>NC_073233.2:90491136-90794166 GCF_029281585.2 Gorilla gorilla gorilla | reverse complement strand
AAATAATAAAAAATATTAGCTGGGCATGGTGGTGCATGCTTGTAGTTCCAGCTACTCAGGAGGCTGAGGTGGGAGGGTCACTTGAGCCTGGGAGATTGAGGCTGCAGTGCGCGGTATTGCGCCACTGCACTCCAGCCTGCGCAACAAAGACTAGTCTCAAAACAAAATTTATTGCATGAATGAAGAACTATAAGCAGAATTTTGCAATTCAAGAAAACTTTTACAACAGAGTAGGCATACGCCATACGATACCAGAATTTTCTTCCTATTTCATTTGAAGTTCCCCTAAAAAGTCTTTCTTTATTAACAAAGAGAATGGCTTTTCTTTTTGTCTACACCATATACTATTGTACCTCTGTAGTCCTACCATTTGTTTTGTCTATTGTAGTGTATTGTCTATTTGGTTTTATTCTCCCTAATGCCTATTCTCTTAACTTTCTTTTTGCTCTTTATGTGCTAGTAATTTATGCCAAGGGAAACAATCTGAGTTGCGTTCCTTGCTTCCCCACCCCCACAATATGTTTCACATTTCTATGCCTTTGCTTTTTTCCATTCTTCTCTCTAAAATGCTCTTTCATTCTCTTGGTAATGCTTATTCTTCTTTAAGATCCTTCTTAGAAGTCTTCTTTTCTAGGACGTTTTCCCAGAAGTTAAATTACTCTTTAATTCATCACATGCCACATTATATTAAATTTATCTGTTCAATATGGCTTGTTTTTCCTGGACTCAGAGTAAGATCGTAGAAGGACTATCTGTTTATATCTTCAGTGCCAAGCTCAGAAATTGTCAATCTGAACTTCAGATATTAATCTTCATGATTTGCATTTCCTCTTCCCAAGCCACAATTTTGTCACATAGCGTTAAATATAAAACACAATTTTACCAAATCATAAAATTATCTTCTATTTGTATACGAAGTACACAGCCTAGTTTCATATATAGTACCATATTTCATACTTATTTTAATCATTACTTACATCTTATCCTCACTTCTAATTTTTTTACTTCTGTTCATATTGTGAGCAGAGACTATTTTCTTTAGGGCTCTAAAACAGAATTTTATATTGTACCACAATATGGGCATTCATCAAATCATGTTCTTTACACAATTGTTATTCAAACTTTAGGAAATGTAATAAACTTGTAACATGACTCGTACACTGGGCTAAGTGAAAATAAGATACTGTCTGTCCTAAAAAAAAATTGCTAATTGGGCAGACAACTCACTAATAAATGAAAAACTTAAATAAGCAGGAAATTTTGGATTCATTTCTAAATTAATTGTGCCAGTACTTATTACTATACTTTTAAAGGAAGGTTGGTTACATTGTCTTTATTTAAGGGTTTATTGCCCTCTAGTGGATCAAATAAGTAAGTCTAAAAATCTATATAAACAGCAAATTTGAGAACTGTAATGAAAGGGATCATTAGTATTTTTACTATTTGTATTTCACCTGGTGAACCCCAGAAAATGGCAAAAAGGCTTCCCATTTATTGTCTGTTGGACAATAATAGAATAAGATCATTTCAGACAGTTACTGTTAATTAATTTCCTTTGGTGTTTTCGTAATATTTCCTTCATACTTGCCACCTAGTTTATTTTTGTATTTATTTATTTATTTACCTAGACTCTGGGGGTGTTTTTATACTTTGTTTTATTTCTCTGTCTCTCTCTACTGCTTGACTTGCAGTATAGTGGATGCATGTCTGATGAATAATTGAATGAAACATCAGGAATAAGTAAATACTAAAATTAGGAAGATATGATGATACACTTGGGAACAATTTCATATGTGGTATCTTTTGCAGTTTATCTTTCTTTTCACATTTATTGGGAAGGATGATGATATAGTATTACATTTCTTTCAGCTCCATCACAGCAAACCATATCCCAATTTAATATGCGAACATATTTATTTATTCATCAGTTATTAGTTGTGCAGCTGCTAAATGCTAGGTGGGGATAGTGTGATTGATGGACAAACAGACAAGGTCCCTACCTAGTCACCAGACTTACAGTCTAGTGTAAGAGACAGACATTAAAATAATCACACAAAAAATTTAACTGCAATTCTGGCAAATTCTATTTTGGAAATGCATAGTGCCATGAGAAAATATAACGGGGACTAATTTAGTTTTTGATGGGAGGAATGGGGAAAGAGAAGAGGATAGTTAGGAAAGTATATAATCTTATTTTTAAGAAGTATTTTCTCAGGGTGGTAGTGTTAAGGGCGATTTTTATTTTCTTTATATATTTAAGATATTTTCTAAGTGTATCGCTTTTATAATTAGAAAAAATCAATAAATACAATCTAAGTGTATTGCTTTTATAATTAGAAAAAAATCAATAAATACAATAAAAATGCTGGATAGGGACATTAGCAATAATATACAAAGAAAATCTTGCTTTCTTTAAATCTCTCACACATAAAAGTAGAAATAAGGAGGGTAGAAAGAGGGACAAAAGTGTAAGTGCTGGGGCAGAACTAATTAAGGCCTCAGTTGGCCTTTGATTTTTCAAAGGGCACATACCAGGGATTACCTAGGTCAATGTCCAGGAATGAAGGCTCCAATAGACTTATGCTTATTAAAATATGTGGGGTCCATGTGGACACACTATAGTACATATCTAATTTACCATGGGATATTCTGGAATACTTGCTTTCTCTCCTTTTAGACAATCCATATGGGGAGCTAAACTGTAATCCAAAGATGTTCTACTAATTTACCTTGAAAAATTACCATCACAAGGAAGGGACATATCAGAAGCCCATATTTGTATATTTGGTATAACTACATATTATACTAAAATTATAAACAGAAAGTTGCTTGAAGAAGAGCTGTTTGGTGAATCAACTATTTAATGGAATCAAGCTAATGCCTGATGCATTTTTCATTCTAGAGATGGTTTTGTCAGTGGTACCAGATATATAAACTCATTGATTACAACCTCTGCATCCCATTTTCATACTAGACAAGTATTTCTCAAACTTTATCATACATCAAAATCACCCAGAAGGCTTGATAAAACAGATTGCTGGGCTCCAACTCCAGAGTTTGATTCAGTAAGTCTGGGATAAGGGCCTGAGAATCTGCATTTTAAGTTCCCAGGTAATGGCCAAATTGCCCACACTTGAAAACCAGTAGCCTAGTCATTGAGACTATCTCATGGTGCGTGTAACACTTGTGATAAACATGGTTATAGTTAAATCCCCAAGGCCTGACAGCATCTTAGTCTCATTTGGATGATTTTGCAATTCTTTGCTCTAATCCATTATTTGGTGATCTTTCAGCTTAACTACCTCATAATCAAGTTCTCAGAAGGCAACTTAATCATTTATGAAAAACCGTGCCCATACATGCACATACCAACACATCTTTTTTTCTTCTTCGGGCTAGACTAGAAGATCTAGAAAAACTGGGTTAGATTAGAAAATCTAAACTAATTCTTATTCTATGTTAGATCCTAGAGAAAAAGTTCAATTAAGTATTTAGTGTAAACTGGCATCTGGGGATGGGGCTGAAGAGAACATAAAAGTATAAGATGTGAATCCTATCTTAAAGTTCATAATCCAGTTTGAGTTCATTTGACTGCTTTACAGTTTGCAAAGTGCTTTTGCATCATTATCTGATCCACTCAGAGAAGTTAATCAGGTCTGGAACTCATGCCTTCTGGTGAGTAGCTTACCAGTCTTTCTAGTCCATTACTCTCTTTGCTCAAGCTTCACACTTGAAAGAAACTATGTGTATTTGCTTCAAGACTGTGCCCAAAGGATGAAATTACTCCTTTAAAAAACTAGTTCCACTTCTAATGGCATAAAGAAAAGAAAGTATGACTGACTTTTCTCCGTTTCTTCGTTCCTCTCCAAACCGTTCTTGCCTTGCATGAAAATCTTTGTCACCTTGTAATTCTCCAATTTTCTGTTTCATATTTTACAGGCCAAGAGGCCTCAGCTATGGGAAGGGTGGCTGTTTTGAATTGTTTTCTTAACACTGTCTAATGGTCTCCTCCAAGGGCACATACTTGTTTAATTTTTCTAAAGGCAGTCATAATAAGTCCCTAAAAAATAATTTAGTAACATTGACACGAAAATTCTAGAAAAGTAAGAGAGGCAGGCAGGAGAGTGAAAATTAAGCAAAAAAACAAAGAGACAAAATCTTCAGTGAAAGGAGAAATACTGATGAAAAATGCTTTAAAAACATGAACCAGGAAAATCTTAGTACAATACAGTTTTTCCATTGATATCATTTATGAGACATTTATTACAGGGATGGAGAAGGTAACATCTCAGTAAATGGTACTACTCACTAACCAGTAACTCAGACCAGATACCTAGGAGTCATTTGTCATTCCTCCCTTTCCTTCATATCCCACATCACACTCATCAGAAGGTACTTGAATCTACTTCCATACCTAGAAACCATCATTCACTTTTCCCTCATATATTCTGCCATCATCCTAATCCAAATCACCATTATCTCCTGTTTATGGTGCTGGATTAACCTCCTAACCATGATCCGGTCTCTGCCCATCTTTCCAGACTCATCTCATACAACTGTCCTTTCTAAATATATTCCAGCAATATTGGTCTTTCCTTAGATTCTTGAACATTAACATGTCAAGCTCTTTCCTGCCTCAGGACGTTTGCACAACCTGTTCACTCTGTTTAGAATGTTTTTCTTTCCCTCTTTTGCATGGTTGGATCACACTCATCTTTTAGGCATCAGTATCAACTCCTTGGAAAGGTCTTCTTAGACCAATCTAATTCACATAGTTTCCTTGTAAATTCTCCTTAATTCCATCCATAAAAGGTAAGTTCCATTAGAACAGGAATCTACCTTGTTCATCACTGGATCTCAGTACCTAGCAGTTCTTGGCACAGACGAAAGAAGCATTTAACTATCTGCAGAATAAACAAATAATTACTTGGTTCTCTGTGATCCAGTCCTGTGGGGTCAGGAAAGGGTTTCTGATTTAAAAGGCTTTGCAAACTGACTAAGAATTAGCCAGGTCAGGGACAGGGTCAGAAGACGGTTTGGGGTGAGAAGGATGATAGTGCACTTCAGGAACACAAAAGACATTCTATATGGCTGGAGCGGTGGAAAACCACTAGGGCTGAAGAGCCAGGCAAAAGTCGGATAGGAAAGAGTCCTTAAGTCATGTTAAAGAGTTTGGGCTTAAACCTGAGGGCAAATAGGAGAGACTGAAAGGTTTTCAATGGGGAGTGCCTCGGTCAAATATGAACTTTATCAGCCCAGCAATGTGGAGACTGGACTGGAAGGTAGCAAGATTGAAAGCAGGAGAACCAGCTGGGGCGGGGGGGGGGGGGGGGGGAGAGGGGGGGGGTTACTGTCACAGCTATGTAGCAGTCATAGGGTCGAACCAAAATAATGTCAGTAAAAAACGGAGAGAAGTGAACAGATCTGAGATATTCAAGAGGCTGGTAGGGACTGGCTGGATGTGAAAAGGAAGAAAACTTTCAAGCTCTGGTTTAAGCACATGGCTCAGTTAAAGTATGTTCCTTCTAAGCCATCATAGCATTTTGGAAGATCTCCTTTCAGCACGTACTACTCTGCACAGTGGCCCGCTGAATACGTATTTGCACATTACAGAAGCAAGAGTCGCGCCTTTTCCTCTCTATTTCCGATTCTAAAAGCTCACTCCGAGTCTAGCTCGATGGCACTGTAAGTGTTCAATAAACGTTCGTTAGGTGATTGCAAAAGCACTGAGTCTAAAATAAAATAACTGACGTTTATATTGTTACCCTCATGGCTGCCCGTTTACAGAGAACCACTTGTGAAAAAACAAGCGCCGGGCTCTGGGTGGGTCTCATTCATAATGAAGTTAAGAGCCTCCTTAGGAGTCTCCGGCTCTTGGGCTTCCGGAGAACCCCTTTACCTAGCTCACCTGGGGGAGAAGACCAGGAGCGGGCCCAGGCGACGCACAGTGACTCCGACCGGCCAAACTCAGTAGCACGCCGGCAGCCTTCCAATCGAATCTCCCGCGTCCTTTTCCGCCGGAAGTAACGCTTTGGCTCTGATTACTCAGAGCCAATCAGAAGAAGGCGCCGCAGAGGGTGGAGCTTAGCAAGGAAATCCTACAAGCATCTGGGAACGACCATTTTCGTCAAACTGCGGGTAGAGTCTTTCTCCCCGACAGGTGGATCAGTAGTACAGTCCGTAAAATTGGTTTTGGAGCTTCGCTGAACCTCCTGGGGGTAGGGATCCCGGGGAAGTGTGGAGTGAGCCGCAGCGCCCTGGGGTCTGGCGGGGTGACTGAAAGAGGGAATGGAAGCTGGATGAAGAGGGTTGAGGGAGCTTTGGAAGCCAGACCCGGCGCTGTCCTAGGGGCTAGCACTACCCACGGGCGGAGGGAGGAAGGGGGCGGTGGCAGGAGGCAGGAGGGGGGTGGAGCGCGGAGTGGGTTTTCGGGTGCCGGAGAAGAAAGGGGGCGTTATTTGAAAGAAGGGACCGGGACCTGACGGGATTTAGGGGCGATGTGGACCCGGGGCGACCTGTGTAATGGGTGGGTTGTGCGAGCAACACAGTTTTGGGGTGACCCAAGAACGGAGTATCATAGGGAGTGCTTAGGCTCCATGATGGAGGTGGGTGCAAGGAGCACAGTCTTTGGACCTGGACCCAGCGGTCTGCGACGACGTGCTCCGCTCACTGCTGAGTGATCGAGTGCAAGTTCCCGCACCTCTCTGAGCCTCAGTTTCCACATCTGTAGATGGGAATAACAATCATATACGACGCACAAGATTGCTGTGACGATTTAGTTAGAGGAGATGATACGTGTGCCTCCCTGCCTCGTGATACACTGGCCTGTAGTGAACCTTCAATAAATTGTCATGGTAGCTGTTATTGCCATTATGTAGGATTTGCGGAAGGCAGGAGGTGTCGCAATGGAATTGAGGCGGCCAGGGCAGGGTTTGCTGGTGATGATAATGGTAGGGATATTGGGTGACCTGAAGGACAGGTGGGCTTCGGGGGCGCTATAGATAAAGCATGGGCTACAGCGATGAGGTAGGAAGAGGCCCTAGCATGATAAGGGCAGACTTGGGGTGTGACCGCAGTGAAGGTGAGTGCTAAGAAGCAGATGGCACGAGAGGAAAGTGGAGTGGAGGCCGTGTCCTCGGGGATGGGGGCGAAGTGGCTGTGGTGACCTGGCTTGGGCGGCGTCTCTGAGGAGCTGGCTGGCTTTGGGTTTCCCCTGGGAGGAGCTGTTTTGCGGCGGGCGGAGCTGCAGGCTGGGCAGGGCTTAGCCTGTGCGCTTCTGCTGGCCTCTTTTTCGCCCTCCCACCCGCACTGCAGTCTCCAGCCTGAGCCATGGGCCGCCGAGCCCTCCTGCTCCTGCTTCTGTCTTTTCTGGCGCCCTGGGCCACCATAGCCCTCCGGCCGGCCTTAAGGGCCCTCGGCAGCCTACACTTGCCAACCAACCCCACATCCCTCCCGGCTGTAGCCAAGAACTATTCGGTTCTCTACTTCCAACAGAAGGTAAGGGGGAGCGGGGGCTTCGCCGTCCCAGGCCCAACTGCCGGGAACCGTGACCCTCAGAGCCCGGGCAACGGAGCCTACCTCGAAATTCACACCCCTTGGTGCCTAGGATCTGTTCGGTTTTTGGCTTACATCTTCCAGAAGGTGGTCCCAAATCCCAGTTCTGTTTAAATTTTCTCCTCCCATTACCAATAATTTGGTAGTAGTTTTGGCTGCATACTCTTGATTCAGGCTTTTCTGTAATTGGACACGACAGTCACTTCAACTCCCTCTGCTCCCAGAGGGTGCCCCAATCCGAACTCCCTTGACCTTCCCTCAAATTCAAATTATTAAATGCCAGCTCTGGTACCTAGTCTGCGGTGATAGTCATGCTTTGCCCCAAGGCAGCCCTAAATACAAATTCTAATATCTTTACCTGTTAGAAAATATTGGATAGTTATCCATCCTAAAAGCCAGCCTCTCATAAGGGGTCAGCTTAGAGCTGATTTTGTAGCCCTGTTATTAAGAATTGTTGACAGTCCCTATTCCCCATAAGACTGAATGTATGTAGCCTATGCTTGTAAAAGGAGTTGTAGGAGTTTGTGGTGGGGGTGGGGATTAGCCTTTCTGTGGTCTGTAACGTGAAATTAGAGGTTTTTGGGCTTGATGCCTTTGTGCTTGGCTGCAGCATGAGGCATTCCCCCACAGGTCTTGATGGAAAAGTACACCCTCTGTGAAATGACAAGGAATCCTTACAGTTCAGCATTTCTGAAAGCCTGTGTAAAAGTAGGAAAAGATTTGGAAAAGGTTGGGATTAGAAAGAGTGCAAGGGGCTGATGCTTGGCTTTAGGAGTCAGATAGAACTGGATTCCACCCTGCTAGCTCTGTGACCTTGGGCAGGTTACAGTACTTCTGTGAGCCTAGTTCGTTGATCTCTTGGGGTTTGTGGTGATGGTTGAATGAGAGCAGATAACGTACTCTTAGCAGAGTATCTGGCTTCAAGTAGGCACTCATATAATATGTGGTTATAGACCTATGTGAAATTTTGTTGTTGTTAATTGTGTAGAGACAAGGCTCACTATGTTGCCCAGGCTAGTCTTGAACTTGTGGGCTCAATAATCCTTCTGCATCAGCCTCCCAAAGTGTTGGGATTACAGGCGTGAGCCACTGAGCCCAGCCCTTATGTGAATTTGGAATGGGAATTTGTGGTAGAGGGATGTCATAGACTTCCAGAATAACTTAGAAATAATTTAAAAATTTTTTTATTTTTAAAAATAGAGATGGGATTTTGTCATCTTGCCTAGGCTGGTCTTGAACTCCTGGGCTCAAGCGATGCCCCTGTCTTGGCCTCCCAAAGGGCTGGGATTGCAGGCGTGTGCCACTGTGTCCCCAGCCAAGAAACAATTTTTAACCCAGACATTTGAGTTCAAGTTTATGAGGAAGAGAAAACATTTTAATTTTAGCAGGGGTACTAGGAAATAATCTTTTTTCTCAGGCAACTCCCTTAAATTAATTCTCTAGGGCATAATTCCCTCATTTGTAAATTAGGAGGGTTGGGACAAGGACCAATGTGTTTTACACTTTACTGAGGAAAATTAAGGGCTCTTTGGGGAGCTGTTTCAGAGGGAAAGTGGATGAAGGCTGAAGTGGAGGCCAAATTAGGTGCTCTAGTACCCTCTCTTGGATCTCTTTCAGCTTTTACCTGTTTTATATGCTGGGATTTTATATACAACTATTTGCAGAACTCAACTGCTAAAGTAAAACGGAGGGGAGGACTATTGGAATGGAAGATCTCTAAAATCCAATTGGGATTGATGAAAAAGAGAACTATCAGCAGAAAAGAAGAGAGTGAAAGAATGAAAGGGTGGAAGGGAACAAATGAGTTGTTAGTACCTTAGTTCCTAATTTATGTTCCTTTACTGTAGATTCTTTTCTTGGCCACTACACTCCTTAGAAATATAATTCAACACTGTTTCTTTTTCCATTTTTGATGATATGCAAAGTCCAGCTTTACTCAGCCACATTTTGTCCACTGGCTTATATTTAATTTATATTTTAGGGTACAGATTCCACATATGTATTTATTACCATAATAATAATTTTTCTTCTGTCAATTCCAATTGAGTTTTATTTCATTTTCTGAGGAAAACTTTTACATATGTATTTATTGCATAATTATAATTATACTAGTTGCCAATTTCTGAACCATTGATTTTTAGTTAGGACTATGTGTGAACTCAACTTTAATTTTTTAAGTTAGAGCACATGAAATACTTTGATGCCTTCTAGTAATAAACTTATTATTAAAACTGTAAGGCTTAGTTTTTTATTCAAGGTTTAATTTTTATTAAACTTTATAATGATTTACCTGTGGTTATATCTGCCCCAGTGACCAAGCTGGACCCAGCTGTCCTATGTATATAAAGGATGTGGTTTTATGGAGTGGTCTCTAAAAAGGCTTAGCCCATGGTCTTATCCCTCCCCTGCTTAGAAATTCTTCATAACTCTGATTGCAGGATAAAGGCCAAACACCTTGGCATGGGAATCCATTGTTCCCTACTATGTAACCCGAGCTGGTCATTCCAACTTTATATTCTGCCATAATTCCCCATCCCAGCTCCCATTTTAGCAACCTAACAGACTCAAGTGACTTTTACTGTGTCAGAAATTCTGTCTGGAATACCATCCCTCTTCTCCACTATTTAAACTCATAATTCTATTCCAGCAGAAATGTCTCACCTCTTCTGCGAATCTTTGACTTCTTTAAGGAAATTTAGTTGGTCTTTTTTCATCCTGCACATTTACTATATTGTATGTGTCCCTCCAGCTCGTTAGTACTCTACAATACCTAGAAGAGCCTATAAAAAAGTATAAAGCACAAAATAAATAGTTGTTGAAAGAGTGAATGCATGATTATTCAAAAAGAACCTAAACAAAGCAAAGGCTACCATCTAATTGTCACAAATCATTTTTTTATTTTTCTTTTTATCTTTTACTTTAATTCTTTACTAATTATTTTTTCCTCCTTTTTCAAGGTCTTCAAATATTGAGTTAGGTAGGACTATTTGATTTCTTTTACCTGAAATAACTGAATTAGGAGACCAGAGAGAGGATAGTACATCACTTGGGCACATCGAGGCTCTGGGTACATGTGTAGTATGTGTGGTATCAGTGTCATAAAGGGCTCTCTGGAATATGTGGCTTGTGGTTACAATGTTGCATGCTTATTACCTTGTACCTCCCACCTGAGCTCCTCAGGCTAGAATGTGAGTCCCGAATCACACATTTTAGTGTGTGATGTAGTGAAGAGGGAGAATGGGTCCTGTCAGGTCATCATTTTTCTCAGTGGTAAAATTGGGAGCAATATCTATTGTATTAGGGTGTGTGTCTGTGTGTTTCTCTCTCTACAAGAGAGATTTTTATTAAGGAATTGGCTCATGCAATTGTGGAGGCTTAGTAAGTCCAAAATCTTCAGGGTAGGTTGGAGGCTGGAAACCCAGGGAGGAGTTGCAGTTTGGATGCACAGGCATTCTGCTGGCAGAATTTCTTCTTGCTTAGGGGAAGTCAGTCTTTTTTTTTTTTTTTTTTTTGAGTTGGAGTCTCGCTCTGTTGCCCAGGCTGGGGTGCAGTGGTGAGATCTTGGCTCACTGCAACGTCTGCCTCCTGGGTTCAAGTGATTCCCCTGCCTTAGCCTCCTGAGTAGCTACGATTACAGGTGTCCGCCACCACGCCTGGCTAATTTTTGCAGTTTTTAAAATACAGACAGGGTTTTACCATGTTGGCCAGGCTGGTCTTGAATTCCTGACCTCAAGTGATCCACCCGCCTTGGCCTCCCAAAGTGAGGGGAAGTCAAACTTTGTTCTATTAAGGCCTTAAACTGATTAGATAAGGCCCACCCAAATTATGGAGGGTAAAGTCCACTGATTTAAAGTCCGCTGATATAAATGTTAATCTCATCCAAAAAATACCTTCACAAAAACATCTAGAATGATATTTGACTAAATAGCCGGGCACCATGGCCTATAAAGTTGGCACATAAAATTAATCATCACATCCACCAAGGTTGTTGTCAGAGTTCAGTGTCGTAACAAATGAAAGCCACATGGATGGTGCATAAAACATGGTAGGAATTTAAACAACTTAATGGAACAAGTGCTAGTTCCTTCACAACTCTGTCCTGAAAATACACTCTCATCCAAATGCATGACAATAGTGGTAATGCCTCTTCTGAAAACTTAGTACCCAGCTATTCCTATTTAACTGCTGATCATTGTTTCTGTTACAAGTCTGTGTGTTGGCCCAGCATTGAGCTCATGGTCACTGACTTCTGCAGCTCCTTCCTCATTTGCTGTGAGGGGATCACATCAGTGGGCTAAGCTATTTAAATTTATGTATATCCTTTATAGTTCCACTTTCAATTCCTGTTCTAGGTTCCCCTTTCCCACCTTTGTCACAGTGGCCCTGATGTCTAGTAAAATGTTATGTCTAGCTATGTTAGGCACCTTGTAGGGCATGTTGATAAAGATCTTTCTCTTCTTCCTTTAAATTTTTCTTCCCCTTTCTCCTCTTCTTATCTGTTCATCTATTGATGGACTTTCCCTTAGGCCTGGAGTGTCCTGTCAGAAATATTGTGTGAATACAGAACTGATTTATGTGTTTGGTGACACAGAATCATTTTTAGAAGGGGCCTTAGAGATCATGTAGCCTTCCCCTTAGATATGATGGATTGACCTTGATCTAAATTATAGAGGGTCAGAAACTTGATAGAGCTTGAACAGGAGGGTGGTTAAAAGCACAGCTTTTAGTGCTGGGTGTGGTGGCTCACACCTGTAATCCTAGCATTTTGAGAGGCTAGGAGGATCACTTGAGGGCAGGAGCTAGAGACCAGGTTGGGCAACATAGTGAGACCCTGTCTCTACAAAAAATAAAAAACAACTATAGCAAAACCTAAAGCATACCATTTAGAGGCAAACAGGTTTGAGAACAAGTTCTGTTTCTGCCACTACCTGAGTAAGTTACTCAGAGGCAGCCCCTATTTTCATAATCAGCAAAATGGAGATAATTATATTACCTATCCCATAAGTTTGTTGTAAAAAGAGGTGGTATGTATAAAGTGCATATTTAGCACAGTGCATAACAGTTAGTAAACAATAAATGATAAACATTATTTTTATCTTGCAGTTTCCTAATGTGCATGGCTTTAATTAACCCCTTCACTTTTTTAAAATCAATAGGATTAAAATAATCAATACTTTAATAGACTTGTGGCCTAGGAATTAACCTTTTTTCTTGCTTAAAATCATTCTTTTCACACAAGATTCTGTACATAAAAAGAAGCATATGAAACTATTTCTATTTTTCTTTCTATGCTATTTTAAGTGTTGATAAAGTGTTGGGGGGAAATATGGTAATGAATTTACCCTTTTAGGTTTTTGGAAGTACCTTCTTCTCTTGATAACAATAGTAAATCTAACACTGTCTTTCTGATAGCTGAGTTTTAAATTTCTTACTAGCTAATGCTAAAATCTAATTTCAATAAAAATTAACTTTAGGTTTTTCACTGTCTTGTTTATATTCCTCTGTCAGCATATTGCAGGAACTTTCTGCTTTAGAGAATTTAGACTTTTAAAACATTTTCAAAGTTTGGGTTCTAGGATCAGCCCTGCCACTAACTCACATCATACTTTTGGGCAAGTTGCCTAACCCTCTAGATCTCATTGTACTAATTTGTAAGATAAATGGATTGGATCTGCTGATCTCTGATATACCTATAATTCTGTTCACTGAGTGCCTCCTGTTTATAGGGCACTGCATTAGGAACAGTGGGAATGTGGGTACAAGTTTTGTTTTTTGCCATAACATTAATTGCCTTTGGTGAATTGGACCTAAACAACTTTACTATCTTGACTTTGAATAAGACACAGACCCATAACATATAAGGCGTTTTTAAATTAAAAAGTAATCACCTCTTCAATTGGTACAATATTTATAATATTGCATAGTTGATTTATATTATAATATAATAAAACATTGTGTTTATGATTTTAAAGTTTGCTTGGTTGTGGGTCTATTGGAGAAGAAAGGAGAATCATAGGTAAGGAGAATACCTTGATGGTAGATCTTATTTGTCTTCATTCCTAGTGCCTTGGATGGTACTTCTTTTTATTTTTTTATATGGTTCTGACAGGATATGGTACTTCTTAATAAAGATATTATGAATTGAAAAAATTGACCATAAATTAAAATGAGTAAGGAGTAAGAGATGAAAGTAAAATTACATATGTAGTGTAATGTGTCTAATGCATTATTAATGATAGTAATTTACTACCATTTATTGAAAGCTTCAAATACCGTAAATATTATCCTAAGTACTTAATAGAGATTCACTTATTTAGTCCCTATTACTGTTCTGTGAGGTAGATGCTATTATTCCATTTTGTAGGCAAGAGAACTATCCTTTTTGTTTGTTTGTTTTTAGACAGGATCTTGCTCTGTCACTCAGGCTGGAGTGCAGCCATGTGATCATAGCTCACTACAGCCTTGAACCTCTGGGCTCAAGTGATCCTCCCACCTCAGCATCCTGGGTAGCTGGGACTACAGGTGTACACCACAATGCCTGGCTAATTTTTTTAATCTTTTTGTAGAGATGGGATCTCGTTATGTTGCCCAGGCTGGTCTTGAACTCTTGTCCTCAAGCAGTCCTCTTACCTTGGTCTCCCAAAGTGCTAGGATTACAGGCAGGAGCCATCAAACTCGGCGAGCAAGAGAACTATCATATAGAGAGGTTAAATTATTATACTGAGCTATACTACTTATCTGTACAATTTTGTTTTTCTGAAATTAAACTCTGATGAATTTCTAGTGCTGAAATGAATGCCATTACCTTGCTTGTATTATCCAGGATAAGTTAGGTTTTGCTGCTATAGTAAAATTTATGAATTTCGGTCACTTAACCTAACAAAATGTATGACCCTTACTGTCATAAACTTCCAATTGAATGAGCAGGGGGCTGTGCTCCTGCTTTCACTCAAGAGACTAAGTGGCTGATCGGGGTTTCCTTTTTAGCATATGCTTTCATGAACACTTAGCAGTGGAAAAAGAACATGGAAGATCTCATATGAATGCTCCAAAATGGAAATTACTTACGTCACTTCTTCTCACAATTCCTTGGCTAGAACTGGTTAAATGACTGTACCCAATCACAGGGTAGGGAGACAGAAAGTATTGGCTTTGTAGTGCCTAGACAGAGAGACAGCACTAATGACTACCATACTCAATCAGTCACTTACCCACCCACCTACCTACCTACTCAGTGCTGATCCGGTGTCTTTTATATGTCAGGCACTGGGCTAGGTCCTGGCCAGGCATAGATGACTATATCCTGAAGGAGTTCAAATTGTACTTGATGACCATTCCAATTGCATATACTCAAACTGATATCCAAACAACATGGAAAACACTGAAAATTTTGTAATGTCTTGGCATTCATCTGACTCCAACACACAGATTACTTCAAGAAATAGCCCTGAAGTGAGGCGAATTTTTAAAATGTTTTCTTGCTTAACTTGTCATCATTATAATAGTTTACTGACCTGTTGTGTATGTACATTAAAGCACATGATAAAAAGGAACTTATTTATTGATACCATCATTCAGTAATTAAAAATAATTGTTTTGCCTAGCTTTATTATAATAAAAGAAACAAAATTGATATATAGATTTTTGTAATCTTAAGTGTGCTTTGGTAAGTGTTGAGTAATTGTTAATTAAAAAGAATAATTCTGTATTGAAAATTTTTATTATCTATTTAACAATATGTATGTAATGGGATAATTTATAAAAATATTTTTTTCTTTCTGGTTCACAATTTTAAAAACCCTAGGTATTGTTTATGAGAAGTGAATGAATGAACATTTATTGATTATCTACTCTGAGCTCAATATTATGCTAAACTCTTTTACATCTCTTTTTAATTATTATTAATATAATCGCTTTTTGAAATAGATGGTTTAATTGAAGCTCATAGAGGTTAAGTGTCTTAAGCTATTAAAGGACAATATTGTGAGTCATGTTTTTATCTGTTTCTTTCAAGATCTATGATCTTTCATTGACATCATGATGTCTGTGTAATCTAAGCAGTAGTAACAAAACCGATGTCTCTGTGTCCACTTATTAGTTCATATTCAGCTTTTACAACAATCCTGTGAGGTACATATTCTCACTAGTAGATTCACTTCTAAAAGTGAAGTGAAGTTCAGAAATATCAAAGGAAGAAACATCCAAAATATCCCATTTGTAAATATCCTGGTTTTTCAGTCCCAAATTGTAAATAACTTGTGGTATGTCTATAAAATGGAATATTGTTAAGACCGAAAAATTATGGTCTTAAAGTATTCTGACAATGTGATAAAATGTTTATGCATTAATAATAAATGAAAAAAGCAAAATAGAAAATGAATGTTCAATGTCTGTCTAAATTCATTTACCTAATTTTTTATTAGGTGCCTACTATATTCGAGGCACTGGGGAAAGAGCATTCTAGGCATGGGGAAAAACATTCTAGGCACAGGGAATGTCTAGGCAGGGAAGGTCAAGTGCAAAAACCCTGAGGTAGGTGTGTGCTCAAGTGGGAGGAACTGTAGGGAGGATGGTATGTCTGGAGGGACATGCCCCAGGGAGAGAGTAATAGAGGAGGACAGAAAGGAGGTTCAGGGAGCCAGATAATGCGGGGACATCTGGGCCATTGTAAGGAATTTGGCCGTTAATCAGAATAAGATGAGAAGCCTTTGGAGCTTTAGGGGCAGAAGAATGACTCTGATTAATAAATCTTAAGAAACACTTTGGCTATTGTGTTGAGAATAGACTATGTAGGGGAAAGGGGGAAAACAGAAAGACCAGGTTGTTGCAAAATTTCAGATTAGAGACGATGGTGGCTTGGATTAGTGTGGTAGTGGTGGAGGCTGAGAAGTGCTCAGATTCTGGATATTTTTGAAGGTGTAGCTGAGAGGTATAGTTGATCAATTAGATGTAGGTTGTGAGATAAAGAATTGAAGATGACTCCAAGGTTTTTGGCCTGAGCAGTTAGAAGGTAGGAGTTGTCATTTACCAAGAAGGGGAAAGCTGCAGAAGGAGTAGGTTTGGGGAAGGAAGGAGAAGAGGAACTTGGTTTCAGAAATGGTATTGTGTCACGAATTTAGAAGAAAGGTGGGGCAAGTAACACAAATTTGAAGCTGTTAGTATACAGATGGTATGTAAAACCATGAGATTGGAAGAGAGCAACAAAGGAGTTAGTGAAGATGATCTTTTCTTTTAAAGATGATATTCTCAACACTGCATATTTAGAAGTCAGGGAAATGGGGAACCAGTTAAGGAGACTGAGAAGGAACAGTTGGAGGAGGAAAACCAGGAGGGTATGATACCCTGATTACTTAATGAAAAAAGCATTTCCATAAGAAGGTAACCAGTAGTGCCTAAATAAATGACTGGGAATTGGCCACTTGATTTAGCAATGTGGAGGTTATGGTGACCTTGACAGCAATTTCCTCAGAGGGTGAGTGGAGGCGAAAGCCTCATTGGAGTGGATGCAAGAGAGTGGGAGAAGCTGAACTGAGACCACGAGTGGTAATCTTTTGGGGAATTTTGCTGTGAAGGGGAGCAGAAATATGGTGTGGTAGATGGAGGGGAAGAGGGTTCCCATTTTTAAGATGGGAGAAATAATCGAATGTATGATAAGGGAAATGAGCCGAGAGAGTGAGAAAGTGACGGAACAAGAAAGAAATAGAATTGGTAGTGGGATATCTTAGGCAAGAGGAAATGGGATCTAATGAAAAAACAAGAGCATGAACAGTTTGACCATAGTCAAACTGGGTTAGGCACATCATATAGGCACAGATGAAGGTAAGAAGGTGGTATGGTAGTGAGAGCTTGTGTGCTGTTTTTCAGAACGCTTCTCTTTTCCCAGCAAAATAAGATGGAAGGTCATCAGCCGAGAGTGAGAAAGGGAGAGAACAGAAATGCTCCTCTAGCAGAGAAGGAAAGTAAATGCACTAGGGGCATATGGTTTGATTGCAGGGCAGCTTTTCTAACTTTGTAAGGCCATTTGATGTAACTGTTATGTAAGTTAGTAAGGCCATTTGATGTGGCTGTATGTTTCTCTAGGTACATTCAGTTTCTTGGGTATGGCTGTGGAGTTGGTGAATTGCACTTTTGCCAAGTGAGAACAAAAAGGTGAGAGAGGCCTGGGTAGTGAGAATTGCATGCAAGGGAGTGATTACAGCCCCTTTTTGCAGCCCCTATTACCGCCTCCCCTGACTACTAGAAGAGTAAACCAGTTGGTCTTCCTAGCTTCCTGCAGTTTCCCCCTCCGGTACAGCTCCCATGGGTTGTCACATAAATCACCACTCCTCCAGTTGAATCACTGTTCTTTTCAGAAACTGCAACTCTTTATTGTTTGCTTTATTAAGAACAAAATCCTGTAGCATTTAAGGCCTTTCAATCTATGGCCCTAACTGCCTTTCCATTTTGCTTATCTATTCACCACATATGCCCATTCCTTTCCTGTCTATGCGTTAATCCACATTGTTCCCTTTGCCTGGAATCTCTCTCTCCCATGGGCCTTACCTCTTTTATCAATCCCATTGCATTTTTTAACCCCTACCTCTAACACTGCCTCCTCCAGGAGCTGTTTTTTTCTTCTGCTTCTGCTGCTCCTGCTGCTGCGTCTTCTGCTGCTGCTTCTGCAGCTTCCTCTGCTGCTTCTGCCTCTGCCTCCTCCAGGAGCTGTCATCCTTCTCCTTCTTCTCGCTTCCTCTTCCTCTTCTTTCTTTCTCTTCCTCCCCCTCCTTCCTCCATCCCTCCTCCTTCTCGTTCTTCTTCTTCCTCTTTTTTATTTTGTTGGTTTTTTTTGAGACAGAGTCTTGCTCTGTCACCCAGGCTGGAGTGCAGTGCTGTGATCATAGCTCACTGCAGACTTGGCCTCAAACTCCTGGGCTCAGGTGAACCTCCTGCCTCAGGCTCTTGAGTAGCTGAGACTAAAGGCATGTGCCACCATGCCTGGCTATTTTTTTTTTAAAAAAGAAATGGGGTCTTGCTATGTTGACCAGGCTGGTCTTGAACTTCTGGCCTCAAGTGATCTTTCCACCAGTACCTCACAAAGTGTTGGGATTACAGGTGGGAGCCACTGCACCCAGCCCATTTTTAAATCTCCTGGACAGTGTGTGATTGGTCAAATCTTTTTTTGTACTTTTATGGCACATGTCTTATTCTAGCCTTGTGTTATATATAATCTTTTATACTCCTCTCTTATTCTACATTTAAAGCAGGAATCCTGTCTTGTAAACATCCATACTCCTCCATAGCACATGTGACATTGTTTTTCCTAGAGTATTGTTTTCACAAATCTGATGAATCTCTATCTTTTCCCCTCCTTCTCTCCCATTTTTCTACACACTGAGGTAAGGAAGGTGTGTGTATATGGAGGACGGGAAGGTTAAGGAAACTTGGATCCTAGCTGTCTCACATCCTTTGGAGAGCACGATAGAATGTCAGATAAAGACAGACCTACCTGTTTTAATTTTCTTATTTTGGGGTCTGGAAGCTGTGGCTAGAAGTTTGTGCTTTTCCTTCTCCCAACATATCTACAGAGAAAGGATTAAGGGAGGGAATGCTGCATTTCTTGTTTTTTCTTTGTTTTGTGTATGGGCGAGGGCTGGGATGGAGAATGAACACAACAAGAGGAATGTCTCCTTACAGGCTACTTCTGTGGTAATTGTGTACCACCTGTATTTATTATTAGAGTGTTAAAGTAAGCTTTTTATGATTTCGGTTTTTCATTTGCAAGTGGAAGCCAGTTAACTGTGTATATTTGTAAATCCTTACTTTCTATGGCATACATGTTAGTTCAGGTTGCCCTGTGGTGCTGCGGCTGGAGAGAAGCAGCAGCTGTGTCTCTGTCAAGCCCACGATGCTGTCTTTCCTGCTGCTCATATGGTGCAGATTGACCACATGGGTTAGGAGAAAACAGATTTGTTAAAGGCAGATTTCCTTAGAAGCTTTCTCTGAGCAGCCCTGCAATTTGGTTATACGGTATGTATGGGCAGAAAGGTGCGATACTTTTTCTCACCCATCATAAGGGTCATGGTCAATGCTCCTATAGTAAAATACAGTTTAACAAGAGAAAAGCATAACAAGTGTATTTAAGCACAGTTTTATGTGATATGGGAGTCTTCAGAAATGAAGACCCAAAAAACTCAGGGGAAACTCTTCATTTTTAGGCTTACGTTTGATGAAGAATGGACAGTCCTGTAGAAAAGTGATGGAACAAAAAGGGAAAGATCCTAGTGGTAATAGTCTGAATGGGGAAACTCAGCAAGGTCTATCTGTTCTGATTCTTCTTGGTCTCTGTGTGGCATTCTTTCCTCCTGGATGTAGTGTCAGACCCCTTTTGGAATGAAGGTCTTAAGATCAACTATGGGACAAGGTAGGTCAGATAATTTCTTTGTAGCCAGCTCCTATACAGAAAGGAAGGGGAAGGTTAGATTTAATATTTTTAGGCTTCATGGCTGGCTTTCGGGAAGAAGGGCCCTAGTTTCTATGACCTGCCTTGGGGGAGAAAGAGGAGCAGGAGAGAGAAAGGCAGAAGAGGGAAAGAGACTTTGCTTCTGAGACTCTTCCAGTGTTCTTCAGTTCAAAGTACTCCCAAGGAACAATACTTTGATAACAGTAAGTATCACTCTATGATAGTTGACATAGTATCAATACTTTGGGGTATTGTTTTCTGAGCCCCAACAGATAACAATGAAGTATCACTCTATGATAGTTGATATAATATCTAACAGTTACACAGTAAAACAGCACAGTCATACATTCATTTAAAAATATTTGTTGAACTCTTCCTTTGTGCCATACTCCGAGTTAATAGCTAGGGATAAATGGAGAGCAAACATAGGCCTCATGCAGCTTACAGTTTAGTGAGAAAGAAGATAGTCACAAGTAATTATAGGTGTGATGTATGCTTTAAGGAAGTATGAGATGTCTATAATGGGGTCCTAAGTCTGGAGTATTAGGGAATCCTATAGATGGCAATGATGTTAAAGGAGAGACCAGAAAGATGATTAGGAGTGAACTAGAAGAAGGGAGATGATAAAGATTTCTGTCAAGGTGGAAGGTATATCATGTACAAGATCCTAAGGTAGGAAAGACCAGGCTGTGTTGGAGGAACTGAAAAGAGGTCAGTAAGACTGAGATGGGAGGGTCAAAGATGATGACCTTGGAGGTGGGCTTCCAACACTGTGAGGTCAGTATTGTCATTATGTCCATTTACATACACACGGTGTGGATATTCCTTCTCTGTAGCTTTCATTGACTTTAAGAGCATAGCTTGGTGTTGAGATGGTGTGGGACAGAACACAGTTGATCAGAGTATGGTTGTTTTGTATTCATCTTGTGATGGCACTGAATAAATGCATATTTATCTTTTACCCTGTAGGGAGTTACTACAATTTTATAGAGGAAAAAGGGCTCAGAGGCTGAAGTGATTTATGCATGATTGCACAGCTGATAAGTGATAGAGCCAGGATTTAAACCTGGCTCTGTCAACATCACAGCCCTTGTACCATGTTGCCTCATATTTCAGAAATAGACAGAAGGTTTTACAACTCATGGCTTATATTTAATTCATGTAGTTCAACCAAGCATGTTGGTTCACACCTGTAATTCCAGCACTTTGAGAGGCTGAGGTAGGAGGATCACTTGAGACCAGGAGTTTGAGACTAGCATGAGCAGGAAAGCAAGACCCTGTCTTTAAAAAAATACAAAAATTAGCCAGGCATGGTGGTGTGCACCTGTGGTCTCAGCTACTTGGGAGGCTGAGGCAGGAGGATCACTTGAGCCTAGGAGGTCAAGGCTGCAGAGAGCTATGATTGCACCACTGTACTCCAGCATGGGCGACAGAATGAGACCCTGTCAAAAAGTTTAAGAATTAAAAAAATTCAGGAAGTTCATGGCTGATTTAGAGATATTAACCCATATTAGACAGTAATAAAGTTGAAGAATAAGCAGAATTTTAATTCTCCTAACACCAGGTTGGGTAATTTTGGACAGCAAAAATATAATGGAGATTTCAATTATACAGAACTTTCTTCTGACTTTGACTTTGTGTTACAGAAAGAAGAGCTTTAAATTAATGGGAACTATGTTGGCATCAGAAGGGGACTATGAAAACTTCTAAAATAACTCTATGAGTTATTTTGGATAGCTCTATATATTCATTGAGTGAAGGATGTTAAGAGACCTCCATTGACTATCACAAAAAGGTCCTATCCAAGGGAATAAAGGAAGATACATCTTTGGTGAGGCAGGAGTGAAGTCACTACTATAGAACTTTCTCTCCTGAAGCTTGGTGCTCAGTCCATGAGCAAATTATCCATTTTAAGCTTTCCCAACAGCTTGAGTATAAAATTTGGCTTGGAATGAGTTATAGAGTTTGTGTAAAAGTCTCTAATCCATGCTGCATGGACTGGTCACTGCCATGTATTCATCTTTCACTCTTGGAAGAGTGGAAGGTCCTTGCATGTCCCTCTCTTGCATTCTGCTTTTGAAAGTCTACCAGCTCTTAGACTAGGGAGTCAAATCTGATTAACTGTACCTAAGTATTTTGTTTTCTTTAAAAGCCTGGAGACTGGTCTTATTTTTAACATGTTGTTTAGAATAAAAATACATTCTTCTATTTAATAAAGTGTATAATTTAAAAGGATATTAGACTGAAAATTTAAGCTAGTCTCCTTAACCACATTAATGAGAAGCCTGGCTGTTTGGACCATGATTGTAGTTGTATTATTCTGCCATCTAAGGGGAAATAAATAGTCCCTTGAGATGTGGGTTTATAATCTTCAGCATATGGAACAATGAAAGTGATGTCACAGGTTATTTAAAAAATAAAATATCCAAAGCACTCATGTTATATTTCTGCAATATGTACCATTCCTCATAGCTCAGTTATTTATACAATGAGGAATGTGTATTAAATATATATTACACATGTCACAGCATTGGTGACTATAACTGAACAGAAAGGAAAAAGAAAAACATGTCATATACCAGGCCACATCATATTTGGTGTATAAGAGGTTCTTACTGTCACCAAGACACTACCCTGTTTCTGTTATCTGTTCCAAGATAGCTGCCATTAAAAAAGTAATTTTACTTTGCAAGTCATGGTTTCTTAAGTGACCACTCAGAACAAATTGCTAAAGTTTTATATCATATTTTTTCTTTCACAAGACAATATTGAGCACTGATGACATATATTGTTTGAGCTGGGAGGTGTGTGCTAGTAATACCTTGCAAAATATATTAGTAATAAATCAAGCCCTTACTTCCTGCAGGCCCTTGCTGCTGGGCAGTTGCACATATGTATTATCCAACTAAATCATTACAAGACTCCTCTGGTAGGTGTTATTTTTTTCATTCTGCATTTGAGAAAACAAGCTGAAAGCCATGAACTTGGTTAAGTAGCTAATAAATGGCCAAGATGGCACTGAAAGTCAGGTCTGTCTGCAAATTCCCTTCTTTTTCCACTACATCAGAACATTTGTGGTCTTCAGAAGGAGGGAAAAAAGGGTTTTAAAAGGTGCCTTGGTACAGATTAAATTTTATTAGTGCAAAAGTATGTGTGTTTATAGTTTAAGACTTGACACAACTGGATTTTTTGTAGTTGTTGAGACAGGGTCTCACTCCCAGGTGGGAGTGCAGTGGTGTGATCATGGCTCACTGCAGCCTCGACATCCCGGGCCCAATCAATTCTCCCATCTCAGCTTCCTGAGTAGCTTGACTACAGGTATGACCATTATGCCTGGCTAATTTTTGTATTTTTTTGTAGAGATGGGGTTTCTACAGGTTGCCCAGGTTGGTCTCGAATTCCTGGGCTCAAGTGATCCTCCTACTCAGCCTCCCAAAGTTCTGGGATTACAGGCCTGAGCCACTGTGCCCAGCACAAATGATATTTTTGATAAGTTTTCCTGATGGCATATGACCAGCATGTTTGGCCAGCATCATTGTGATTGAATAATCTAATTTAAACCAGGAACTACAACCCGAACAATGGCCGTGATTCAGCAGATAGGAAAGTAAGGAAGTACTTGTTATGATTTGTCAGTGAATTTATATTTTTATGCAGCTTGAACTGTGGGTCACGCTGCAGACACTGTCCTTTAAAACTGTCGGAAATCTCTGCCTCTTCCTGAGCACTGATGGCCTCTTCCTTTGAGGGAGCAGCTCATACAACAATTTTGGAAAGCAGCGGTGATGACTCCCTTCTCTTTGGCGTTGAGTGGTTCCTTCCTCTTGAACAATTGGCTCTAGATGACAGTGACCAGTGCAGACTAAAACAGGCTATGGTTTGCCTTTTTATGTAGTCTAATTTCTAAAAAAACAACAACCCTTTAAAAGAGATGGGAATTTACACTTACGAACCACCCTTCTGTGATTTCATTAAGCAACCTTGGGTCACACTCATCTGTGCATCTGAGAGGCCTGCAGCAGCACCAAGTCTCATCTTTGCTTACACACATCTAACAAGTGCAGTCAACACTAATTGATGTTGTGAATTTATTTTTACGTGCTTTATTTTTAAATTCCAAACTGACTGACCCCTGCCTCCCAGGAGATCTTGAATGCCCATCCCTTGCTTAGCTAGTGTAGGCTTAGACAATGCAAATATATTTTAGGATCAACCTTTAAAAACATAATCAGAGAAATAAATCTGCCAGAAAAACTCTAATATTTATTATTTATTGTTATTTATTATTGACACTGTGTGCCAGACATTACATATTTGTCATTTCATTATTTTGTACACAGTATATTGGGTTGTGGCTTACATAGTGCTGCTGTCTGTCAGCTTGGAATGGTTTGTCTTCCTCCTTTCTCTCCCTAGCAAACTCCTGTTCATCTTTCACTGCTCAGGTCTTGTATCACCTCTTGTTAGGAACTGCTTTGCCTCCCTCCCGTGGGCTGGGTAACTGACTACTATCCTCTTTGTGCCTCTTATTGCACTTATAGCTAATTCGATGCTGCTACTCTGGATCACATTGCTTTATTTATTTATATGTTGGTATCCTATTGGACTGTGAGCAGCCTGAGTTCTAGGACTCCACCCATCAGTGTATCTCAGTGTATGCCTTCATCAGCTCTTCAGACAAATAACTGGCTCAAGCTGAAGTTATTCTTCTACCATTAGTGCTTGGTTTTGTCAACAGTCTGCCAGTATTGTACTACCAATATGGCATAGACACTGGCAAGTGGGAACAGAAGCTAGTCATGGAGTTGAGGCCTTTTGAAGTATCATGGTTCTTTAGGTCTGGAGATCTAAAAAAGGGTCTGTGGCAGTAGGGCTGTGTGTGTGTGTGTGTGTGTGTGTGTGTGTGTGTGTGTGTGTGTTACACAGGTAGTTTTTCTCCAACTCATATGGAAATATTTCAGTATTTTAAGAACTGGCTCAATATCAGCTTTGGTCCTCCCAGGTAGTGAGTGCCTACAGAATGGGATTCTGTCTGTACTGCTTAGTGTCCCTAATATGGATATCTCAGTGCAACTCAGGTGTCCAAAACAGGTTTAACTTCTACAGCAAATGTTAATGTTATTACATAACACTTCTTTTAAAAACTTCTCTGAATTTTTCACATTACTGTTAATAGTACTGCAGTTGACCCTGGAACAACATGGGTTTGAACTGCACGTGTCCACTTATAAACATTTTTTTTCAATACATCTCTTCTGTCTCCCCTTTCACCTCCTCCACTTCTTCTGCCTCTGCCACCCCTGAGACAGCAAGACCAACCCCTCCTCTTTCTCCTCCTCCTGTTCAGCCTTCTCAAAGTGAAGATGAGGATAGAGACCTTTGTGATGATCCACTTTCACTTAATGAATAATAAATATATTTTCTCTTCCTTAAGATTTACTTAATAACATTTTTACCTAGCTTATTTTATTGTAGGAGTACAGAATATAATACATATATAAAATATGTGTTAATTGACTCTATGTTATCAGTAAGGCTTCTGGTCAATAGTATGTTCTATTAAGTTTTTGGGAGTCAAAGGTTATAGGCAGATTTTTGACCGTTTGTGGGTTGCGGAGGGTGGGTCAGTGCCCCTAATCACCCTGTTGTTCAAGGGTCAGTTGCACTCTCCTGTTCACATGGGATAGAAAACTTTGGAATTTTCTGATTCTCTCACCTTCACATCCAAACCAAAATCCAGTCAATCACCAAGACCTTAACAAGATTCCATCCTCGTTTCTGCCCCTTCTTTGCTTTCCCAGGGTTAACAGTTTGTACCATATAATTCCAGGCTAACTTATTATAATACCCCCTTCAGTCCCTCTGTTCTTTTAGCTTCAGCCCAGGCCAGCTGGCACCATGTTTTTTTTCTCCTCTCCTCTTGCCCAATCCAGGCTTTATAGGGCCCTGCTTAAACCCCACATCTTCAGAGAAACCTTCCCCGCTGACTTAGCCCAGCAGGGGCTGTCCTACCCCCAGGTGCCCTAGTCCTTACTGTCTGTAGCATTTGGATGTTACCTGTGCTCTACTTTGTGAGGCTGCCTGAACTGTAATTACATCTTCAGATGACATTGAACGGGTGGTTGTCCCTCAAGTAGAGAGCACACACGGCCATTAAGTGAGAATTAATACACTCACTGGGGCATAATGGTTCAGGTCACTTAGATTTTTAAGATTTCTTAATAGAAATAATTTCAAATTCTGTAACTTGGTTGCTGAATAGCATGAAATTTTGTTAAAGAAAAATACTATGACCCACTAAATGAATTCCTAACCTACAAATGGATCACAACCTCCATTTTATAAAACCCTGATCTAGACCACAAAGGCCTTAAAAAGAAGAATGTTTCTCTCATAATGGAAAGGTAAGACCTCGAAGCAAAAGCATTTAGTATGGTATAAAGTGTTTCAAGAGAGGCATAAAGCATGCAAGTCTAGAGGAGGGAAAATTGCGCGGTGAAAATGACTTCCAATTGTAGGAAGATGATTCTGTTTGTGGGAGAAGGCACTTGGCAGTGGCTTAGCAGTTTATAGGTTTTCCCTTGAAAGTTAAGTCATTCCTTGCAGAGGGTTTTTTTTGTTTTTTTTGTTTTTTTTTTTTGCCTCCATAAGGGCAGATGGGAAAAACACACATTTCCTCCTCTCTAGTTTTCCTTAGGCTTTTATTTATTCACCATTTTGTTTTCCTTCTCAATATTTTTGCTCTTGCATAATAGCAGGGCTTGTTGAGCTTTTCTGATTTGGACTGTGTTTCTAAACACTAAAATGAGCAAAGTGAGGAGGTTCCAAGATGGCCGAATAGGAACAGCTCCAGTCTACAGCTTCCAGCATGAATGATGCAGAAGATGGGTGATTTCTGCATTTCCAACTGAGGTTCATCTCACTGGAGCTTGTCAGACAGTGGGTGCAGCCCATGGAGCAGGGCGGGCCATTGCCTCACCTGGGAAGTGCAAGGGATCAGGGAATTCCCTTTCCTAGCCAAGGAAAGCCATGACAGACGGTACCTGGAAAATCGGGACACTCCCACCCTAATACTGTGCTTTTCCAATGGTCTTAGCAAATGGCACACCAGGAGATTATATCCTGTGCCTGGCTCAGAGGGTCCCACACCCACACTGCCTCGCTCACTGCTAGCACAGCAGTCTGAGATCCAACTGCAAGGTGGCAAAGAGGCTGGGGGAGGGGCGTCCGCCATTGCTGAGGCTTGTGTAGGTAAACAAAGTGGCTGGGAAGCTCGAACTGGGTGGAGCCCACTGCAGCTCAAGGAGGCCTGCCTGCCTCTGTAGACTCCACCTCTGGGGGCAGGGCATAGCTGAACAAAAGGCAGCAGAAACTTCTGCAGACTTAAATGTTCCCTGTCTGACAGCTTTGAAGGGAGTAGTGGTTCTCCCAGCATGGAGTTTGAGATCTGAGAATGGACAGACTGCCTCCTTAAGTGGGTCCCTGACCCCTGAGTAGCCTAACTGGGAGACACTTCCCAGTAAGGGTCGACTGACATCTCATACAACTGGGTGCCCCTCTGAGACAAAGCTTCCAGAGGAAGGATCAGGCAGCAACGTTTGCCATTCTGCAATATTTGCTGTTTTGCAGCCTCCGCTGGTGATACCAGGCAAACAGGGTCTGGAAGGGACCTCCAGCAAACTCCAACAGACCTGCAGCTGAGGATCCCGACTGTTAGAAGGAAAACTAACAAACAGAAAGGACATCCACACCAAAACCCCATCTGTACGTCACCATCATCAAAGACCAAAGGTAGATAAAACCACAAAGATGGGGAGAAACCAGAGCAGAAAAGCTGAAAATTCTAAAAATCAGAGTGCCTCTTCTCCTCCAAAGGAATGCAGCTCCTCACCAGCAACAGAACAAAGTTGGATGGAGAATGACTTTGACGAGTTGAGAGAAGAAGGCTTCAGATGATTGGCAATAACAAACTTCTCCGAGCTAAAGGAGGATGTTCGAACCCATCGCAAAGAAGCTAACAACCTGGAAAAAAGATTAGATGAATGGCTAACTAGAATAAACAGCATAGAGAAGACCTTAAATGACATGATGGAGCTGAAAACCATGGCAGGAGAACTACGTGATGCATGCACAAGCTTCAGCAGCTGATTCAATCAAGTGGAAGAAAGGGTATCAGTGATTGAAGATCAAATGAATGAAATGAAGTGAGAAGAGAAGTTTAGAGAAAAAAGAGTAAAAAGAAACGAACAAAGCCTTCAAGAAATATGGGACTATGTGAAAAGACCAAATCTATGTCTGATTGGTGTACCTGAAAGTGACGGGGAGAATGGAACCAAGTTGGAAAACACTCTTCAGGATATTATCCAGGAGAACTTCCCCAACCTAGCAAGGCAGGCCAACATTCAAATTCAGGAAATACAGAGAACATCACAAAGATACTCCTCAAGAAGAGCAACTCCAAGACACATAATTGTCAGATTCACCAAAGTTGAAATGAAGGAAAAAATATTAAGGGCAGCCGGAGAGAAAGGTTGGGTAACCCACAAAGGGAAGCCCATCAGACTAACAGCGGATCTCTTGGCAGAAACTCTACAAGAGTGGGAGCCAATACTCAACCTTCTTAAAGAAAAGAATTTTCAACCCAGAATTTCATATCCAGCCAAACTAAGCTTCATAAGTGAAGGAGAAATAAAATCCTTTATAGACAAGCAAATGCTGAGTCACCACCAGGCCTGCCCTACAAGAGTTCCTGAAGGAAGCACTAAACATGGAAAGGAACAACCGGTACTAGCCACTGCAAAAACATGCTGAATTATAAAGACCCTCAGTGCTAGGAAGAAACTGCATCAACTAATGAGCAAAATAACCAGCTAACATCATAATGACAATGGGGAAGAAGCAAAAGTGGAAACCCTGATAAACCCATCAGATCTCATGAGATTTATTCACTATCATGAGAATAGCATGGGAACAACCCCCATGATTCAATTACCTCCCCATTTGTCCCTCCCACAACATGTGGGAATTCTGGGAGATACAATTCAAGTTGAGATTTGGGTGGGGACACAGCCAAACCATGTCATACCACTCCTGGCCCCACCAAATTTCATGTCCTCACATTTCAAAACCAATCATGCCTTCCTAGCAATCCCCCAAAGTCTTAACTCATTTCAGCATTAACCCAAAAGTCCACAGTCCAATGTCTCACCTGAGACAAGGCAAGTCCCTTCTGCTTATGAGCCTAGAAAATCAAAAGCAAGTTAGTTACTTCCTAGATACAATGTGGGTACAGGTATTGGGTAAATACAGCCATTCCAAATGGGAGAAATTGGCCAAAACAAAGGGGTTACATGCCCCATGCAAGTCCAAAATCCAGTGGGCAGTCAAATTTTAAAGCTCCAGAATGATCTCCTTTGACTCCAGGTCTCACATCCAGGTCACACTGATGCAAGAGGTGGGTTCCCATGGTCTTGGGCAGCTTCACCCCTGTGGCTTTGCAGGGTACAGCCTCCCTCTCAGTTGCTTTCACTGGCTGGCATTGAGTGTCTGTGGCTTTTCCAGGCTCACGGTACAAGCTGTCAGTGGGTCTACCATTCTGGGATCTGGAGGATGGTGGCCCTCTTCTCACAGCTCCACTAGGCATCGCCCCAGTAGAGACTCCATGTGGGGGCTCTGACTCCACATTCCCTTCTACACTGTCCTAGCAGAGGTTCTCCATGAGGGCTCCACCCCTGCAGCAAACTTTTGCCTGGGCATCCAGGCATTTCCATGCATCTTCTGAAATCTAGGCAGAGGATCCCAAACCTCAATTCTTGACTTCTGTGCACCTGCAGGCTCAACACCATGTGGAAGCTGCTAAGGCTTAGGGCTCCCACCCTCTGAAGTCACAGCCTAAGCTCTATGTTGGCCCCTTTAAGCCGTGACTGGAGTGGCTAGGACACAGGGCACCCAGTCCCTAGGCTGCACACAGCATGGGGACCCTGGGCTCAGCCTACAAAACCACTTTTTCCTCCTGGGGCTCCAGGCCTGTGATGGGAGGGGCTGCCGTGTGGTCTCTGACATGGCCTGGAGACATTTTCCCCATGGTCTTGGGGATTAACATTAGGCTCCTTGCTACTTATGCAATTTCTGCAGCTGGCTTGAATTTCTCCTCAGAAAATAGGTTTTTCTTTTCTACTGCATCATCAGGCTACAAATTTTCTGAACTTTTATGCTGTTTCCCTTTTAAAATGGAATGCTTTTAACAGCACCCAAGTCACATTTTGCATGCTTTGCTGCTTAGAAATTTGTTCCGCCAGATACCCTAAATCATCTCTTTCAAGTTCAAAACTCCACAAATCTCTAGGGTGGGGCAAAATGCCACCAGTCTCTTTACTAAAACATAGCAAGAGTCACCTTTGTTTCAGTTCCCAAGAAGTTCCTCATCTCCATCTCAGACCACCTCAGCCTGGACCTTGTTGTTCATATCACTATCAGCATTTTTGTCAAAGCCATTCAACAAGTCTCTAGGAGGTTCCAAACTTTCCCACATTTTCCTATCTTATTCTCAGCCCTCCAAACTGTTCCAACCTCTGCCTGTTACCCAGTTCCAAATTTGCTTCCACATTTTCGGGTATCCTTTCAGCAATGCCCCACTCTACTGGTACCAATTTACTGTATTAGTTCGTTTTCATGCAGCTGACAAAGACATACCCGGGACTGGGAAGAAAAAGAGGTTTAATTTGACTTACAGTTCCACAGGGCTGGGGAGGCCTCAGAATCATGGCAGGAGGTGAAAGGCGCTTCTTACATGGTGGCGGCAAGAGAAAATGAGGAAGAAGCAAAAGTGGAAACCCCTGATAAACCTATCAGATCTTGTAAGACTTATTCACTATCATGAGACTTGCACAGGAAAGACTGGCCCCCATGATTCAATAACCTCCCCCGGGTCTCTCCCACAACACGTGGGAGTTCTGGGAGATACAATTCAAGTTGAGATTTGGGTGGGGACACAGCAAAACTATATCACGTGCCAAATGCAAAAATACACATATGGTTGTAATGTACTTTTGTGTGTGTTTTGTTTAATACCACAGTATAAAGTTATTGATGGTTATCAGTCATTGGGAGTACTTTTTGAGCCTTTGCTATGGTCAGGGACTTGTACACACACCACTTTGAATCCTTGCAACCTTGTAAGGAAGTTATTAGTTTTCCCTTTTATAGATGAAGTAACTGAGGTACTGAGATATGAAGGAGTTTTCTGGAAATCACCTAGCTAGAAAGTGGCACAATCAGCATTTCAACGTGGGACTTTCAGGCTATAGAGCTGGGGTCTTTCCACTGTGCTGAGCCAACCTTCAAAACAGTGACAGCACAGTGGTGGTGACTGTTCTGGAAGCTGTCATAGGATCAGAGAAGGAGCATTCTCCTTTGGGCCTGGGGTTGTCCTAGAAAACTTTGTAGAGGGGACAGCACTTGAACGAACATTTTGAGGACAAGGTAGTAATTTTTTTTTGTAATGATGCGAGAGAGGAATGCATTCCAGGCAGGAGGAAATCCATGTAGAGAAGCCTGGAGACTTGAGAAAGCGTACGTCCAGAGCATTTCTGGAATATGAAGTGGGAGAGGGCCATGTGGTAGAAGACGAGGCTGGTAAAGAGGTGAGCAGGGTGCCAGGACAGACATTATCAGCTTCTCTTGAGTTTGCCTTCGCTACGGCCTTGTGTACCACTGGTTAGTTGGGTTGTGCCTCCTCTTTGCTGCCATAACAATCACCCTGTTCTCACCCACATTCACAATGTGCATTCCTTATATAGAAATAATTTCTTTGCTTGCTTGTCTCCTCTGGTAGACTGTGGCCGCTTTCATAGCAAAAAATAAGGCTTTTTATCCTTGTATCCAGTATAGCCAGGCACACAGAGTAAGTACTCAGGAAATGGTGGAACGATGAAAGAGCCTTGTCTTTGCTGAGGAGGCTCAGTATTAATTATAGTCACCTATGTGTTTACAGCTTTTCTACCTTTCAAGGTTGAGTTGGATTTTAACTGAGTAATTGTAGGATCTGTTCACATTTCCTGAGGCTAACACATCTCTGATAGAAAGAAAACAGTCTTGCTGGTAGCCCCACAGGCCTAAAGCAGAGTTAACTGGTGTAGTCTAAGTTCGGGTGAGGTCACTTGGTCTTCAGATGTCACATCACACTTCTCAGTTCTTCCAGTTCAACTCAGGAGTCATTGATGTAGCAAGGCCTGTGCACATTGTGTTTTGCACTTTGTGGGTACAGAGATTAGCCAGAAAGGGAGAGGCAGTAAGGCATGGTGGGGAAAACACAGCCTCTCTACTCCATAGGGTTCCTCTGAAGAACAATTGAGATTATTTACATGTAGTCCTAGTTCAGCCCTTACACTATTCACAGGGGCAGGAAGAAATAACACACATGGTGTGTTCAACAGATTCTAACTTTTTTTATACAGGTTTTTTTTTTATTACAGTTTTACAGTTTATAACAGTATGGTGGTTATAAGACATGTATGTATAAATAACTACTGTGCAAGGGTACATTTGAAAAGATTATAATATGGCTAAAATACCATGAAAGCACAAAGAAGGCAGGAATGCTTCATGAAGGGAGTGGCGTTGAATAGAACCCCCAGGACATTTCACAGGGTAGACGGCTGTGTGGATTAAAGGCTTAACTATTGCCTGCTCCAGGACTTCTTTTTTGACCACCCTATTCTATTAGAAGTCGATCTGCCTCTTTTATTCTCTATCAGAATAAAACCTGTACAACTAGTTTCCTTTTTTTTTTTTTTTTTTTTTTGAGACAGGGTCTCACTTTGTTGCCCAGGCTGGAGTCCAGTGGTGTGATCACAGTTCATTGCAGCGTTGAACTCCTGGGCTCAGGTGATCCTCCCACTTCATCTTCCTGAGTGGCTGGTACTACAGGTGCATGCCATTATGCCATGCTAATTTTTGTATTTTTTGAAGAGATGGGGTTTTGCCATGTTGCCCAGGCTGGTCTCGAACTCCTTGGCTCAAGTGATCTGCCAGCCTTGGCCTCCCAAAGTCCTGGGATCACGGGTGTGAGCCACCGCACCCAGGTAAAACTTGTACAATTAGTTTCTAAGTTCTTATTTGTGTATTTGCTTGTTTGTTTTTTGTTTCCTGTTGTCTGTCACCAGACTATAAGCCCTGTGCAGGCAGTGACCATTTCTAGCTTGTTCACTGTTGTTATACTCTAGTACTTATCCCATGGTAGGCACTCAAGAAATACTTACACATCCCACTAACTCTGGGAAGTTGTTGATTATCTAGTGTTGTGGTGGCAAAACCACCTGAAAGTAATCAAAGGAAGCCACTTGGTTACATTTGAACTTGTTGTTATTGTTCTGAGCTTTTTGGTTTCTGCTGAGGATATCCTTTTCCCTTCCTTTATCTTTTTTATAGCGCCATTATCATTTAGACCAGATGAATGTGCAAAACAATGAGTAGTCTGTAGAGTGTATCTTTAAGATAATGATAAAAAGTCCCTGGAGGACATTTTATAGTGAAATCAGGACTGCAAATTTGATGTTGGAGTTTCCAGGGAGGAAAAAACTTAGACATTACTTTCCTCAGCTGCTTCCTTTGGTGGATGCTATTCATGTGGGGATTTTGTAAAGTTTAATTTTCCAGAGTGCTTTAACATTATGTATTTTTCAATGTGATAAAAAAATTTATTTTAAAGCAGTCTCTGAAAAGAGGTTGTAGGTTTTCTGTTTCAGTGGTTCTCATGGTATCATTCACAGAAGATTCTCCATGGAAGAAGAAGAGTTGTATTTTAGCATTATGTTGTAATACTATGTTTGTATGTGCTTTTTCTTTTTTAAACATGTAGTTTATTAATTCATCAGAGGTAACCAGTGAAGATTGTGGCTGCTGATGTCTTTTATCTCACCAGGGTGGAACAGGACCTAAACATTTGAGAACAATTAGTTTATTACCTTCTATCAATTTCTTTAATAGGTTTTGGAGAAAAGGGTAGCAATAGAATATGCTTTATTGACTTCTATTAAATGCTGGGGGGAGCCTGATGGCCTTGGAACTGTTTTGCCAATTTAGTGGGGCATTTCGTGTTTAAAATGCCCACAGTCAGGGCCACTGCAGAATCTGTTATAAATGGGCTATAGTGGTGACTACAGCTGTTCAAAAGACTTCCTTTTGTTGACTGTTGTTAAACGAATACTGCTGATGTCATATATTGAGTCCTTCTTCACTGAGATCTTTCTGGGGTGTATTATGACTTTGGAAATTAAACATTGTCATATATGTTAAATATGTAGCAATTTAAGAGAGACATACCTTGGCTTGAAGCCTGGCTTGTTCTCATAATCATGTGCCATGTGAACCTTTCAATAGCCTTCTACTTATTCTTCTCACTTTCTTTTTTTTTTTTAAAAAAAAAAAACAGATCAGAATAAGTTTTAAAACTCTTGAAGGCTTCCAATTGCCTTTAAATTAAGTTCAGACTCCCTATCATAGCCCACTTAGCGCTAAGCCTCATCCAGTACCATTCTCTCTCTTGTTCACCACTGATCTTATCTCTGTTTCTACATTAAGCTCTTTCTGGCCTCTGGCTCTTTGTATTTTCTGTTTCTTCTTTCTAGAGTTCTTTCTTTGTCTGGCTCCTTCAGGCTTCGGTTCCATTGCCACCTCCATAGAGAGGCCTTCTGTATTAGTTTCTTAGGGCTGCAGAGTATCACAAACTAGGAGGCTTAAAACAATAGAAGTTTATCCTCTCACTTCCAGAGGCCAGAAGTCCAAAGTCAGGGTGTCAGCAGGATTGGTTACTTCTTGGGGACTCCGAGGGAGAGCCTGGTCCGGGCTCCGGGGAAGAGTCTGCTCTGTGTCCCTCGCTAAGCTTCTGCTGGCTGTTGGCAGTCCTTGGCATTCTTTTGCTGGAAGCTGCTTGACTCCAGTCTCTGCTTCCATTGTCACATGGCCATTTTGCTTTTGTGCATCTGTGTCTTAACATGGCATTCTTCTCTCTGTGCCTCTTTGTCTCTTCTTTTCTTATAAGAACACCAGTCATATTGGATTAAGAGCCCACCCCTCTCCAGCATGTCCTCATCTTAACTAATGACATCTGCAATGATCCTATTTCTAAATAAAGTCACATTCTGAGGTTCTAGGAAGGACATAAATTTTGGGGGGATGCTATTCAACCCAGTATACCTACATGACTTTCAATTTAAAGTAGGCTGTGTTATTGGAGCTATACAGTAGTCCTCCCTTCTTCATGGGGGATACGTTTCAAGACCCCCAGTAGATGCCAGAGTTGTCGGTTAGTAATGAACCCTATATATAGTATGTTTTTTCCTATACATACATACCTATGATAAAGTTTTATTTATAAATTAGGCACAATAAGAGATTAACAACAATAATGAATAATAAACAACTATGACACATTATGTGAACGCGTAGTCTCTTTCTCTCTCTCAAAATATCTTGTTGTACTGTACTCACCTATTTTCTGACCATGGTTGATGGGTAACTGAAACTGCAGAAAGCAAAACTATGGATAAGGTCTATAAGCATACTCATCGGTTATTTATTCCTGGCCAGTGATGAGCAAGGCACTTTATTAGACCACGTTACATATTGTACTCAGCTCTGGGCACACCATCTGTAAGAGGGAATGTTAATTAATCCAGTGTGAGCAGGGTTAGGAGGACTTTAGAATATAGTGTCATATGGGAAATAGTAAGAACTGGGGTTGCTCAGTTGGAGAACAGAAGATTTATGAGGTCATCACAGTTCTTTGCAGGAGGAGTAGTAATATGTAAGATTGGATTGTGAGTTACATAGATCACAGGTCTGAACTCCTGTTCATGAGAAACATGGTTTTTGCCTTTTTTGGAGGTTGAGGGGTCTTTGTCCTTTTACATTATACCACCAGATACCAGCCTCTATCTCTCAGAAGATGTGATGTAGTTATAACAGTGGTATCAGGAGAATATTTTGCATGTATAGAAGAAACATTCAGAACAGGCCAGGTGCGATGGCTTATGCCTATAATCCCAGCACTTTGGGAGGGCAAGGCGGGTGGATCACTTGAGTTCAGGAGTTCAAGACCAGCCTGGGCAACATGGCAAAACCCCATCTCTACTAAAAATACAAAAAGTAGCAGGGAATGGTGGGGCACGCCCATAGTCCCAGCTACTCAGAGGCTGAGGCAGGAGAATTGCTTGAACCCAGGAGACGAAGTTTGCACGAGCCAAGATCATGCCACTGCACTCCAGCCTGGGCGACAGAGTCAGATTCTGTTTCAAAAAAAAAAAAAAAGAGAAACATTTAGAACAATAGACTATAAAGGAAGAAAATCAGTAACACATCATCTTATGTTTAACAAAGCAGAAGAATATAAACTTTCAAGGCCTTGATGATATGCAGCCTTACATTATTTTTATGAGATTATTATTGAAATGCTTATATATCATATATATGAGTTCTGGCAAGATTATTTACTCCTTAAAATAGAATAAATACAGCATAGTTTAGATTACCTTGCAAATCAGCAAGCAGATTGTGGCAGCATTTGTCCATGGTGGACAGGACCTCATAGCTCTGGTTATATTCAGGCTGCATGAAGACAGGAATGACCTTAATTCTCTTGCCCCCTGTCCTCTCACAACCCCTTTATGACATTCTCATCCTAGTTTTATCCAACCATTGAACTCTGCTCCTGCTCCTGGGTTGTAAATATCTGCTAAGCGGCAGATTATTGTGCCTACCAATTCAGTCTCCAACCTCAGGAGCTTTATGGAGGCCTAGGCATCAGTTTTTTCTTCCATGCTGAACTTTTACCTCTGTCTTTAAATCATTGCCATCCTGGGCTCTCTTTTACTATCTCTTTTAATAGATTACTCTGTCCCTTTACTTCATTGACTAAAAACTAAGGTGTTATATGAGAGGCATTTTAACTAGAATCCTTTTAGTTTCCTCCCTCGGTAATTAGAAAGATAACTCTTGCATCCATCTGTTTCCCAGTGGAGAAGGGGTTCCCAAGTCAGATCTTTCTGTTGGTGCTATTGACCCCATTCCCTCCTTCCTTCCCAGGATCTCGCTGCATCACATATCCCTCACTTACCTAGAGTCTCAACTATTCCCTCCAATTACTTTTTGTCCTAGGGTATTATACCTCTTCCCTGTTTCTTCCTTCTTAAAACTCTGTTGTTGGAAACACATATTTTACACATTGATCAAATCAACATTTTGCAGCACATGTGGGTTCACCAAACACTAGTATGCTGCTGAACGAGCTGCTATGTTGTACATTTTACAGAAAGCTGTTTCTCAGGTAAAGTTATTGTGTCCTGGCTGACAGCCATGACTTTGAAGTCCTTTCCAGTCTTAAAAACTTTGACTTATAACCTTGTCACCAAGATCAATTATATTTTAGGTAATATGCTTCGGTAAAATGCTGATTAGTCCTTCTCCTGCACTCCCTGCAATGTTGGCCTTCTGTCCATATTATTTGTAGTTATATAGAACTGTTTCTTCACCCAGCAGAAGGCATGCATTTCCTGCTTCCTCAGCAGCCCAAAATGTTATGTGGTGCTCTTAGATTTAAGGCTTGGGTTCTCCATTAGGCATGTGATTTGTCACTGGGCAAAAGGCACATCCAACTACAGTGTTGTGCAACTCTTCCAAAGCTGGGAACAGACCCACCCAATAAATGAACCTGCACAAACTTACTTGACCTTCTTGGGAACTTTGCTTTCCATTCTCATTTTTGTTTTTATACCAACTGCAGAGCCACGATGCATGCATGCATTCATTTACTCTCTATATATTCATTGGTCTTCTACTACATGCCAGGCCTTATTCCAGTCACTGTGTGCTCAGAAGTGGACAAAACAGAGAAAAGTCCCTGCCTATTTGAGTCTATTTCCAGTGGATGTTTTTCATTCACTGTTGGTTTAGAGAAACGATCTTGGATTTCAGCTAGGTTTCTTTCCTCCCTTTCTCCCTCTCTTCCTTCTTTCCTTCCTCCTTTCCCTTCCCTTCCTTCCCTTTCTTCTGTCTCTCTATACCGCTTTATTTCCCTCCTTCCTTTCTTCCTTCTTTCTTTTCTTCTTTTCTTCTTTTTTTTTTTTTTGAGATGGAGTCTCGCTCTGTCGCCCAGGCTGGAGTGCAGTGGCATGATCATAGTTCACTGTAACCTTGAACTTCTGGGCTCAAGGGATCCTCTGATCTCAGCGTCCTGAGTAGCTAGGACTATAGGCATGTACCACCACACCCAGCTAATATTTTTATTTTTTGTAGAGACAGGGTCTTGCTATGTTGCCCAGGCTGGTCTTGAACTCCTGGGCTCAAGTGATCCTACCACCTTGGCCTCCTGAAGTGTTGGAATTACAGGTGTGAGCCAGTGCACCTGGCCTAGGTTTTTCTTTTTCCTTATTTATTTATTTATTTTTTGAGACAGAGTCTTGCTCTGTCACCCAGGTGGGAATGCAGTGGTGTGATCTTGGCTTACCGCAACCTCTGCCTCCCAGGTTCAAGTGATTCTTGGGCCTCAGCCTCCCAAGTAGCTGAGATTATAGGCGTGTATCACCATGCTTGGCTAATTTTTTGTATTTTTGTAGAGAAGAGGTTTTGCCATGTTGGCCAGGCTGGTCTCGAACTCCTGGCCTCAATTTGATCCTCCCGCCTCAGCCTCCCAAAGCGCTGGGATTAAAGGTGTGAGCCATTGTGGCAGCCCAGTGAGTCTAATCTCATCTCCCATGTCTTCCCCTCATAAACCTCTTGCCGTAAAACAACAGTTCCTGAATTTATGCTCATTCTGTATAGCTCATCATAGCCTTGCACATGTTTTTCTTCCTTTGCTTGAAATGCTCTTTTGTACCTGAAAAAAAAAATTCTTCTCTGTGTTTCAGCTCAGATATTACCTCCTTGGTGCAGCCCTCTGTAATTTCCTCAGGCAGGGTGGTGGCTTTGGCTTCTGAGCTCCCACAGTGCTTTGTATACAGAACTTAACCACACCACTGCTTGGTTGTTTACTAGCACATTAATCATTTCTGTTAGATTCTCCAGAACTTGAGAAATGGAATTGTATCTTAGTTTTTTTCTTAATACCTGCCTTTTAGTGAGCACTCAATAAGTATTTTTAAATGAAAGAAAAATTTAATATTAATGTGATTTAGTGCAATATAATTTACATATGCCTGTATAGTGAAATAGAAATATAAACATGTATCTTGTAAAATAATATATATCTTCAATGAGATTTTAAATGTTTATCAATCTGCTTTTGAATTATCTTATTATACATACAGAACAATGCATTATCCTAACTCCAGAATCCCCTCATTCTCTTTTACAGTCAGTTTTCCCCTGCACTGGTAACCAATATCCTGGTTTCTGACAGCACAGATTTTGAATCCTGACTTTAAAAAGAAGGGGGATGATTGTTGTTTCAATCATGTGAACATGTAATATATTTATTTAGAAATGAAAGATTTAAAATAATTGGCCTCTGTGTCTGTTTTTTATCCAAGAGTTTGGACTTGAGATCTAAGTTCCCTTTCTGTCCTAAGATTTTATGAAACTTAATTTAAAACTTAACAAACCGCGTGTGGTGGTGTGCGCCTTTAGTTACAGCTACTCTCGAGCTTAGGAAGGAGGATCGCCTGAGCCCAGGAGTTCGAGGCTGCAGTGAGCTATGATCTGGCCACTCTACTTTGCCTGGGCTACAGAGGGGAGACCCCGTCTCTTAGAGAACAAACAAAAAAAAGTAATGGTCTTTCCGACTTTACTACTTATATAAGGGCGCCCTCTGGTGGTGTATCATTTCCTAAAATTTATATGCAGTGCTTGATTACAGCAGCACTTTATCTCTAATTTGGGAGCTTGAGCTGTGGCCGGGTAATTCTTTTAGTACAAAGCTTCCTGAAGCCATGGGAAGGCATTGATTATGTGGTGCTTTCACAGAGCTGTTTGGTTACTAAGCACAATTTTTTTTCCACATAGATAGATGCTGTTGTGATATTTATTTATACCATTATTGAATTTATAATAGCTTCTCATATTTTCTCAAGCACTGGCTACTAATATATAACACATCTGTGATAATTTTAACATTAAGAAGGGAACCTCATAATCAGAAACACAAGAACCACTTACTTAGAAGATTTAAACTGCATCAGTTGAACAATTATCTATGGCCGGGCGTGGTGGCTCATGCCTGTAATCCCAGCACTTTGGGAGGCCGAGGCAGGTGGATCACTTGAGGTCAGGAGTTTGAGACCAGCCTGGCCAACATGGTGAAACCCTGTCTCTACTAAAAGTACAAAAATTATCCGGGTGTGGTGGTGGGCACCTGTAATCCCAGCCACTTGGGAGGCTGAGGCAGGATAATTGCTTGAACTCGGGAGGTGGAGGTTGCAGTGAGCCAAGATCACGCCCCTGCACTCCAGCCTGGGTGACAGAGCAAGACTCCAGCTCAAAAAAAAAAAAAAATTAAAAACAATTATCTGTAAAGTATCTGCCATGTACAAGGGCACTGTGGTAGCTATTGTGTTCTTGCCTTTCAAACCATCTGAGTATAGGAGGCTGGGGCACTAAATTTTCCTCATGATGGACTCTCCTATTATCACTTATTTGCTTCCCTTTCTCATTTACCATTTTCTCTTTAAATAAATTTATTTCTAAGAGTCTCATTTTTAAGATTAGGGGCATGTTAGGAAAAAAAAAGCATAGGAGTCAGGGAATGCAGTTCTGTCTCCTGGTTAACACTTATAGAAGTATGTGTAAAGAGGAGCAGTGTCTTATTACATACGAAGATGATTGCCTTTGAAGCATATCTCTGAGAGGACTTCCACCCTTTTTGTTAAGATGGAAGCTCGACCCTCTAAGGTTGGCAATGACGAGAGCATCTTTGTGGGAAGGGAGGACTGTACCTTCTTGGACTCACCTTCCTCTTGGAGGGACTTGTAAACATTTCCTTTGCTACCACCACACTCACTGGGGGATACCGTTTCCTCTTTAATTCTTTAAGTCAAATTTAATCTCCAATACTTTCTGGTATCTTCATTGTATGGATGAGTAAAGGTAGAACATTTAAGCAGGGTTTTTTGAAAGGCCTTGACATAATAAAGAAGAAATAAACCAGGAGTCATCCAAGAGCCAGAGATCTGACTCATAAGATGTGGCTTGCTCTCTGATCTTGTCCTAGCTCTAGGGTGCCCATGTGTGAGGGACAACTTAGTAGGAATCCACTCCTAGACATCCATCCTTCTCCAACTGTAGATCTAGGGCTTGTCTAAACTCCACCTTCCTTCCACATTTTAGTCCTTCTTTGGGAACCTGTGTTCTTCTAACATAAAAGTGTCCATCCTTTCAGGGCATATCAAGCTTGCCCAGAAAGCTGTCAGTCTCCATTGAAGAACTCTAATGGAATGTAACCCCACAATCCCCAAATTAATATAAGACACACACATCAAATGGAAGAAAGAGGGTCTTATTTTATTTTAGATCTCTGCATTAGGGTTGGAAACCAGAGCACATGAAAAACTCCTTTAAGGTGCTTTGATTTATTGGAGGTATAAGTTAATTTTTTTGGTCATGTATATCTCTGGGTATACTTTTTGTATCTTTAGTAAAATTTTAGTTAACTGTTATTAGATGTCTGGGTGCCTGAATAAATCCAACTGCATACTGAATTTTCTAAAACTGAAGGCTGCCAAGAAGGAGCCAATGTGATTTTGGTTTTATCAGTGGCCTAATGGAGTTAGCAATAGTAGTGTAGTAACAATTATTGTCAGGTCAGTGAAAAGACCAACATTCCACATATTCTGCAATGTAACTGTTAGTAAATGGCTGGGAGATTTGTCCTTCATTTTGCAAATTTAGGAGAAAGATACTCACTCCAAGTGTCGCCTACCGAGGGTTGAAGTTTATAGTCAGCTTTATCTGCATGAGCGTGTTATAATGCAAGGAGTATAAAGATCTGGGTTTTCTTGGAGGCGGGATTGGGTAGGGGTTAAAAGCACATGAAAAGAATTACATTTGATTCCTAATTATTAGTTACATTACCTTGGGCAAGCTATCTGACCTCTCTGAGCATCAGCCTTATTATTTTAAAACTGGGTGATGAAAGTGGCCCCAGAGGGTAACTGCCGAGATGGTGAAGGGATCTGTGTAAAGCAACAGCACTGTGGCAGACACGTGGTAGGTGCTCTGTGTTATTCCCTCCCATCCCCACCTCTCCCACCCCCGCTGTCCCCAAGTTGCCATCAAAACTAACAGATGTAATGTTGCTACTGATTTTTCTGGATGCGAACTTTATTCTTGAGTGGTTTTAAAGTCCAAATAATTACTTTTATACAATAAACATCATTTAAAGGATGGTCTCTTTTCTTCTTGCCTACCCATTCTCACAGATCTGTTTCTCCTCCACATGGTAAAGTGGGGAAGCATGTTTTGAAATTTCTTGGACCATAAAAAAAAATTATAAAAAAAAAAATGAAATTTCTAGGACCATGTGCTAGAAAGAACTGCTGTGCATGACTAGAGAGGTTTGTTTCCTTTCCGAGGTCATACTGTGTTGTCTTTACCGTGCTATTATTTATTTTAATTGGTTCAATAAACCAAATTGCAAAAATAAAGTTCTAGCTCTGCCTCTGCCTTGTGACCATGGCTAAGTCATGTGACCTCTTCAAGCCTAAGGGATTTCTTCAGTTGAGCAGCACAGATGGAATGGTTTCTAAGGCCCTTGTCACCTTTTCATGTTGTAATTCATAAAATCTTTATTCAGGAGCCCAGAACAGGGAGTGGCACGTGGGTCCCACTTCTCAACAGCAGAGGGCATGCTGCCCCTAGTGTGCCTGGCCATTAGGTGTTGAAAACTGTCTAGTTATCTAGCCAGAAGTTGATATCCTTGATGATAGGAAGGAGCCAAGGAAATTCTGTAAATTCACGTTGTGCAAAGGACGTTTCACTACATATTTCCAGTTGTTTAGCACCTAGGTGAAACACTCAGAAAATAGGAGATTTTGACATTCTAAGGTCCTGTAATTCTGTGAAGAACTTAATCTGTCTCCCATCTAAGTACTCCGTGCTTAGGATTGGTGTGCCAATGGGATAGAGAGGAGAACTAACATCTTTTAAGCATGTATATATCTGGAACTATGCCTGGTACATTAGGTGCATTTTCCCTATCCTCACAGAAATCCTTTGAATTGTATGTGGTTATCCTTATTTTATACAGGAAGATACTAATGTTCAGAGAGGTTAAGTAATTTGCCCGAGGCTTCACAGTTAGAAGAGATTCAAGTTCAGGTCTTTTAACTCCGAAGTCTGCTTTCTTGCCAGGGTTCCTCTCTCTTTTCCCCAGTCTTAACAATCAAGGCTGATTGCTAGGAGCAGGAGTACCTTGGGCACGGCCACACAAGGGAATTTGGCTTTCTCTGGTTCTGAAGTTCTTGTGGCCCTTGTGATTCTAGATGGAAGTGTTTCTCTGGCAAGAACTTTATATCAGTTATATTTAGCATGACATATACAAACACATACCCATGTTTTCAAATTTGAAAATTTTAGACTGGATTATTAATGTTTTTCTTTGTGGGATGCTTTTAAAGGCTACGGCAATATCTCAGTTTACATGAAGACTCAGTTCTGTAGTCAGTGGGTGAGGTGAAAATCATTAGGGCAAAATTATCTTCAAGAATCTCATGGGAAGGCATCTTGTTAGAGAGCCATGAGCTTCCTTTCTTTAAGTCCAACACAGTCAGTCTTTCCTCCCTTGTTGAAACCTGCTGAGCTTCGAAAGGTGTTCCTGTGGTGGTTTCTCATGTTGAGTTTCAAATGATACAGTTAGCTTATATTTGGGGGTATGTTCAGTGGTAATTCAAATCTTTAGACACCAGAGTCTCATTCAGCATGATGAGATACTTACAGTATTTCAGGTATTCTGAAACCTAGAACAAGAGAAGGAATAACAAATTAATGTCTATTTTGGTGCTTATTCTAACTCAGTGGTTTTCAAAACTTTACAGAATCACCTGTACGGCTTGTTAAAGCACAGTTTATTGGGTTTTACCCTCATGGTTTCTGATTCTGTAGGTCTGGGATTCAGCCAAAGGGATTGCATTTTCAACAAGTTCCCAGGTGAAGCTGATACTGCTGGTCTGGGGACCTCACATGGAGAACCACTGTACTAATTGAATGGAAGCAGGTGGAATCACTTATCCGTCTTCCTTTCACTGTCTGCCTGCCTTTCTTGCCCTTTCGTTTTTAGGCTGAGTGGATATAGTTAAAGTAGCTTAAGTTAAATTCAGGGATTGCAGCTCAGCCAACTCTTTATCCCATTGCTTAGCTTAGTACTTGGCCCAACATAGGAGTTCAATAGATTCTTGTTGAGTGAATGATTGAGTAAATTAACATGTATAATGGAAGGGTTTATAGCACATGGACATCATTATTTACATACCTCGTCCATAAAAACTGCTTATTTTCCTGAAAAGTAGACAGTCTTTAGATTAGAATATCATATTTTAGGACTACATATGGTGATGATCATAGATACCAGGAAGTTTGCAGTTAGGTAAAGTTTTGAGACGCTTGTGTTTTGGGACCTGTGGTATGAATGGGAGCTGTGTGTGTAGATAGAGCTGGGTGCAGGAAGTCCCATCTGTTTTAAAATGACCTAGGCAAATCTTACAGGGTCTGGTTTAGGTCAGAACTAAGCACTGTTCCTGGGAGACTGGAGCAGCGCTGGAACAGCCTATGTCTGATCCAGACTGGGTGCTGCATTCTCATTTCTGTCTTTCCAAAGCACTGAGGAATTTAGCCCCCATGATGCTAAAGGCTCAGTGAGACTCTGTACTGCAGGGTAAATCTGTAAATTCAGATTGTTGTACATGAATCTTACCATGTTATAGTATTTGATAATTACATTTTAAATAGTAAGTTAAAAAATCTCAAAGGGTAAAAAAAAAATCTCAAAAATATATTTAAAATTCAGTTTAAGAAATCATTTTCTTATGTAGCCAAAACAATATGAACACTTTTGACAAAATGAACAAGTCTTTAGGTCAAATTGAGTATTCCTTTTCTGAAATGCTTAGGACCAGAAGCATTTCAGATTTTGGATTTTTTTTTTTTGGATTTTTTTTTGATTTTGTAATAGTCATATTATGGTTACTGATTGAATATACCTAATCTGAAAATCCAAAATTTGAAATACTCTAATGAGCCTTTCCCTTTAGTATCATGTTGGTGCTCAAAAGTTTCAGATTTGGAGCATTTGGATTTTGGATTTTTGGATTAGGGATGCTCAACCTGTATCATTTAATAACTAGTCCATATTAAAATTACACATTTGTCCCTACATCATTGTGTATATCTTGTTTGTTCAAACTAGGATCCAATCCAGGGTCATGTATTATGTCTGGTTATTATGTTCCTTAAAATTCATTTAATCTAAAATAGTCCTTTCTCATGATATTGCCTTGTCAATTGTCTTGTAAAATGTTCTACCTTCACTATCTGTTGTCCCTTTGAAATATCTTCAACTTGCTCTTTTACCTTTATATTTCCTGGAACCTGGAAATTAGATCTAAAGGCTGGATTAAGATAAAATGAAACATTTTCGGCAGGAATACATCATAGGTGATATGTGCTTCATGTTGTGCCACATGAGGAGATACATAATCCGTGCGTGCTCTACCATTGATGATACTAAGAAAATTGATTACTAGATTAAAGTGATGGCAGCCTGATCCTTCCATTGTAGTTATGTTTTCCCCTTGTGACAAGAGAGTATTCTCTATCATATTTCTTTGATACTATATGAATGTTCATTTTCATATTATTCATTTTCCTAATGCTTTTAACACCAATTGATAATTCTTGCCTAAATCAGTAACTTTACAGAACTGTCATATTCTAATTCTGTCATTCCTTCTACATTAGCTGACATTTGACTAAACACAGCTCTTCTTTATTAACTGGGACTATTCGCAGCCATCAAATACAGTTCTGTTGGACAGGGAGGTTAAATGTTGAATTTTTTACTTTTTAATTCCCAATTTCAGAGTAAGGAGTTGATTCAATAGACAACTTAAATGGTGGCAAATGAACCTTTTCCTTTCTTTCCTTTTTAGAAATATTTTTGTGGACTAATGGAGTTTCATGAATTGAATGTTTCAATTAACTACAGTCATTATTCTTTTTATGTTTAATTTGTTTTTGTTTTACATTCAATTTATTAAAATGATTGCCAGTGATAGTTCCTTGTGGTTGGTTCCTATCTTCTTTAAATATAACTCTCCATTAATTGTGAGCACTTTCTTGCTTCCTTGCACAGCAAAATGCATAAGCTTATCTTGCAGCTTCCTTGTCCCAAATGTCAATCAGCCACTTCACTAATAAGCCCTAATTTCTTTTGGTGGGAATGATATAGACATGAAAATCTTGTAACTTAGAATATCTATGGTGTGCTGGGGTGACAAGGTTTATGGACCTTTTCAGTAGTCTATTTAGTTCATGAATTTTTAATATTGAAAGTTTGTACAATGAAAATTCAGATAGTAAGGGAAAACTGTATTTTGAAAAATAATGGTATGTATTATATACTTAAAAATTGCTAAGGGAGTAGATTTTAAGTGGTCTTATCACAAAAAATGATAAATATGTGAGGTAATGCTTATGTTAATTAGCTCAATTTAGCCATTCTACAGCGTATACATAATTTCAGAACATCGTGTTGTATACACCATACGTAAAATTTTATTTGCCAATTAAAAATGCATTAAAAATTAAAAAAGGGTTCACATTGTATTTACAATTCAATTTTAACATTATGTTTTTAAGTAGCTATTTGATTTTATAATTGTATTTTTTCTTTTACATTGAAAATCTTGACTACCAATAGCAAATATTACTTTATTTTATAATATAAGGAAATGATTTCAAAATAATAATATCGATATTACTATTAATAATAAAACAGTGAAGTTTAACATTTCTTGTGATTATTTTTGTAGTAGAGATTGATTTTAATGGAAGAATTAATTACCTTTATGTTGATCTCATTTTATTACTTTCCTTTGAAATATGTTTTGTTTGTTTTGTTTTTATCACAGGTTGATCATTTTGGATTTAATACTGTGAAAACTTTTAATCAGCGGTACCTAGTAGCTGATAAATACTGGAAGAAAAATGGTGGATCAATACTTTTCTACACTGGTAATGAAGGGGACATTATCTGGTTTTGTAATAACACGGTATGTGCAGATTCATGAAATTCCAGTGCTCAATTTGACTTTTATTATGATAACCTGGAAGAAATGTTTTGCAATATGTATGACCAAACATTACTGTTCTTAATTGTAAAGTTCTGTAAAAAATAACAAAAAAATTAACACACTAATAATAGAAAAATAGCAAAAGCACATGAATAGGAAGTTCATAAAAGAATTAAATACAGATATCCAATAAGTCTGCATATTCAGCTTTAAAGAATTACAAATGAAAAGAATAATGTACAATTTTTGGAGAATTTAATTATTTTATTTTATTGTATTTTTCATGGACTGCCTGAACATCCCAGATAATTGAATTTTGCAAGTTTTTTGTTTTTGTTTTGCTTTGTTTTGTTTTTAAAATCTCAGCTTGTTTCTAGAGTGAACCAGCATATAAGGGAAATGGATAAGAATGTTACTGTGTATAGTTTATTTTGATTATGGTCTCTAGAAGGTAAAAACAAGGGCAGGAATTTTTGTATGTTTAGTGTTATATTGTCAGTGTCCAGGACATATAGAAGGTGATAAACATCTGTTAAATGAATGAATGAATAAAACCTAAACAAAGCCAATGCAAATGAGAAAAAAATATACAAATAGGAATGGGAAAAGGTAAAGTTGTAGCTACATTTTAGTTTAGCTTTCCTGTTCTACCATTTTCTTTTATTTGTGAGGGTTAAAAGTAGTATATAGCCTGTTAGCTTGCTTCCCTCACTATATTTTCTATCACCTTTTATAATGCCGAAATCCATTAACAAAACTTAATTTGGAAAGATATGTGAAAGGAAGAAATGCTCCTTTTCAATGTGTCAGTGCTGTGACTAGAAAATGTCAACTTTCTACCAAAAAGCTAGTTGTGAACTACCTTAAAGTGGGGAATGAATTATGTATTATCCCTAATGCCAATGTCTGGCACAATGCCTGGTAGTCAGGAGGTCTCAGTAAATGTTTGTTTAACTGGTGTATGAATTTAAAGTAAAGATATGAACCCAATTACATTGTTATTGCATTTCTCATTTCTGATTATTTCCTTAGGAATGTTAAGAACCTAAGTAATTTAGTTGAAATAAAATACTTCCCAGAGAAATGAGATCCTAGGATGCCTATTTCTTTTAGGTCAGTGACAAGAGAAATCAGGACCTCCTTTCCATTAGATTCCCGTTCTGTTATTCTGTGAAACAGCAGAGGCTGCCTTGTGTCTTTTCTCCTTTTGGTGTGACTTTCATTTTATGTGAAGGCCACAGGGTAACTTATCCTGTCCAGTGATTTTTCCAGTTTCCATTCTCTTGTATTATAGGCAGGTAGCTGTTCCTGCCTCCACTAGGCACTACTCTGACAGGCACTGTGGCAGAACTTAAGGTTTGCTGGGGTATCTCTGTTCTCGAAAGTGGTGGAAAGGAAGAGATATTCAGTGTAGGAACAGTTCTGAAGAACTGACTAGAGGCAGATCATAGAAGAGCAGATCCTGGCCCATCCCCAGCCCCAGAGACCTTCCTTTACATACCAAAATGTTCCAATGCACATTCACTGCTGGACATTAATTTATTGAGAGGCAGCATCACACAGTGGTCGAGAGTGAAGGCTTCAGTCAGATAGACAAGGTTTGAATGCTGATTTTGCCACTTTGCTGTGTGACTTTAGGTAAGTTTCTTGTTCTGCGCCTCAGTTTTCTCATCTGTTAAATGGATACAGTAATAATGGTTCATAGAGTTGTGTAGAGACTTGAAGATTAAGGGACTTGCAAGCACATAATGTTAAAAGATGTTGATATATTACATTGACCTCTTTTGAAAAATAAGAATACTCCTGAAATAGATCACTTATTACTTTGTGAACTAGTTCAATGAAATTGCCTCCTCTCAAAGCCTGAAATCAACTGCACAGAGGTCTGGACGTTGTAATGGATGATCTTTACTCTTAAGATACTCACGGTCTGGTGTGTGACATACATGTAAGCAAATTTTGCAGAACAGTACCAGGGACCTATACCTAGCACAGTGGTGTTGAGAAGGGGGAGTGATCAGCACTGCCAAGGTGGGGCAGGTAGAGGTGGGCATGCTTGAGCTGGGTGTTTGCAAGATCTGTAGATAAATGGCAGGGAATGAGTAGATCCTTAAGAGAAAGTGGGGGTTATTGAAACCGTCACAAATATCTGGTTAAATTCTCTATCCTTACATGCATATAACTCTTCTAATTGTTCATTTATTGATCAAAACAAAAACACTTGAGGTTCTTAGTCTTTGTTAGGGAGCAGGAACTCACTAAAAAGCAACAATGTGCACTAGGAATGACGAGTAGTTTTAATCTGTGCTAAATCTAAATCTAATTGATTGATGTTGACTACCTAGAATGCTTTGTTGAGAAAAGATTCTGAGGCCACAACTGAGTAAGTGAAAAAATGAAGTGACTGGCTAATGACCAGATATAGATGGTTCTAGCAAGGAGATCTAACAGCTCTTGATGATGGTGCTCGGGAGCCAGACACCTGTTTGAATCTTGGCAATGCCGCTTACTAGCTGTGTGAATGTTGAAAGTTATTTAAACTCTTGTGCCTCAATGTTCTTGTCTATAAAATGGGGGTAATCAAAGTGCCTATTTCATAGATTGCTGTGATAATTAAGTGAATTAATTCATATGAAATGCTTAGAACAGTGCCTGACACATTATAAACACTTAGTTATTATTAGCCATTGTGAGCTACTATTTATTTTCCAATAAAGAAGATTAATTGAAACCCCCTAGGGAGTTTAGTATGCTTGTTTGTTTTGTTTTCTCTTTTATGTTGTCAATGCCTATGAGTAGACAGCTTCTTTAGATATCTTTAGCTCTTTCCTAGAAGATTTGGCAAACAGTGCAATTTGTAGACTTTTTTTTTTTTTTTTTTTTTTCTTTTTTTTTGAGACGGAGGCTCGCTCTGTCGCCCAGGCTGGAGTGCAGTGGCGCTATCTCGGCTCACTGCAAGCTTCGCCTCCCAGGTTCATGCCATTTTCCTGCCTCAGCCTCCCGAGTAGCTGGGACTACAGGCGCCTGCCACCACGCCTGGCTAATTTTTTGTATTTTTAGTAGAGACAGGGTTTCACCGTGATCTCGATCTCCTGACCTCGTGATCCGCCCACCTCGGCCTCCCAAAGTGTTGGGATTACAGGCGTGAGCGACTGCGCCTGGCCCATTTTTTTTTAAAGTTGAAATTACCTTTTATTTTTATTTAATTTGTTTTCTCTCCATCGTGTTTTTTTTTCTTGACTTTTATTTTAGGTTCAGGGGGTACATGTGCAGGTTTGTTAACTTGGGTAAATTGTGTGTTGCTGAGATTTGGTGTATGAATGATCCCATCACCTAGGTAGTAAGCATAGTACCTGATACGTAGTTGTTGAACTCATGCCCCACACCCACACTCCCTGCACTATTAGCCCCTCTAGTAGTCATGCAGTGTCTATTGTTCCCCTCTTTGTGTCCATGTGTATTAAGTGTTTAGCTCCTGCTTATAAGTGAGAACATGCAGTGTTTGGTTTCCTGTTGCTCTATTAGGTCACTTAGGATAATGGCCTCCAGCTACATCCATGTTACTGCAAAGGTTATTATTTTGTTCTTTTTAATGGCTATGTAGTATTCTATGGTGTATATAGACCACATTGTCTTTATCCAGTCCACTGTTGAAGGGTATCTAGGTTGATTCTGTGTCTTTGATATTGCAAACAGTGCTAAGATGAACATACAAGTGCATGTGTCTTTTTGGTAGAATGGTTTATTTTTATTTTAAATTTTTATTTAGTTTTTAATTTTATTTTTTGTAGAGAAAAGGGTTTCACTATGTTGCCCAGGCTGGTCTCAAACTCCTGGACTCAAGTAATCAACCTGTCTTGGCCTCCCAAAGTGCTGGGATTACAGGCATGAGCCGCCACACCTGGCCTATTTTTCTTTAGGTATATACCCAGTAGTGAGGATTGGTGCGTTGAATGGTAGTTCTATTTCAAGTTCTTTGGGAAATCTCCAAACTGCTTTCTGTAGTGGCTGAACTAATTTATATCCTACTAACAGTTTATAAGCATTCCCCTTTCTCCACAACCTCACCAACATCTGTTATTTTTTGACTGTTTTTTAATAATAGCCATCCTAACTGGTATGAGATGGTATCTCATTGTGGTTTTCATTTGCATTTCTCTGATGATAATGATGTTGAGCCTTTGTTCATGTTTGTTGGCCTTGTGTATGTCTTCTTTTGAAAAGTATCTGTTCATGTCTTTTGCCCACTTTTTAATGGGGTTGTTTGTTTTTTCTTGTAAATTTATTTACTTATTTATTTTATTGTTATTATTTTTTGAACAGAGTCTCGCTCTGTTGCCCAGGCTCGAGTGCAGTGGCATGATCTGGGCTCGCTGCAAGCTCCGCCTCCCGGGTTCACGCCATTCTACTGCCTCAGTCTCCCGAGTAGCTGGCACTACAGGTGCCCGCCACCACACCCGGCTAAGTTTTTTGCATTTTTAGTAGAGACGGGGTTTCACCGTGTTAGCCAGGATGGTCTCGATCTCCTGACCTTGTGATCCGCCCACCTCAGCCTCCCAAAGTGCTGGGATTACAGGCGTGAGCCACCATGCCCGGCCCTTTTCTTGTAAATTTAAGTTCCTTATAGATTCTAGATATTAGACCTTTGTCAGATGCATAGTTTGCAAATATTTTCTCTCATTCTGTAGGTGGTCTGTTTACTCTGTTGATAGTTTCTTTTGCTGTGCAGAAGCTCTTTAGTTTAATTAGGTCCCACTTGTCAGCTTTTGTTTTTGTTGCAATTGCTTTTTGGGACTTAGTCATAAATTCTTTGCCAAGGCTGATGTCCAGAATGGTATTTCCTCGGTTTTCTTCTGGGGTTTTTGGGCTTTTTATAGTTTTCAGTTTTACATTTAAGTCTTTTATCCATTTTGAGTTGATTTTTGTATATGGTGAAAGGAAGGGGTCCAGTTTCAATCTTCTGCATATGGCTAGCCAGTTATCCCAGCACCATTTATTGAATACGGAGTCCTTTTCCCGTTGCTTGTTATTGTTGACTTTATTTAAGATCAGGTTGTTGCAAGCATGTGGCTTTATTTTTGGATTCTCTATCCTGTTACATTGGTCTGCATGCCTATTTTTGTACCAGTACCTGATGTTTTGGTTATTGTAGCCTTGCAGTATAGTTTGAAGTCAGGTAGTGTGATGCCTCTGGCTTTGTTTTTCTTGCTTAGGATTGCTTTGGTGATTCAAGTTTTTTTTTTGTTTGTTTTTTTGTTTGTTTTTTTGTTGTTGTTTTATATGGATTTCAAAAGAGTTTTTTTTCCTAACTCTGTGAAAAATGATGTTGGTAATTTGATAGCAATAGTATTGAATCTGTAAATTGCTTTGGGGAGTATGGCCATTTTAACAATATTGATTCTTCCTAAGTATGAACATGGAATGTCTTTCCATTTCTTTGTGTTGTTTCTGATGCCTTTCAGCAGTGGTTTGTAATTCTCATTGTAGAGATGATTCACTTCCTTGGTTAGCTGTATTCCTGGATATTTCATTCTTTTTGTGGCTATTGTAAATGGGATTGTGTTTTTGATTTGGCTGTTAGCTTGATTGTTATTGGTGTATAGACATGCTACTGATTTTTATACATTAAATTTGATAATGAAACTTTGCTGAAGTTGTTTTGTCACTTCTAGAAGTCTTTTGGTGGAGTCTGTGGGGTTTCTAGGTATAGCATCATATCATTTGTGAAAAGAGATAGTTTGACATCCTCTCTTCCTGTTTGGATGCCTTTTATTTCTTTCTCTTGCCTGATTGCACTGGCTATAACTTCCAGTGCTGTGTTGAATAAGAGTGCTGAGACAGAGCATGCTTGCCTTGTCTTAGTTCTCAAGGGGAATGCTTACAGCTTTTGCCCATTCAGTATGATGTTGGCTATGGGTTTGTCATAGATGGCTTTTATTATGTTGCGGTATGTTCCTTCAGTACCTACTTTATTGAGAATTTTTACCATGAAGGGGTGTTGAATTTTGTCGAAGACGTTTTCTGCATCTATTGAGATGATCATGTGGTTTTATTTTTTAGTTCTGTTTATGTGGTGAATTCTGTTTATTGATCTGTGTATGTTGAACCATCCTTGCATCCAGGAATAAAGCCTATATGATTCTGGTAAATTAACTTCTTGATGCTGCTGGATTTTGGTTTGCTAGCTTTGTTAAGGGTTTTTGCATCTATTTTCGTCAGGGATATTGGCCCGAAGTTTTCTTGTTTCATTGTGTCCCTGCCAGGTTTTGTATCATGATGCTAGCTTCATAGAATGAGTTAGGGAAGAGGCCCTCGTCCTTATTTAAAAATAATTTCAGTAGGATTTGTACTGGCTCTTTGTACGTGAAGACCATTTTAGACATAATGTTGATGCTAGGGCTAGAGTGTCAGGATAAAAAGACGTGGATGACTAGTGGATGAGCAACCTGGGATTATTTTTAATTGTTTCACTCATAGAGTGTGAGATTGATATGCAACAATAAGACATCAATTATGTCATTTATTTGTGGAACAAACATAAATTGTGCAACTTTGTAGAGTGCTCTTTTTGGTCTGGCTTAACATCTATTCCATATGGTTTGCCGAAAGGTTCAGTGACTTTTTTTCACATCCTGATTTTATCCTGTGATTTTGTAAACTCTTCTTAGGGGTTCATGTGGGATGTGGCTGAGGAACTGAAAGCTATGTTGGTGTTTGCTGAACATCGATACTATGGAGAGTCTCTCCCCTTTGGTGACAACTCATTCAAGGTAAAGATACTTTTTACTTAAAAGTTACAAGCTTTTTCTTTTCAATTTAGAATAGTTTCTAAATTACATGCCCCACTGTGAGATAACTTAAATTTGAAATGCCTAAAAGCTCAATAGTTTATATTTAATAGTTTCTTTTTAGATACAATTTGAACAGACTGAGTTTTTTTTTTTTTTAGCCATTTTATTATAATTCTTAATGTTAATCAGTTTTTAACTCTGTGTGCCTCAGAAAGTTAAATTTTACTCTGTGGCTGCAGAGACAGTACAGGGAGCTTTTTATTATTTCAAAAATATCAGTAAACAATTCCGCTTTATAAATCGTACACTTAAATTATTGAGCCTGCCACTGGAAAAAATATAATGAGCATAACAAATTTATCTGATAAGATGTTTTTAATAAAATAAAATCAATAAAATAAGGACAAATAAGCTGTATGATGCATTAAGGCCAACTGGCCCCTTGGATTCCCTTTCAGCCTTTCCTGTTCTCACAGGAGCTTTGGCCTTTGTCACAGACTCTACCTAATAAACCAGGACACTTTTTCTTCAACTGAGTCATTCATGTACTACTACACTTGTGACTTTGGCTATATTAATTTGCCACGTGTACTATTATTTACTTAATATTTTTCTTTAATCAGCTCACTTTTTAAACTTAGCATTATCTTAACCAAGGGCTCTGTGTACTGGTTATTCTTTACAAATTACACTAAAATGAAGCAATAAATGTTCCATTAAAAATGTTGTGTGCTTCCTAATACCACCAGTGTATACATATGCTTTTGAGAACTCTCAGCTAGAAGGACTTGGGGCCAGTCCTTTACTAGGCTGCCTGTTTTGAAAGGAGTTTTTATTTTTAAAAAGGATATTTTACTATCTCATATTATAAATAAATACATGAGTAAAAATAAGTAAAAATGTTGTGTTATAAATAGAAAGTGGGATGATTTGCTGATATTTGTTGAGCTGTATGGGAAATTCTATTCTTTAGCTTGGTATTTTGCGTAAATATCTGATTAAGGGACTTGACAAGTCCTGAAACCACTGGGAAGCAGTTAGTTTGTTGTAGATAGAACATAACTTCCTCTCCTAGGTTTCTATAAATGATACTGTGTTAGCAAAATGGAGCCAGGGGCTCTTTTTGATATACTTCTTTCCCTTTGTGTGCTCACAGAATGTGTCAGTAGCATGAGGGATATTATAGATATTATGCAAGGATTAGAAAAAAAAATGCACTCAACTGTACAGAGTGCCATAAAAACTGGAAGTCAAGGATAGTGACAGACAGGGAGAGAGGAGGTAAGAAGGCATACATCTTGGAAGAGGGGGGAAAGCTAAAGGAGTAGGTGGCGTATATAGGAGATAGGAAAGATGGGATCTATGTGATTCAGTAATATGCCAGATGATGGAAGAAATCAGGATGGTGAGACCAAAGCATGAAAGTCAAACAGGGTAGCCTAATAGAGGTATGTAGCTGTATTCGTTGTCTAGTAAAGATGTACCTCAAACCTTATGGCTTAAAACAGCAATAAACATCTATTACCTTACAGTTTCCATGGGTGAAGAATCAGGAGTGGTTTAGCTAGGTGGTTCTGTTTCAGGGGGTCTCATGAGGTTAGGATGTCAGCTGGTGCTGCAGTCATCTGAAGTCTTGACTGGGGCTGGAGAGCCTCTCATATGGAGGATTACTCACATACGAGATAAAACTGGTGCTGGATGTTGACAAGAGGCTGCAGTTAAGGGTCTACTTGAGTTCATTACAAGGCAGCTAATTTCCCTCAAAGTTGGCAGTGCGGGAGAGCAAGGTGGAAGCTGCAGTGTTTTTTTAATGACCTAACCTTGGTAGTCACATATCATTATTTCTACCCCATTCTATTCATTAGAACCAAGTCATTAAATCCCATCTGAGTTCAAAGGGAGTGGAATTAAGCTTCACCTTTTAAAGGAATGAGTGTCAAGAATTTGCAGACATATTTTAAAAGACCTTCTTAGCCTTCTCAGCTCAGCAGGACACTGGGCTTCACCTTCTGCAGTAGGGAAATTGTCTTCATGTAGAGAGCAGGATGTTTATGAAACTTAACATTATGAGTTTTCCTTTTCTCAAAGATCAATGTCTCATGTTGCCTGTTTTCCAATACCTGAAAATAGTTTTTTTTTCTTTCCAATTTTATAATTGTTTAAAATAGGCAGGCTACTTTGTTTCAGTTGTTGATATGGCCGAGGTCATATATAATCTTTCTGGTGAAGAAGGGTGAGTTTTATTTTTACTGGTGATTCTTACCTCAATTGTCCACTAGATTTAGTTTATATTTGCCTGTGTGGCAGACATTTTAAATGTGCCAAGATTTAAAACAAAAGTTATAACAGTTATCTATTAAGCTTAGTTTATATTTGATCACATTTGCTGTTAAATTTTACCTACAATTTGTTTCTATTGTTTCTACAACCTACTTGCATACAAAATACATTATGTTCTTCCACAAACTTAAAATCATTTTCATGAGTTTGAATCCACACAGCTATTGCTTTGACTAGGCATTTTAGCTCAATTGCCTAGAAATTCTATTTAGAGAAAAGCTTATCTGACACTGGCTCTCTTCTGGATCCATGCTATTCCTAAGCTGCTGTTATGTGCACATTTATACCCGTGTTCTTTGTTATATTTCTTTAGGATTCCAGACACTTGAATTTCCTGACATCAGAACAAGCTCTGGCTGATTTTGCGGAGTTAATCAAACACTTGAAAAGAACAATCCCAGGAGCTGAAAATCAACCTGTCATTGCCATAGGAGGCTCCTATGGTGGCATGCTTGCAGCCTGGTTTAGGATGAAATATCCTCATATGGTAGTTGGGTAAGTGCATTTGTACTGGACATGAACGTTTCTTAATGATTATCAAGGGAAACTTAGAGATTCATTTTGGGTAAAACATGTTCCATTCCATTACCCTGAGGTTTCTGGCTTCTGTCTCATTAACAGCTGTGTTATTTTTCTCAATATTTTTATTATGTTTCAACTTTAAAACTTGATTTAGATGACATATATATATAATATATATATATATATATTTTCTTTTCTTTTTTCTTTCTTTGATTTTCTTGCCATTTAGAGCTCTTGCAGCTTCTGCCCCTATCTGGCAGTTTGAGGATTTAGTACCTTGTGGTGTATTTATGAAGATCGTAACTACAGATTTTAGGAAAAGCGGTCCACATTGTTCAGAGAGCATCCGCAGGTCCTGGGATGCCATTAATCGACTCTCAAATACTGGTAAGCTTTAATTAAGAGAATGGAATTGTGTGTGTTTTTAACCTTTCATTTGTTAAATTCAGTAGTTGTCACTTTTTAAGTAAACATTTTGTTAAAGCATAATGTACATACAGAAAATTATACAAATCAAAATCAAATCAAAATGCGTAGCTTGATGAATTTTCACAAAGCAAGGACACAGTATAATTAGCATTTAAATCAGTAAAGGGCATTGTCAGCATCTCAGAAATCTCCTCGTGCCTTTTCAGTCACTACCTCCATACCTACCCAGCAAAAACATCCTCACTTCTAGAACCATAGATTGATTTTTACTTGTTCTTAAATGTTTTAGTAATTGGAATTACATAGCATGTCTTTTTTGTGTCTACTGTCTTTTGCTTAGCGCTGTTTGATAGATACATCCATTTGTTTTACTAAGTTGTAGTTTATGTATTCTTGTTGTTCTATAGTGTTCCTATTTATTCATTTTAACAGTATATTAAAAAGGGAGAATAATTCTGAATACTAATTCTGGTAAACTCTATGAGGATAGGCAACTTGTCTGTCATGGGATTCTCCAGTTGCTCTGAAAATATCCTGGGAGAAGGGGTATAAAAGATTGAGTTTTCTAAAATACTATGTGAAGAATAAATGATCTGTAAAGCCATCTGTTGACAAGTACTTTTTAGATTCCAACAGTGTGATTCTATTCCCAGGCAGTGGTTTGCAGTGGCTTACTGGAGCCCTTCACTTATGCAGCCCATTAACTTCTCAGGACATCCAACATTTGAAAGACTGGATCTCTGAAACCTGGGTGAATCTGGCAATGGTGGACTATCCTTATGCCTCTAACTTTTTACAGCCTTTGCCTGCTTGGCCTATCAAGGTAATAGGAAAATGTCCTGTCATCATTTTTTAATAACACACTTCTCTTTTTTTTTTAATGTGCATACTCTGACTTTCTGCCTCAGAGAAAGTCCCAGTGACAAAGGGGCTCTGGAGTTTGTCAAACTTGAGCTGGAATCCTGGGTTCTGCTACTTTCTGATTATGTGGGCTTGGACATGTTACCTAGCTTTTCTGAGCCTCAGTTTCCTCATTTGAAAAATGGAGATAGAATTCATTGATTATAGAGTTGTATGAATTAGAAATAATACCTAAAGTTGCTGTTAATAGAATAATTACTATGTGCCAAATCCTGGGCTGTGTACTTTGCATGTATAATATATTTAATCTTTGTGATATATGTGTAACTTCCATCTATGTAATACATGGTTGATGCTTAATAAATGGCAGTCATTATCATAGCACCATGATCTAGTCAGCTGCGAAAGCATTGTAGGTGCTACCCTCAGTGTGAAGAGTGACCCCATGCAGCACAGTAGAGTGGAAAGAACATCAAATTTGATTCTGAAAGTGAGGTTTTGGTCCAGAACTGCTGCTTCACTTACCAACTGTGTGATCTTAGGCAAGGTGCTTTTCTTTCCCCATCCCCTGTCTTCCTCTGTAGAAGGGAATATCAGTACTTACATACCAAATAGGGTTGTGCTGAGAATCTAATAAAATGTTGGATGTGAAACACTTTGGAAAGTATAAGGACACATTACAGTATAAATTTTAAGGTTCTTTTCATGTCAAAATTATTTATTGTGTATGTTCATTTTAAGCATTTCTTTGTAAAGAGCTTTCCTTTTAGTTTTAAAAACAAAGGCTGGCCAACTTAATGGTTAAATTTAGAGAATATAACCAACTCTTCAGCTAGAATGAGTGTTGGAAGTGAAAATAGAATTGGCGATATAGAGCCGGGTTTCAAATGCACTTTTAATTTAACCACCCCTTTGAATTATTACATGTATACCTTGCTTAAAAATTTGTAACTTAAACAAGTTCATTTGCTATTATTTTTCTTCATTTAAAAAGTAGAATGACCAGTGAGTGTATTGCATGTAGCAGGCCAGAGGTAAGTATATATTGAATTAGAATGAATTTCAACAATACAAAGTTGTTGAAAAGAGCAGATCATGTTTTATGTTAGAAAACCTAAATCAATAGGCCTGGCATGGTCGCTCATCCCTGTAATCCCTGCACTTTGGGAGGCCGAGGTGGGAGGATTGCTTGAGGCTAGAAGTTTGAGACCCACCTGGGCAACATAGTGAGACCTCATCTCTACTAAAAATCAAAAAAATTAGCAGGGCATAGGGGTGCCTGCCTGTAGTTCCAGCTACTTGGGAGGCTGAGGTGGGATGATTGCCTGGGGCTGCAGTGAGCTGTGATCATGCCACTGTACTCCAGCCTGGGCAACAGACCTAGATCCTGCCACAAAAAAAAGAAAAGTAAAGAAAAGAAAACCTGGATCAAAATGATAGGGAAAAACTAAATCTAAACTAGTTCATCTCCATAAACATCTATGTGCTAATAATACTTTATCTGTCCATATTACTTTCCTATTTACAAAGCGCTTTCACGTTTGCTGTCTCACTAAATTCTTTTAAAAGTACTGTGTAGAAAAAGAGGTATAATCCAAGATTTATGGAGAAGAAATTAAAGCTCAACTAAGCGGTGGTAGAAGTAGGATTTGAACTTGGGTCTTCACTGTTCAGAGCCTCTGATCATCTACTGCATTGCACTGGGTTAGGAGGAAACTTGACTGAGGGTTGAGGGGACCATTGCTCACAGGGTGACATCTATCAGATTTAACTCTATATCTATCTGTGTACAAGGTGAGAATTACATTTGTATCTTTATTCTCACTTGAAGAATGAATGAGTTGTCAGATGATAAAAACATGTGGGGAATTCTCTTCATTATTTAGAACAGAGGTTGAGAAACTTTCTCCATTCAAAGGGCTATATTTTTAGGCTTTGCGAGCCATATGGTTTCTGTCACAATTACTCAACTCTGCAGTTGTAACATGAAAGTAGCCATAGGTAATACATAAACAAATGAGGGTGGCTGTCTCCAATAATAACTTATTTGTAAAAGTAGGCAGTGGGCTGGATTTGGCCTGGGGTTTGTACTTTGCTAACCACTTATCTAGAAAAAGGCTGGAGAAATATAGCTGTTTAATGTTAGTTGGTGTACCACAATTTGGAATAGTGAGCAGTCTAACTGGTTTTCTCTCTACCTCTTTAATGTTCATTTTGGGATATTTTGCTGTTCAGTCTTACATGTGAATAAATATTTTATCCTTTGTTCTTCTAAATAATTACTCAAAACCAGCAGAGTATACCTCAAATATTTTGTCATCTATTTTTGATTTACTGCAATCCTTTTATGCTTTATATATATGCATTATAAAAGTTTATTTTTAAGGTAAGATATCTTTAGGTCTTTCCCTCACAGTCACCCTTTACTTCTTTTATCCAGGATTAATTCTTGTCATTCTCTTCAGTTATTTCTTACTGACATTATCCTTTCTTTTGACAGATCAAGGAATTCTTGATTGCTTGTATTTATGGTTCTGTTTCCAGCCTGCACCCCACCAGAAGTAATCTTATCTCTTGCCCCTTGCTTGAGAAATTCCATTGCCTGTTTCCAATTTCATCCTATAGTTAGTTACCCATCTGATTTTCAGAATTTTTCCACTACGTCTCCCTCCCAAACTTGTAGCTTCAGATCACTTTCTTTCACTGTTCATTCTATTTCTCCTTTTTTGACCCCCCTCTGTGTTCTCCCAACCCACTAATCCCTGGAACACTACCCAGTTGGGGACTGCTCTTTCACTTGGATAGTTCCATTTAACCAGAACTCCTCCTCCCTCTGATACACTTCCTCCTTTTTAAAGGGCTGACAAACAGGCATCCTTTTCTGAGTCTGTAACTCAGGCTTAGGATGGTGAGATAATATGTAACAGTTAGGTTATGAAAAAAAGCAGGTGATTTCCAATTCTGTCTGGGACCTTGTACAGTTCTGAAGGATCCATGGGCAGTGACTAAATGCCATTTTCCGTGTCAATTCAAGTATCATTCCTTTTAATTTGTCTTTGGGCTTTGCACACTCAGACTCCATTTGCTTTTGTTTACTGTTAACAGAAGCTGCAACATTCATGCAGAAATAATCATGGACTTGGCTGGTAGAACACAAGGAAGAAGAGAAAAGGGAAACAGAAAACCTCTCTGTCATTTGACTGTTCTGTCAGCATGAAAACTACTAGGTTTCTTCTCAGCTTAAAGAGCAACTTTAAAGGATGCTGTAATTTGTTAATTTTGGAATCACATTTCAGCTGATAACTTCTCAAATATTTCAGCATAGGCTTCTGTGCATGTAGATAGATATAGTGAAATAATGACATAAGATGGAAAAATCTCTTCCGTTTGTCTTGGTGTTTGGTAATGTATGCGACCTCTCTGGGTGGTTTAAGCGGTTTAGGTGCATTCTATGAAAAGGGAGCTTTTAATGACAAAACTAATGTGATTATCTGAGTGAGTGTGAGAGGGGTATTGAAGCCTTAGAGAAAGAAAATCTGTTAGAAAAGCTGAATGTATCTGCTTAATCCTTTCTCTAATGTGGATGGACCATGCTCTGAGAGGAGACTGGTCTTTTTTTTTCCCTCAACATATCTTCTTTCCTTCCTCTGTTAAAAAATTTTCTTTGACCCCCTTTTCCTTCTCCTATTTAAATGTGTACTCTCATAGGTAGGAACACTTAAAACTTTTAAACAAATCATTATCTTTACTTTGTCTGGTGCATGTGGGATTAAAGGGCAGAACTGAAATACTTGGTTGCAGATCTGATTAGTTTGGTAGTAAGGTTGCATGAATGTTCTATTTTCTCAACTATTTCTATACACTTTAAAACTGGAATGAGTAAAATGGACTTTCGAATGCTCTTTCTGTTTCCTGAATGTTCATCTTTATTCTAGGAAATGCCGTATCACTCTACTATTTTACAGTTTTTTTTTTTACTATTACATACTTTTAACGTTTTATGATTTCATATTGCCACAAAATTCATTCTAAGTTTTTGCCAAAACAAATAAACCTAGAAAAATATAAAGATGATCAAAGAATTAGAAAAATTGTTTTAAAAAATTAAGCATGAGACAGCAGGTGTATTTAAGCATTGTTTGTGTTGTTATTTTTCTTTTAGCTTTTAGTTGAATACATGCAATATAGTTACAGTGGTTGGAAGCTCCAGAGAGTCTGCATTTGTGTTTTTTTCTTTTCTTTTCTTTCTTTCTTTCTTTTTTTTTTTTTGAGACGGAGCCTCGCTCTGTCTCCCAGGCTGGAGTGCAATGGCATGATCTCGGCTCACTGCAACCTCTGCCTCCCGGGTTCAAGCGATTCTCCTGCCTTAGCCTCCCAAGTAGCTGGGATCACAGGCGCACCACTGTGCCTAATTTTTGTATTTTTAGTAGAGACGGGGTTTCACCATGTTGGCCAGGCTGGTTTCGAACTCCTGATCTCAGGTGATCCACCCGCCTCAGCCTCCCAAAGTGCTGGGATTACAGGTGTGAGCCACCGTGCCCGGCCTCTTTCTTTCTTTCTTTCTTTTATTTTTTTAAGAGAGAAGGTCTCATTCAGTCACACAGGCTGGAGTGCAATGGCATGATTATAGCTCACTGCAGCCTCGAACTCCTGGGCTCAAGGGATCCTCCTGCTTAAACCTCCTGAGTAACTGGGATTACTAGAGTCTATATTCGAATCCCAGTTCTGCCACTTCCTTGCTGTGTGGTTTTGGGCAAGTTTCTTAACCTGGTTTTGAACTCCTGATCTCAGGCGATCCACCCGCCTCGGCCTCCCAAAGTGCTGGGATTACAGGCATGAGCCACCATGCCCAGCCTCTTTCTTTCTTTCTTTTATTTATTTTTTTAAGAGAGAAGGTCTCATTCTGTCACCCAGGCTGGAGTGCAATGGTATGATTATAGCTCACTGCAGCCTTGAACTCCTGGGCTCAAGGGATCCTCCTGCTTAAGCCTCCTGAGTAACTGGGATTACTAGATTCTGTATTTGAATCCCAGTTCTGTCACTTCCTTGCTGTGTGGTTTTGGGCAAGTTTCTTAACCTCTCTGTGCTGTAGTTTCCTCATTTGCAAAATGTGTATAATAACAATTGTAATGCTTATTAGGGTTGTTATGAGTATTTCATAGCATCTGGTATAAAGTAAAAGCACTAAATTGATGCTAGTTATAAATAATAATAGCTATTATTATTATGTAATATTGAGAAACCAGATGATTATACCAGGACTTTGTGGTTGACATCTGGGTTGAGACCTATATTCATAGTGCTTTTTTTTTTTTTTCCCCACATCAGACAGGTAATGTGCTGATAGCATAACCAGGTTTGAGGGTGGTCCATTTCACACGTGAGCATGAAAACCCAATCATACGCTTCTTGCATTCATGGTTTTTAAATTGTGTATCTGTAGCCAGACCTCTGAGCTTGTTTTCTCTTCTGTGAAATGGGAATGATCATTACATGGTGCTCTCTTGGTTATTGTGAGGAAAGAACCTGCCCTGCCATCAAAGAATATTCAGTAGTTGTACTAGCAACCTCAGTCCCAGCTATTCACATTTCAGCGCATTTACAGCATGTGTAGGAATGACACGCCTTGTGTAGAAATTGTTTAGAAGAAGCCGTTTGCTAGGGCTCACAAAATAAATAGAAAGTAAGTTCAGGGATACCTGGGTGTTGAGTATTTTGGACAGAGATGGTTGGCCAAGACTCTTTCCTTGTTGTCTGATTATATCACAGCCTCTATGTAAACAATGAACAGGCCAAGTGCTTGCTTTTATCACATCAGTAATATCTGCACATTATCAGGGTTAAGCTAAAGTATTATATGAGGTTGAGACAAAATTGTTGATATTTGACTGTTTTTGACTTATAAATGTGAGAATTTCATATGGTTCAATTTAATATTTATGTATTTTATGCATCCTACAGTTATTTGATAAAAGTATGTGAATATCTCCTTTTAAACTACTCGTCTTTTTTTTTTTTTAAGAGATGGAGTCTCACTCTGTCACCCAAGCTACAGTGCAGTGGTGTGATCATAGCACTGGAGCCTAGAACTCCTGACTGAAGCAGTCCTCCCACCTCAGCTTCCTGAGTAGCTGAGACTATAGGCACGTGCCATCACACCTGGTTAAGTTTTAATGTTTTGTAAAGATGAGGTCTTGATATATTGCCCAGGCTGGTCTTGCACTCCTGGCCTCAAGTGGTCCTACTGCCTGGGCCTCCCAAATTGCTGGGATTACAGGCGTGAACCACTGTGCCTGGCATTGAGTTACTCTAGTCTTTAAATAAGGATGGGAATAGTGCCGAGGTCTGGCTAATATGACTTCAGTATTTTTTTGAAACTTCATTCACTCTGCTACCAAAATTGTTAAGGAAGTGCAAAGAGATATTAGAGATTCTGTTTTTTAATGGTAGAGGATGATGCTTGGACTCACAAAATCTTTGAGTTAGAAAGGAAATTTAGAATTACCTAAAATAAAATTTCCATAGTAAATTTGCAAATATTTTGCAAAAAAATTTTAAGTGACATTTTTCAGGCTTTCTATCTAGCATAGTAGTAGAATTAAAAATCAGCACTTCCTTTCTATAAGGCAGTTTGACAGGATGTACCAAGGGCCTTAAACATGTTGATCTCTTTTGAACCAGTAATTTAAGAATTTATCTCAAGAAAACAATTAAGAATATAGGAAAGATTTAGCCCCAAGGGTATTTATTGTAGCCTTATTTGTAATGATGAAAGGTGGGAAATGACCCAATTTTAGGGTTGCTTCAGCTGTTTTTCAGCTCCCCATCCCGATTGCTCTCTTCTAGATTTTCTAATGTTGGTCGGTGCCCTTCGTAAGTTGTGTACAAAGCTGGATCCAGTACTCCAAGGGTGATCTGACCTCACAGAGCACAGTGCCTGGGGAGTGCCCTTAATCTGGACTTGGAATTCCATCATACAGAGGCCAAGTCTCTGACCATGATGTTCTCTCTGTGTAACTGGGGCTGCTGAAACCCAAGTATTGTCAGCCAGTGCCGGTCTCCAGCCATGCTTGTGTCTTTTAAGAAGTGACAGTAACTGCTATTTGTGGAGATGGCTATTCATAGGGACTCCTTTTCTTTGCCTGACAGAGGCCCAGTGTTCTAAGCTCTAAGAGGGGCTCTGATGCCAGCATGTGAGTCACACTCACTTGCTACTGTTCTTTTCCAGAGTTTTGGGCCACTTGTTGCTGCACATCACTACCTCCTCTCCCCCTGCCCAGCTTGCATTGTCGCCCTTCCCCATCTACCATGCTGTGCTTGAACATAAGGCGCTTCTCTGCATTCCGTGTGTCTACTTTGTAGTTGTGTGCTGCATTTTGAAAGAGCTGAATCGGTGTCCAGGTTCAGGAAAGAATGCTGATCAACTGTTGGCAATAGATGGTTTAATATATCTTATGATTGTTTCTTGATTTCCATATTGTCTTGAGTTATTTCTTATTGACATATTTCCTAGGAATGTTTTCTGAGAAAAGTGCCATGCAAATGTTAGGTATTTTTTTGACTTACCATGAAAAATCGAGAGTTGCCAAAATAAACACTATTTTGACTTTTAATTAGCTTTCGGTTTAGCTCAATTCTCTCTTCATGTACATCCTAAACCCTGGTATTCCTTATTCTTATGACCTCACAGTTACTTTTGAAAGATATATCCAATATTTGAACATCTTAATTTCTGACTTTTCTCACATTCAGCAGTTCTGAAAACTTTTGGCAATGATGCACACTCCATCTTCCTTTGGAAAGTCATATTACATTTGAGCATGTTAAAGGTTCTGAGAAATCATCTGAGATTATATAATAATAACAACCAGTCAGGAAAACTGTTCACATTTGCTAATATACAGTTTCTCAAAACTATCTGGCTAGGAAACATTTTTCCACAAAGTACCAATAAACATTCCATGGAAATATTGTGGTGCAGAATATATTTGGGGAGAGGCATTGAATTTTCCTGAAAATTCATTTTTTCTTTTACAGTTTTCCTTTTTTTTTTTTTTTTCCGCTGGCAGCTGGTGCCAGGCAGAACTGTGATGAAGGGCTGGGTTTGGTTGCATCCTTTCTCAGTACCCTCCTTTCCTGACTGGGAGCATGTCCCCAGCCCAGGCCTTGTTATTCCTGCTACCCAGAATCTCTCTCCCTGAGGTGGGGTGACTGGGCTCCTTTCCTGGCTTCTTCTCTGGACTAGTCCTTTTTTTGTCAGGACTAGTCTATTATATATATAATCTTTTCCGTATGAAATGGGAAAGGGCCAGATTACTGAATTCATGTCAGAGTCAACAGAGATTCAAGCTTACTGGGTTTGCCTTGCCACTGGGACTATTTGTAGTTTTACAGGTGGACACTTCCTAAGCTGTGTGTCATAATGGATAAGATGTATATTTCATAACCAGAGACAGCTGGGAACAAATCTAGGCCCTATTATTTACCAACTGAGTGACCTTGAAGATGACTTAACCTAAGAATCAGGTTTTTTTTTTCATGTAAAATAATGGACAATCATCTATCTGATAGGGTTCTTTGAAGATTACATGGTGTACCGGTTGGAAACCCAGGGCTTAATAATTACTAGCTGTTGTTGTTGTTAGTATTATTCAGCTATGATTCCATTGCCTGTTATTTTTCTCCAACATTTTATTATGAAAAATTTGAAACATATGGAAAAGTTAAAATAATTGGACAATGAACACTCATGAACCTAACATCTAAATTCAATAAATAATATTTTATTATATTTGATTTGTCACATATATATTCACCTATCCATCACTTCATCTATCTTTTAATTTATCCTATTTTAAAATGAATTTTAAAATAAATTGCAGACATCTTCCTCTTACATACTTCAGCTTTATTATCATTAACAAGAGTTCAATATTTGTGTACGATTCTTCTTCTGGTGTTGGAGGGGTGAAATCTAGATACCATGAAATACACAAATTATATCATTTTTCATGTAACCCTATTAAGATATAGAATATTTCTGTACCCAAGAAAGTTTGCACTGGCTCTGTTTAGTCAGTCCTCACCTTTACTCCTAACCCTGAATATTGTCTGATTTTTAGAGCTAGGATTCCAGGCATTTTTTATAGGATAGTGATAGGAATATTTGGGAGCTGGGAGTTGCAGCATATGCTTTTTATCACATGACAGATGCTGGAACTTGGTATAGTTTTTCCATATGAGATTTTATAAATTTTGCATTTTTATAAAAGTATAGTAATTCATTCAGCAAACATTTACTTACCAGATACCTTGCTAAGTACTGAGGGAGACATTCTGAAATCAAGTGAGTGAAGTAGAGCATTACAGGGGCTGTGATAAAAATAGGTACAGGGTATAATGGAGGCACCAAGAAGGGAGAGGTTTAATTCTTCCCAACTTGGAAACATAGGCAAGGATGGCCTTAAGAGGAGGTAATATTTGAGTTGAGTGTTGTAAAAGATGAGTTGGTGTTCAAAGGCATTAGTGGAGTGGGAGAGGAGTTGGAAAACAGTGTTTCAGGGTGAGAAAGGGCAAAGGGGAAGGAGCCTGGTGTGGTGGGGAATGGTTTTCCTAGGCTGGAGCAAAGGCAGCAAAGAGGAAGCTAAGATGGTAGATGGAGAGGACTTTGCATACCATGCAAATGACTTCGGTTTATTTCTATAGCCTAAGGAGTAATTGAAGAGGTTTATTCATTTATGGAGGGGATTAAACCCAAGAGAGAAATTAAACACTGCAGTTAGTAGCTTAAGAATATTTTATGATCAGATCAAAATCATATTTCTTCTTTGTGTTATTAAACTGTCATTTTATATTCATATTCTGACTCTTTCCCCATTTATCTTTCTAAAATGACAGGTAGTGTGCCAGTATTTGAAAAATCCCAATGTATCTGATTCACTGCTGCTGCAGAATATTTTCCAAGCTCTGAATGTATATTACAATTATTCGGGCCAGGTAAAATGCCTGAATATTTCAGAGACAGCAACTAGCAGTCTGGGAACACTGGGTTGGAGCTATCAGGTAAATATGTATAATTTCCCCAAGTGGAACTTACTTTTCACTGATACAGTTGTGCTGTAAAAAAAAATCAGGCTACACAAGATTTTGTCACCTAACCTGGATCCAGTTTTGGGCTCTGTTACCTTATGCTGTGATACTATGGACAAGTTTTCTTGTTCATTCATTTGTTCATTTAATAATCACCAAATATATATTGAGTTCTTACATGTGTCAGGCACTCCTCTAGGTTTCAAAGATACAAAGATAAATAGTACATGATCAAATCTAGTGTAGTAAAAAAGTAAGTAATTAGTATTTCAATAGATCTTGCTAAGTCCTACAAAGGAAGCATTTTATAGACATATAAAAGAAAGGGAGTCTAATTTGTCCTTCATCTGCCCAATGAGACTAATAATAATAAACTTTCCTTGCAGAGTTGTTTTGAGGGTTAAATGTGATAATAAATGTGAAATCAAGCAGTTTGCTATGAAGGGATATAATCCTGACTTCCATGACTTCTTGGCCAAGTCTTTTTAAGAATAATGAGAGATTATATGGCGCAGAAGTAAAGAACAGGGAGTTGAAGCTGCCTTGCCTGAGTTCAAACCCTGCCTTCACTACTTACCAGCATTATGACTTTGTGTAATTTATTTAACCTCTTTTTGCCTCATTTTTCTAATTGGATTCTCTCTTGGTTTGCTTCTTAGGCCTGCACAGAAGTAGTCATGCCCTTTTGTACTAATGGTGTCGATGACATGTTTGAACCTCACTCATGGAACTTAAAGGAACTTTCTGATGACTGTTTTCAACAGTGGGGTGTGAGACCAAGGCCCTCCTGGATCACTACTATGTATGGAGGCAAAAACATTAGTTCACACACAAACATTGTTTTCAGGTGAGTTTTTGCTGTCCAAAGATAAACTTCAGTTGGTGGAACATTTGTAGAATATCTGAAAAAACAGAACCAGGGAAATGCTGGACAATATAACAACATAGAATACAACAGTGCTACCTGTCATGTTTTCCTATGCCTTGAAAGATAGGATGCTGAGAAGAGATAGGTTTTTTGCTCTATTACCAATGTGCTTTATGAAAGTCTTAAAAATCAACAGCAACAAAATTTTTTAAATATTAAAAAAACTCTCCAGCACAAATAAAGCATCATCTGTTGTTCTTAATTTGTCTTATTATTGTTATGTTGTTGTTGATGGTAATAAAAAATTTTCAGTATTCATCACTTTTGAAGTGCCCACTTCATTCTGTTCCAAGTACTAAATGAGGCACTTTAAATAAATTACCTGGTTAAATCCTCACAACAACCCTGTGAAGTAGTTTTTATAGCCCCTTTTTTACTGTGAAGGAAACTGAAGGTCACTGTGTTCAATCACTTGCCAAAGCTCATCCAGCTTTGTTTTAGTTACTAAGTGATAAAGCCAGCTTTCTATCATGGCCTGACTACAAATCCCATGTTTGTTTTTCTACATTACACTGTTCCTTAAGAAGTCACACAGTTGCCACTGGTTCACATTAGAGTTAATTGAGCAGACTCTATGTGTATCTGACTGGGACTTCAAAATTTCTGTGTTTTGAGTTGAACATTAGGTTGTCAGCTATTAAAATAGCAACGAGTTAATCAAGAATTTCCCCAAGTCTATATAGAAATAGGAGATACCACTACATACCTGTTAACCAGAGCTATTTTTAAAATTGTAAATGTCATTCTTTTAGAAGTTCTTTTATTTGTTTTAGTTTTTATTTTTTGAAAAAAAAATCTGTTAAAACTTTATCTTGCATTTTACAGAAGTCTATGAATGATTTGTAAAAGGCACCTCCTTACCCCATGTCACATTTCTCTGACAGTTGTTAAAGTAGGCAATGGATATATCACCAGCTTGAGCATCGCCATCTTGCAAGGATTTCAGACCAACCAACTACTCACCAAAGAACTTGGCAGCTTTTTAATCTCGTTTTTAATACAATGGTAGATCCACTCTGATGGCATACTTATCCAGCCAAATCTCCACAACACAATTTGCAAAGTTAGTGATTAGCAAATTGGTTAGCTTTGGCATGGAGCTGTGCTTATTTGCCCATGACAGCCTGGTGTTGATACTGGCAACAGAACATTGAGAAGGACAACTTTCACACTGTAAGAAATAGAGTCGGATGCCCTTCTGCAGGATTGTGTCTGGTGATTGGCATGTGTGACATCACCTTGACAATTCCTTGATGTATCAAGGGCTAGTTTCCTCCAGCCCTTTTATGAGGCACTACTCTGTTCATAAGGGTGGAGCCCCATAACTTAAATGACATATTCCTTGATATATCTCCTCAAGACATTTTCTGTTTCTATGGGAATCTTCCTTTGATTACAAGTTGGTTATTACCATCTGTAGAACCACTTGTACCCAATGCAGCCAACAAAAATGCAAGGAGGCTGGATGCAGTGGCTCACTCCTGTAATCCCAGCACTTTGGGAGGCCAGGGCAAATGGCTTGCTTGAGCCCAGGAGTTTGAGACCATTCTGGGAAACATGGTGAAACCCCATCTCTACAAAATATACAAAAATTAGTTGGCATGATGGCATGTGCCTGCAGTCTCAGCTACTCAGGAGGCTGAGGTGGCAGGATGGCTTGAGCCCAGGAGGTGGAGGTTATAGTGAGCTGAGATTGCACCACTACACTCTAGCCTGGGCAATAGAGCCAGATCTTGTCTCAAAAAACAAACAAACAAAAACCCCCCCAAAAACCATAAAAACAAAACAAAAAAAAAATGAAAAAAATGCAAGGGGACATTTGGGCTGTTGATGTAATAGTTTACAGATATCCATAAAGTTGATGAAAGGAGTTTTCTTGGTTCCTACTTGGACGACCTGTAGAGGTTTCATGGTGAATTTCCTTTTCTTTCAAGCAACTGTGTCTGGATTCTTTCCCCTTATAATGTTGAACACATGATCCAGTAGCTCCTCATATGTGCAGTCTCTTTCTGACCTACCTCGCAGGGCCTATCTGATTACTGAATGAGACAGCATCGTCTTTTTTGCTGTCTTCATCTTCTAGAGCTGTGTCTTTTTTTTTTTTTTTTTTTTTTTTGAGATGGAGTCTCACTCTGTCACCCAGGCTGGAGTGCAGTGGCACAATCTCTGTTCACTGCAACCTCTGCCTCCTGGGTTCACACCATTCTCCTGCCTCAGCCTCCCAAGTAGCTGGAACTACAGGCTCCCACCACCACGCCCAGCTAATTTTTTGTATTTTTAGTAGAGATGGGGTTTCAACCATGTTAGCCAGGATGGTCTCGATTTCCTGACCTTGTGATCCACCTGACTCGGACTCCCAAAATGCTGGGATTACAGGCATGAGCCACCACGCCCGGCTAGAGCTGTGTCTTTAGTATTCCATCCTCATCTGGGAACTTGACATTCTTCTTTTTATTGCCAAGCATAATGTCAAGGGCCTCCCCTGATTCATCTGGTTCTTGAACATCACTTTCAATCTTAAGATCCTTTACAACTTCTTCAGCTTTATCAGTATCAAATGTCTTTTTTTTCTCCTTTTTCTTCTGATTAAAGAAGTTCAAGTCACCTAGAACATCAGAAATGTCTTTTCTCCTACCGTCGTCTTCATCGGCTTCTACATCATTGTCCTCAGCTGGTTCTGGTTCCACTTCTTGGGCTGGTTTTTCTCTGTTTGTGTATCCCCTTCCTCATCTAACATAAAGGGATTCTTCTTTTTCTTCTTGCTCATAGTAGGATCAAAAACTGTCTCATCCCCGGACGTGGCTGTGGCTCAAGTGGGCTCAGCACATGGGAACTCGGACAGCCCAGCCCCAGGCCCCTGGCAGCATTGCTGCTCCTGCCAGTACCTCTCCGACCACTGTGCTCTACAAATTCTTTTAAATAAGTCAAATTTGGCCTTTGGTACATAGCCAAAAGCTTTTAGGGATGAGGAGAGCTGTTTGCCTGGAAGTTGACTCTGAGTTTAGGCTAGTGGCACTGCCCACTTTGCAAAAAAAGGCCTCTTATTAGACTTATTAGACTCATTCTATTTTCTTTTTTAATTTTTAATTTTAATTTTTAAATTCTGGGGTACATGTGTAGGATGTGCAGGTTTGTTACATAGGTAAACGTGCACCATGGTGGTTTGCTGCACCTATCAACCCATCACCTAGATGTTAAATCCAGCACGCATTAGCTATTTTTCTTTTTCTTTTGAGATAGAGTTTTGCTCTTGTCGCCCAGGCTGGAGTGCAATGGCATGATCTTGGCTCACTGCAACCTCCGCCTCCTGGATTCAAGCCATTCTCTTGCCTCAGCTTCCCAAGTAGCTGGAACTACAGCTCACCTGGCTAATTTTTGTATTTTTAGTAGAGATGGGGTTTCACCACGCTGGCCAGGCTGGTCCCAAACTCCTGACCTCAGGTGATCCGCCTGCCTCGGCCTCCCAAAGTGCTGGGATTACAGGCATGAGCCACTGTGCCTGGCCTTAGCTGTTTTTCTTAATGCTCTCTTTCCCCCCACTCCACCCACTGACAGGCCCCAGTGTGTGTTGTTCCCCTCACTGTATCCATGTGTTCTCATTGTTCAGCTCCCACTTATAAATGAGAACATGCAGTGTTTGGTTTTCTGTTCCTGCATTAGTTTGCTGAGGTTAATGGCTTCCAGCTCCATCCATGTCCCTACAAAGGACATGATCTCATTCCTTTTTATGGCTGCATAGTATTCCACCCAGCAGGATACCTGTCCCCAAATAAAAGGCAAGACACTTTAATGGAAAACGTAAAACTGCTTTTTGTTTAATTTCCTTATGTTGTATTCCTTGTTCTCAACAGGATTCTTCAAAACTATACTCCAGCTCAGTCTTATAAAGTGACAGTTAAACAAATAAGTCTGCTTAGGATGTTTAAGGAAATTGTGCCAAATTTATGGTATTTGAAATAGGAAAACTTGAAAGAACTGAGAGGGTTGAAAAAGACCTAAATATAAGCCTTTGGGTTTGTCTTAGTCCACTAGCACTGCTATAGCAAAACACCTGAGACTGGGTAATATATAAACAGCACAAATGTATCGCTCACAGTTACGGAGGCTGGGAAGCCCAAGATGAGGATGCTGGCAGGTTTGGTGTCTGGTGACGGCCCAGTCTCTGCTTTCAAGATGGCACCTTAAGGCAGCACCCTTACATGGCCGGAGGTGGAAGGGCAAGAAGCTCATTTCCTCCAGTCCTTTTACAAGTATATTAGTTATCCATTTGCTTTTTTATGTTATCTTTCTCAGATTGTCAAAGCGATGATGATGATCATCATCATCATCACTATCATCATCATCATTGGAGAAGGGGGCATATTTTGTGAGAAAAGTAAGTGGGTAGGAATTAGAGCTCCATGTAAGAAACTTTTAGCTCAGTGTAAGAAAGGACTTTCAAGAAGAGCTATACAAAGGTAGAATGAGCTGTCTTGAGTAAAATTACTTAAGCTTTTTTGATTCTCAGTTTTATCCTTTGTGAAGTGAGAATAATAATACCACTCACCCCATAAAGTTGTTGTGATGCATTAAAAGAGTTAGCCCATCAAAGTACTTGGCCCAGATCTGGCAAATATCTATGCTCAAAAAATATTTGTTGAATGAATAAATGAAAGTACACTCTTCACCTTGCCCTTTATGTTCTAGCCACAGAACATAAAGGGAGTATATACCCAGGAATGGGATTGCTGGGTCAAATGGCTCTAGATCCTGGAGGAATTGCCACACTGTCTTCCACAATGATTGAACTAATTTACACTCCCACCAACAGTGTAAAAATGTTCCTATTTCCCCACACCCTCTCCAGTATCTGTTGTTTCCTGACTTTTTAATAATCGCCATCCTAACTGGCATGAAATGGTCCCTGAATGTCCTTTCTCATCCTCTTTTTCCTTTTTCCTTAAGATTCATACCTTCTCCAAGAAATATTCCATAAGGGAGGATAGGTTTCCACTTCCCCCTTACTTCTACTAGCACCTGTAAATACCGCTTATCACTCCATGTGGTAGTTACCTGTTTGCGTTTCTATCTGCCCCATGAGATTGTGAATTTATCACTGGCAGGGACTTCATCTTAATCATCTCTGTATCTTTAGCATCTGCTACAGTGACTGGCGCATAATGAATGCTCAATAAATGTGCCTGTTGTTGATAAGGATGATGAATGAAATACACAGCTCAGGAAGGCTTCAGAAGCATGTGAAAGTTTAAAGGCAAGACTGTGTAAAGATGCTGGTTTATCTTTTAGCAGTGGCAAGTCTACTTCTACAAAGAAATCTTTTTCTATAGTTTGGTAGGTATGAGAAATACAATGCAAAAATTAAGTAATTAAAAAATTCAAAATTCTCATACTTTTCTGAAGAAAGAGCACTCCCAAAGTAAAAGAACAGCCATAGGTGTGTCTGTTCTGTGTACTTCATGACCACTAGCTGTGAAACATTTCTGGTTGCTGAGTAAGAAGGTGTCCAAGCATAGACATGGGCAAAGACTTCATGACTAAAACACCAAAAGCAATGGCAACAAAAGCCAAAATTGACAAATGGGATCTAATTAAACTAAAGACTTCTGCACAGCAAAATAAATTATCATCAGAGTGAACAGGCAACCTACAGAATAGGAGAAAATTTTTGCAATCTGTCCATCTAACAAAGGGCTAATATCTAGAATCTACAAGGAACTTAAACAAATGTACAAGAGAAAAACAAATAACCCCATCAGAAAGTGGGCAAAGGATATGAACAGACACTTCTCAAAAGAAGATATTTATGCGGCCAACAAACATATGAAAAAAAGCTCATCATCACTGATCATTAGAGAAATGCAACTCAAAACCACAATGAGACACCATTTCACACCAGTTAGAATGGCGATTATTAAAAAGTCAGGAAACAACAGATACTGGAGAGGGTGTGGGGAAATAGGAAGATTTTTATACTGTTGGTGGGAGTGTAAATTAGTTCAACTATTGTGGAAGACTGTGGCAATTCCTCCAGGATCTAGAGCCATTTGACCCAGCAATCCCATTCCTAGGTATATATTCAAAGGATTAAAAATCATTCTAAAAAGACACATGCAGATGTATGTTTATTGCAGCACTAGTCACAATAGCAGAGACTTGGAACTAACCCAAATACCCATCAATGATTAACTAGATAAAGAAAATGTGACACATATACACCATGGAATACTATGTAGCCATAAAAAGGATGAGTTCATGTCCTTTGCATGGCCATGGATGAAGCTGGAAACCATCATTCTCAGCAAACTAACACAGGAACAGAAAATCAAACACCATGTGTTCTCACTCATAAGTGTGAGCTGAACAATGAGAACACATGGACTCAGGGAGGGGAACATAACACACTGGGGCCTGTTGGGTGGTGAGGGTTGGGGAGGGATAGCATTAGGAGAAATACCTAATGTAGATGACGGGTTGATGCGTGCAGCAAACCACCATGGCACGTGTATACCTATGTAACAAACTTGCACATTCTGCACATGTATCTCAGAACTTAAAGTATAATTAAAAAAAAAAGAAAGTGTCCAAGGAGCCCTGTGGAAGGTATCTTAATCTTTGTTTCCAGGCCTCTCCTTAGGCTGCCTCACATGAATCCAAGTGTGATTGCTTTTCCGGTTGGGAAGTTTAATCTTTAACTGTTGGATTGGAGATTTTTCTGTTAAGGCTTTGAAGTCGGGTAGACCTTGATGCCATTTTTCTTCTTCCCTGAATTAGCTGCATGGCCTTGGGCAAATTGCCAATTCATATTAGTTAGGAATAATAATGAGTACCTAACAGGGTTATTTCAAGGAACAAATTATTGTGGAAGTAAGCAACAGAGATTTTGTCTGTTTTGTTGACTGTGGAGTCCCGTGCCCAATCAGTGCCTGATATATAATAGGCACTCAGTAAACATTTGTTTACCTGTTAATAGTCTCATTACAGCAATTCTTTTTTTATTCCACAATTGTTTTTTGGGGGGAGTTTTATTGTCTTTCCCAACTTGTAGGCATTATTTTACCAATAGTCATTCTCAGTTATTTTAGTAATAATCCAAAAGGGAGTCCCTGAGGAGCTGGTTAGTTTAACATAATTTCTCAGGCAAATTAATTGTTGCCAGTGACTAAGTGAAGCTCCCTGTTGGGGGAATTTTACCCAGGCATCTAGATCCTCTCATGAAAGCCAGGATTTTTTTTTTTTTTTTTGTAGATTTTCCAATGACTGGTTTAGCTTTCACATGTCTAGGACCAAGAAATTCAAGTCCATGTGCATCTTAGGTCTCTCAGCAACTCCAAACACTGTTGCTAAGCCACTAGGCTATTTCAGATGACCTTTTAAATCAAATGCAGTTTGCTTATTATGTGGCTGTTGGGATAGCTTCTTTGTTTTGCAAATAATGGAGAGTTTCCTATCTGGGTTGGGCTTGTCAATTTGGAATAATGATAAAGGCGATTTGTTAATTTAAGAGAATCCAACTCCTTATGTAGTTTACTTTAAAAGTTTACCTGGTAGTTGAAAACTAAGGCTTCTATTTTACATGAGTGTTCCTTTTTGTTTTTAATAAAACCAAAAAAGTACACTTCTGGAGTGTAGTTTTTTTTTTTTTTTTTTTTTTGAGATGGAGTCTTGCTCTGTCACCCAGGCTGGATTGCAGTGGCATGATCTGGGCTCACTGCAACCTCTACCTCCCGGGTTCAAGCCATTCTCCTGCCTCAGCCTCCCAAGTAGCTGGGACTACATGCATGCCCCACCACGCCCGGCTAATTGTTGTATTTTTAGTAGAGGCAGGGTTTCACCATATTGGGCAGGCTGGTCTTGAACTCCTTACCTCAACTGATCCATCCACCTCGGCCTCCCAAAGTGCTGGGATTATAGGTGTGAGCCACCGTGCCTGGCCAGGACAGGCAATTTTAGATTGTATTACAAACACACATATACTTAATGTACCTAAATTTTTTTTCTCATATAATTTGTACATTTACATTTTCATGATTCATTTACCTCTTGGTGGTGGTAATACTTATTATGCTTACAGAGTATGGTAATAACTATAATGACATCACACATTTGTGTAGTATTTATAGTTTATTTATTTTCACATATATTATTTGACTTGGGCCTCACAGTAGTTCTCTGAGAGAAGGGTATTATCTTTCTTAAAAAACATTTTTTTTCTATAATCCAGTGAGAATTGAGGTTCACAGGGGTCAGTAACTTACCCAAAGTCATGCAGCTAGTAAAAATATACAACGTAGATCTACTGAATTAATTAATTGTTCTTTCCACTATTAACACACAGCTGAAGGTTAGTCTCTTTATATTTCTATTAATCATTTATATCAACTTTTCTTTCCCACGTAAAAAGTACCAAAGTGATTTACAACATGTTTATGAACTTGCATACGTGTATTTATAGATGTCTATGATGGGCATCCAGTATGAGGCCACAGACAACTAGACACTTTTTAAGTTCATTCAGTAAATTTTTTGGGCCTCCTTTTGTAAGCCAGGTCTGCTTCTAGGAACTTGGAGATGTAGAAATAAACAATATGGACAAAAATCTCAGCTCTCATGGAGTTCTAGTTTGAGAGATAGGAAATGAAACAAGATAGAACTTATAAATATGTTAGAAGGATATGAGTGACAAGGAGAAAAAAGTAAACCGGGGAAGGGGACTATAAAATGTCATAGGGAGGGAAAACAGTTGAAATTTTTTATTAGAGTGACCAGGGAAGACTTCATCAAGGGGTGACTTTTAAAAAATGATATAGAGGAAGTAAAGGAGCTAGCCATGAGGTTGGTGGGGTAAGAGGATTAACCAAAGGCAAAGGCCTTCAAAGAGAAGTGTCCCCAGCACGTTCTTCTTCACGTGGAGTAAGGTCAGTGTGGCTGGAGTGGAGTTAGTAAGTGAAAGAGTAATAGAAGGTGAAATCAGGGAGGGAGCAGAGGGCCCGAATCATGTAGAAACTTGTTGGTTCTAGTAAGGACTTAGGTTTTTACTGTGAATGAGATGGGAAAACTTGGAGCATTTTGAGAAAAGGAATGACATTATCTGGTTAGGTTTTAACAGGATCAAGTTGCCTGCTCTATTGATATTAAATTATAGGGAGACAAGAGTAGAGGCAGGAAGATCAGTTAAAAGGCTATTATAGTAACTCAGGCTAGAGATAATGGTGACTTGGATCCGGGTTGTGCAGTGGAGGTAATACAAAATGGTCAGATTATGGATATATTTGAAGATATAGATGACAGGATTTGTTGACAGATTGTGTGTTAAACAATGAGAAAATTAAAGAGTGAAACCAAAAAGATTAAAGAGTGACATCAAACTTTTTGGCCTGAACAATGAAAAGGATAGACTTCCCATTGACAGAGATTGGAGAAGATGGCAGGAGGAGCTGGTTGGCATTTGGGGAGCATCAGGAACTGCCAAGTGTCTAATTTGACTTCCATGTAAAAATGTCAAGTACACCATTGAACTTTGGTTCTGAAGTTTAGGGGAACAATCCTGGCTAGATACATTATTTGGTAGTCATCTGTATATAGGTTGTACTTATAGCTGAGAAATTTTTTGATGATTTTGCAAATTATGGGAATTATTTTCATGTATTTGATAATGTGGGCTTGAAGACTTTTTATTTCAGGCTTTGTAAACAATACCAGCAAAGTGGAGTTTGCATTAAACAAATATCAGGACACACATAAAATGTTCTAGAACTGATTTCAAGTGGTGGGTATAGATATGCCGAGAGGTACCATTCAAGGGGAAAGTGATCTAATACATGCCATGGGTGGAATACTCAGATCCAGGTATTTCAGTGACAGTTTTTTTCCTAAGGAATCTGTTTCAATGAGATTAGGTAGATGAGAGGCAGACCTGGGACTGGAACCAAAGTGTGTCTGATCCCAAAGCTTATGCTTTTCTTACTTTGCAGCACACAAGAGAGTGTAAGCTGTCGACTTCCAACAGCAGTCATGGTTCCACTGAAATGCAACATAGTGTAAAATTAAGCATTGGACTAGGGTTTTTAGAACTGTGTTTGAATCTCAGATTTGCCAAATCAAATGATTTTGGCAGCCTTTTAACCTCTTTGGGCATTAGTTTTCTCTTTTATAAAAGAATTGTAATTAAACCTACTTCATAGGGTTGTTACAATGAACAAATGTGAAAGGCTTTGTAAACACGAATGCAATCTATGCATAATATGTTATACTAGGGAAAAATTTGATTTAAATAGCATCAAGAATAAAATGCTTTGGAATAAATTTAACAAAAGAAGTGCAAGATATATACATTGGAAACAAAGACGTTAAAAATTGCTTCCTTTAAATGGAAAGACATCTCATGTTTATGTATTAGAAGAATTAATACTATTAAGATGACTATACTTCTCAAGTTGATCCACAGATTCAATGTGATCTCTGTCAAATTTCCAGCTGGACTTTTTTTAAAAAAAAATGGAAATTGACAAACTGATCCTGAAATTCATATAGGAATATATGGGACCCAGAATAGCCAAAACAATCTTGAAAAGGAAGAACGAACTTGAAGAACTCACACTTCCTGATTTCAAACTTATTACAAAGCTACAGTCAATACAGTGTGATACTGGCATAAGGATAGACATATAGACAAGTGGAAGAGAATCGAGTGTCCAGAAGTCAAACCTTATATGTATGGCATATTGATTTTTAACAAAAGTAGCAAGACAATTCATTGAGAAAAGAATAGTTTTTTCAACAAATGATGCTGGGAAAACTGGAGATCCGCATGCAGAAGAATGAGGTTGGCTCCCTATTTCATACTATAACAAAAAAGTCAACTCAGAATAGATCAAAGGCTTAAATGTAAGAGCTAAAATGATAAATCTCATAGAGGAAAACATAGGAATAAATCTTCATGACTGTGGGTTAGACACCAGTTTCTTGGATACCATACCAAAAACATAAACAATGAGAAAAAATAGATAAATCGACTTCATGAAAATGAAAAACTTGTGCTGCAAATGATACTATCAAGAAAGTTAGAAGATAGTCTACAGAATGGGAGAAAATATTTGCAAGTCATATATTTGATAAGGGACTTGTATCTAGAATAGATAAGGCTTTGTAAACAATACCAGCAAAACAGAGTTTGCATTAAACAAATATTAGGACACACATAAAAATGTTCTATAAGTAATTTCAAGTGGTATGTGGGTAAAGATATGCCAAGAGTGCCATGCAAGGGGAAAATGATCTAATGCTTGCAATGGGCTGAGTACTTAGATCCAGGTATTTCAGTGCCAGTTTTTTCCCTAAGGAATCTGTTTCCATGAGATTAGGTAGATGAGAGGCAGACCTGAAATTGGAACCAAAGTGTGTCTGATCCCAAAGCTCATGCTTTTCTTACTCTACAACACACAAGTTAAGAGAGTGTGAGCTCTCACTCAAAAATAAAAAGATATATAACCCTAGTTAAAAAATGAACAAAGATATGACTAAGCATTTTCCCAAAGAAGATATAAAAATGGCCAATCAGCACATAAGATGTTTAAATACCATCAGTCTCTTGGGAAATGCAAATTAAAACCACAGTGAAATACCATTTAATACTTACTAGCCTAGGATGTCTAAAATAGACAGATAATAATAAGTGTTGAAGATGTAGAGAAAGTGGAACCCTCAAATGTTGCTACTGGGAATATAAAATGGTGTAGTCCCTTTGGAAAGTAGTCTGGTAGCTAATCAATAGGTTGTTACTATATATCCTAGAAATTCCTAAGTGTATGCCTAAGAGAAGTGAAATCATGCATCCACACAAAAACTTGTATGTGAATGTTCAAAGGAGCAATACTCATTGGCCAAAAAGTGGAAACAATACAAACGTGCATCAAATGATGAAGAGATAAATAAAATATGATGTATCCATAAATGAAATATTATTTGGCAATAAAAAGGAACATGTACTGATTCATGCCACAACATGGGTGAAACTTGAAAACATTACACTGAGTGAAAGAGATCAGTTACAAAAGACCGCCTACTATTTAATTCCATTTGTATGAAATGTCCAGAATAGGCAAATCTATAGATTCAGAAAATAGATTCATGGTTTCCTGAGGCTGAGAGCAAGGCAGGAAGATGGGGAGTGACTGCTAATGAGTATGGGTTTCTATTTGGGGTGATGAAAATGTTCTAAAATGGATCGTGGTGCTGGTTGCACAACTCTGAGTATACTAAAAACCATTGAATTATGTGCTTTAGATGGACGAATTCTGTGGTAGATGAATTATATCTCAACAAAACTATTCAGAAATATTATTAGGGATGCTGTCTGTGGTTGTATTGGATTTTTTACTCAGTGAAACTAGATACTCAGTTTCAGTGACTGATTCTCTTTACATTATTCTGAATTGTGTTGTGTGAACCAGCTGAGACTAAAAACCTAGTAGCATTTCCTTAACTTTAAAGCTAATGTAAAATGAAGATTTTTGTGTAATGCCCAAATTTTCAGATTCCAGATCCTGGTGACCTTTTTTAGATCTACCATCCTGTTTCCCAAAGTACTGTACTGTATTGGATAAAAAATGCAGCCTTCTCCTTCCCTCCCTCCCTCCCTACCTCCCTTTCTTCTTTCTTCCCTTTCTTCTTTCCTCCCTTTCTCCCTTCTTCCCTCCCTCGAGAAGACGGAGTTTCACCAATTGCCCAGGCTTGTTTTGAACTCCTGGGCTTAAGCGATTCACCATCTTGGCCTCCCAAAGAGCAAAGATTACAGGCATGAGCCACTGCGCCTGGCCTGTTATCTCCATTTTACAGATGAGGAAACTGAGTCAGGTAACTTGCATTATATAACTTTTGAATAATGAAATCAGGATTGAAATTCAGGTTTCTAAATTTCATATCCCAGTACAGTCTAGCTTGATTTGTGGGAACACCTCCTTCAATTATCTCTGGTTCTTTTTTTGCACCTGGTTGCATGAATATTGCAAAACTCCAGTATGAAGTATCTCTCCATATGATAAATTAGATCCTCAGATCAAATCCCCCAGGTTACAAGTTTATAATTTTAGGTGTTAAACATATAATAGGTTTCTTCTAGCTTATCTGAGTGTTAACACGAAAAACTAACAACTTTATTTTTTCTTCTTTTTTTCACTTGCAGCAATGGTGAACTAGACCCCTGGTCAGGAGGTGGAGTAACTAAGGATATCACAGACACTCTGGTTGCAGTCACCATCTCAGAGGGGGCCCACCACTTAGATCTCCGCACCAAGAATGCCTTAGATCCTACGTCTGTGCTGTTAGCCCGCTCCTTGGAAGTTAGACATATGAAGAATTGGATCAGAGATTTCTATGACAGTGCGGGAAAGCAGCACTGAGAAACTTTTGATTGTTTTCAATTTCTTCTTTTATGTTCACACCACCACATTCCCATTCACTTTGATTTTCTACATGTAATTACCTTCTTTTGTTTATCATTAGATTTGATGGGGCCAAGGTTGAGATAGAATAGAGGGTGATGACGGTAAGAGCAAGTGTCCCATGAATGTGATTTCCTGGGTTCTCACTGTCTTTGCAGCACGTCTAGGAAGAATCTTCTTGATAGCTCTCCCACACCATCAGTGGCCCTCATAACTGGAGTAGAGTTCCTGATTGCTTTTCATAAGAGGGAGAGTTACTTTCTTTGTATCTCTGCAAGCAGAGATTTCTCTTTGGTTTTGAGGTTGAAGTGTCTTTGGCCCATTTGTAAGTCCCCATCCCTACCCTACACAAAGTAAAAGCAGAAGATAGATAAAAAATGATGTAATTGCAGCTGGTAGGATGTCTGGTGCCAATCCAGGAAGTGAGAGCCATTTCTTTTGTACTGGATTTAATGACTTTGAACTGTGCTGTAAATAAATAATACAGCTGGACCTTATACCTGTGTGTTGCTTCTGAAGCTCACTTCGACTCCGGCTGATGGGAATGCTGTGTGCACTGGGCTTAGCTGTTTTTGGAAAGTCCTTTAATTTTTTCTCCTCCACTTGGCAGCTTTTCTTAGTTCTGGGATGTTGGCCACTGTGGTACTGCCAGTAAGAAATCTGGCCTTTTTCTGCTCCATTTCTCTTTGTTTCTAAGGTCAGTTTTAATTTGGTTGAATTCTGCCAGTTTAGGAAAATGACTCTGTTTTGTCTTTTTAAATCTGAGCAAGCTTTATGCTGTAGTCACTAATTATATTTCAGTAAGAAGCCTTTAAAAATTGATGAATCAGCTATTCCAAAAGTAGAATATAGTAATATTCAGCTTTTAAATTTTTAAAATTTTATTTTCTGATAGTTGTTACTGCTGTCATTAAAACCAGAAGTGTTAGACACTAACAGGCAGGTGCACAAGAACTTTTCTGTATGACTTCCAAAAGACAAGCTGACTAATTCATGCAGGCAGCATATTTGACATTAATAAATGGCCAAGCCATTCCTATTTCCAAGGGGTTGGCTTCTTTCAAGCAGTTCTTACACTGAGACCTTTCTTCAGAGAGCTTTTCTAGGATAACAAATAGGGTTGGATCAAAACCTTTCAGGGACACAGAGAGACAGAGAGAGAGAGACTAACAGTTTCTACTCTGTTGAAAGATTTCTTCCTCCTTGTTTCTTTTCATTTTCTCTCAATAATTTTTTTTTCTTCACCCTGCCTTGGGAACATTTTCCGCTTTTAAAAAACTGTACCTTGAGCTTGATCATTTTTATGGCATTTTTTTTTTAAGGGCATATATAGAGTTCATTCTTGGGATGGAAAGCTGAAATATTTCCTTTACTTTCCCTGGCATCTGGGAGATACAGGAAAATCTTTGTCCTATTTTGGGAGCCTTCAGTTCTCATTGTAATGAGTTGTCTATCAAAGCATTTGGTAACTATTTTGTTTCAGCATCAGAGAACAATCGATTTGGGTGGGAATTTAAGGGCCAAAACAATACTAGTTTTTATTCTTTGTCAACTAAGAAATTATATAATGCAGGGTTTATGGGCTTAATAGAGGATATTCTTACACTTTTACGATTTTAGGGTTTTTCCCTTGTGTAGAATCTTTAAAATACTTTGCCATTTTATTTGATGTTGATTATTTGGATGAGTTACATTATTCTGAAGAAACAAACTGCAAAAAATAGAATTTTTTGGCAAGCATAATTGTATCCTATTACTGTATGCATTTTAGGAATATAGATAGCAGCCTTAATTGAAGTGAGTATAATTATAATATGCTAAGGTTTAATTTTAACATGAAAAAGAATTGGAGTGTCAGATAAGACTTATTATTTAAAGCATCCCTCTAATAAAACTGCACTTTTTACTGACAGGGAAAGAGAGACATGGAGACTTGAGTGCTTTCTATTTTTATTTTTTTCAGCTCCCAAGAGCTTAGAAAGAATTGGGTGCTTTTTATTTTCTGTTTTTGTTACTTTAACTGCCTGGAGTCAATGGGTAGAACTAAAGAAACTTAGGAGAACCTTCATAAGGAATCTGTAGCGCCAAGAGGTTATCCAGAGGAGCCAGTGTCTAAGCCAGCATAGTAGAGGGCGAAGGCCCCTGAGATATCCAGTTCAACTGCATCATTTTGTAAGGGATAGAATTGTAGCTTAGAGAGAAGGAACTTATCTAAGGCCTCACAGCTCCTTTTTGGCAAAACTGGGGCAGAACTGGGGCTCCTTTTTGGCAGATTTTGTTTGCTTCATTTTACTGGTACAGTTTTATTTTTGTTTGGATTCAAGCAACAAAAGCCCACAAAACCAGCTTAAGGAAAAGAAATGTTTTGAAACTGCCAGATCAGCTCCAGGACTTGGGTTACCAGGAATCATAGGGAACTAGAACTAGGGTCTGGAAAGTCGTTAAAAATCAGTACTGCTGTGTTCTGTTTCACTTTCAACAGAGGTGACCCATTGTCAGACTGTGGTTTGGATTTGTTCGTCAGATGTCTACAGTTCGATAGGCAGTCTAAAGCGTGCATCAGAATTACCCAAAAGGGCTTGTAAAAATGCTGATTGCTGAGCCCCATCCCAGAGTTTCTAACATGTCTTGGGGTGGATCTTGGGAAGGTGCATTTCTAACAAGTTCCCAGGTGATGCTGGAGCATCACACTTTGAGAGCCCCTAGTTGAAAGAATCTGGAATTTGAATTTGAATTCAGTTATCTTACTTCTGTCATCCTGCCTGACTCATTTGAGTGTGGGAGCCCTGCCTAATGCATCTCTTCCCATGACTGCTTTATTCTCCCTCTACAGACCAGCTTACTTTTCTCTACTCGCACAAGGCCCATAATGACTTCTTAGAATGGTGTCCTCGACCCTCTGAGGGAGCAATACCTCACAAATGCACAACTCTCAGGTGGTTAGGAAAGAACAGGGCCATGAAAACATGGTTACAAAGGTGTACTTCTTAGGATTGGGGAAGCAGTTCAGGCAACTCAATCACACAACATCTATCACACAGTGTTTCTTGGAGCACAGGTATCCAACAAAATGCCAATAACTTGTGTAGTAGAAAGACTTATACCTATAGTTGAGCAAATGTGGAAAATAATGGGACAAATGAAGTTAAATAGTTGCTTTGTTTATCTGTAAATAGTATGTGACTCTCCGAAATGGTGATTGAGAATACAACTTTTTTTTTGGAGACGGAGTCTCGCTCTGTTGCCCAGGCTGGAGTGCAGTGGCGCGATCTCGGCTCACTGCAAGCTCCGCCTCCCAGGTTCACGCCATTCTCCTGCCTCAGCCCCCAGAGTAGCTGGGACTACAGGTGCCCACCACCACACCCGGCTAATTTTTTGTTTTTTGGTTTTTTTTTTAGTAGAGACGGGGTTTCACCGTGTTAGCAAGGATGATCTCGATTTCCTGACCTCGTGATCCGCCCGCCTCGGCCTCCCAAAGTGTTGGAATTACAGGCGTGAGCCACCGCGCCTGGCCAGCTTTTTCTATTCTTAACAGAGCATCTCCTAGGCATAAGGCATTGGTCTAAAACCTGAAAAATGCAATGGCGAAAAAGCAAACACAGCACCTAATTTAATAAGGTTTGTGTTCTGCTGGGAGAAAGACACAAAATGTCAAGTTATACAATGAATTGGTACAATTATAAATGTTACGAAGAGTTGAGGTTATTAGGACATTAATTGTAATCTAATAGGAAAATAGAGATTAATTGCTAAATGTTCTAATCTAATGGCCCCAACTCCTCATAACACTAAATGTTAAATGTTTAGCATTTAGACAATGTAAGGTAGTCTGGGGGAATAGCAGTGCCTTTTTGAGATGTTACATTTTAGCTGTGATCTAAACGATGAATGGGAACTGTACTAGGAAGAGGAGTGGAGCAAATGACACGTGCCAAAGCCCTGAGTGTAGCATATTCAAGGAACTGAAAGAAGGCCCCTGCAATGGGAAGGCAAACAACCACAGAGAATGTGACATAAGATGAATATGGAGACATGGGCAGGGGGAATGCTCATTCAAGTAGAATTATACAGATGAAAAACCTCTGATGGGCTTTAATCGGGGGAGTGACACGAACAGATTTTCATTTAAGAGGACTACTCTGGCTATAGAGTAGAGTAGGCATTGTAGGGGACAAGCAAGTAAGGTAGGAGACCCCAGTCACAGTTGTCAAGTTAAGAGAAGAAGGTAGGTTTGACTAGAGTGGTAGAGATGGAGATGAGGAGAAGTGGAACAATTGGAGAAAGATTTAGTAAGGAAAGTCAATGGAATTTGACTCAGTGTGTGCTGGAGAGTCATGGTGAGTAGATGGCAATCAGAGCATGAGCTCAAGGAGCTAGTGTTTGAGAAACATACTTCAGGAGCTCATAGTGTACTGTCCTTAACCTGATACTTTTTAAAGAAATACCCAAACATCCTAATTCCTCTGCATAGGACTCCACTGATCCAAGACACCACTTGAGCCCCACTACAGCCTTTCCTTAAATTACCTCTCTGGACTCATTTCCCATTTTTACTGCCACCCTTCACTTTCCTAATAACCCTGCACTTCAGGTATACCAAACTCCTCATAATTCTGAAATACTGCTCTTCTGTCTAAAATTCCTTTCTCAGCACCAACCTCCAATATTTTTTTTACTGGTAAACTGCTGTGCATCATTTAAAGCCTGGAACAATTTGACTACCTTCCCTCTGAAGTCTTTCCCAGCTTTCCTAAAGGAAGTAATTCCTTGTCTATGCTCTCACAGAACCAGGCTTACACTTAGTGTGTCTGCTAGAATGTAAACTCCACCAAGGTGGGGATTGTCTGTCTTCTTTTCTAGCACTGTAAACAGTACCTGACCACCTCTAAGTTGGTATACATATCCTAAGTTATAATATTTTGCTTAGTGTTCTCATCCTGTTTTTAGGAAAACCAAGCTCTCTGAAGACAAGGACTATATCTTATTCCTTCTAATGATCAGCATCTAGCACAGGTCCTGGCAGGCAGGACTCAGTAGGCCCTCCATACATTTATATTTAATGAATACATTTTAGGACAGAGAGATCAAGATTTCTATTGATCTCTTTCTATAGCCATGTAGCTTTCAGAGCTCTGATGTGCCCATGTAACCTTGTGCCCTTGGCTTCCCTGGATTTTGGAAAGGGGATCTCCAGTACTCAGTACCTCTGAAACTTGGACTTTCTGATTTACCCTCACTTGAACTGCATGTGCCAGGCTCCCTCTTCCACTCTATCAGGCTGGAACTCTCTGTCAAGGTAGTTGAATGTAATTTTGCCTTGATGTTAGGTGGGAACAGAACATTGAACACAGCCATTCAAGGAGTCAAAGAATGGGTTGGGGCAGGGTGTGGTAGCGTACACCTATAACCCCAGCACTTTGGAAGGCCAAGGCAGGAGGATCACTTGAGCCCAGGAGTTCCAAACCAGCCTGGGCCATATCATGTATTGCCTTGCAAAAAATTTCTTTAAAAAAATTAGTTGAGCATGGTGGTGCATGCCTGCAGTCCCAGCTACCCAAGAGGCTGAAGTGGGAGGATCACTTGAACCTGGGAGGTCAAGGCTGCTGTGGGCCATGATCATGCCACTGCACTCCAGCCTGGGCAACAGAGAGAGACCCTGTCTTAAAAAAAAAAAAAGTAAAAAAAAAAAAAAGAAAAAAAAAGGGATGTGGTGGGGTGGGGGGTTGGTGCCAATAAACTTTGCTATCTTTAGTAATGGGAATGGAAAGATAGAATCTTCCAACAGCAGACCTGGAAAGCAATCTTGGGATCATTTATCTCTTTGTGTTTGTTTAATGTGGCTAACATCTTTAACAAGAAACTCAAATGTGAAAGTTACTTGCCTAAGGTTGAGGTATTGCTTCTCACAAGAGGGCATTAGCTGTGGGGTTCTGCCTGCAGACCCTGGCCTAAATGACAGATGAATAAAATGTACACTGACACACAGATATTCTGTTTTGCCAGTCCTGCTGAGTGCCCGACTGCCTGCACACCAAGAGAGGTTTGTTACTGTGGCCAGCCCTGAGCAGCTCGCACTTCAGGCATTTATTTAGTATACAGTTAACAACAGAAGCTTTGAGTCCACACACTTGTGGATAATTAACATGGTTAACAGAGTAGTTCCACGAATGATTAAAGCTCAGGTACTGCGGTTTAAAATAAATACCATTAGGGGGCAATATTCCTGGTAGACCTCCACACCGCCTTGGAGAGGGCCATCTGGTTCAAAGGTTAGTTAATGCAGGTAAGGTAAACCGACTTAAATGGGGAAGCCTCTGTTGTCCCTACTATTTACCCTATGACCTAATGCTGTAAGGTAAGAACTGGCTGCCTTCAGCCTGTTCAACTATTAGAAGCTATGTAACCTTTCGGCCTTCCAAAAAGGTTCGTGACTATTCCCTATGACTTTCCCTAATATTTCCCTTTAATATTTCTGCCACCATCCTGAGTGAATCCCAACACAAAGTCATACAGCTCAACATGTTTATTAGTTATTCATGTATTTTTGTCACACTTTGTTCTGAAAGGATTTCAGATGATCTAAAGGTACACACTGAGGCTGAGCGTGGTGGCTCATGCCTGTAATCCCAGCACTTTGGGAGGCTGAGGCCGGAGGATCACGAGGTCAGGAGATCGAGACCATTCTGGCTAACATGGTGAAGCCTCATCTCTACTAAAAATACAAAAAATTAACCAGGCATGGTGGCACGCGCCTGTAGTCCCAGCTACTCGAGAGGCTGAGGCAGGAGAATTGCTTGAACCTGGGAGGCAGAGGTTGCAGTGAGCCGAGATCGCGCCACTGCACTCCAGCCTGGGTGACAGAGCAAGACTCCATCTCAAAAAAAAAAAAAACCCACAAAAAACAAACAAACAAACAAAAAAACAGATATACATTGAACACAGCACAAGTGGGACATAAGAGATTTAAAGGGGTTAGAGATGTAAAATGGATCTAGGAATGGAAACCATAAGGCGGGATTTATCAACTGGATTCTGCAGGATGCTGTTAAGGCCAGATGTTAGCAGATGTTACATAAAAAAGGGATACCATGAGCAAAAGTATTTGAACATGGGCAATGGTTGAAACAAGTTTAAACAGATTATCTTTATTACCAAATCTCTCAAACCTTTAATACGCTATAAACATTGTGAAACAATAAAAAAACTTTCCAAAACTAAGGTTTTTTTTCCCAAAACTTATTTGATCCAGAACCCTTTTTCATGTAACATTTCACTCATTGTGAATTAACAAGAATGTGACATTTCTCAAATTTATTTGATCTGAAACTCTTTAAATGCAACATTTGAGAAACTAGTGCTCTGCTGAACACCTGTTGGGAAATACTGCCATAGAAGTCTACATATTTTCTGAAGATGAGGGCTAAGAAAATCTGGCTCTAAGCTTTCTAGCAGAAAACAAAAATAAAAGCAGTTAAACAGTTTACTCTGTGCAGCAGATAAAAACAGACCAATTAATCTGGAGAAGCCCATGTGGGAACTTACTGGAAGAACCTCAGAAATGGGAAAAGTATGAGTAAGAGCTCTAATCTCTCTTCACATATTTATAGATTTCATTGTATTCATACTTGTACAATCTTTCAGTATAAACGAAAGTCATAACACCAGAGTATAACAATGATTTTACAGTGAACAAAGGAACTATATTACAGGTATACACATTTTTGCTAATCTGGTTTAATTTAGAAATAGATTATACTATTTGGAGGAACACTCTCAGCCAAAATTTTGCTAGATAGATGTTTCTTGGCCAGTTTAAATGTCTTAGTAGATAGTTGAACAGGGGGAAGGAATAATGTGTGGTAACACAAATGAAGTAGATTCAAAAATGAGCTCAGACACCAAATATACTCTCATCCTACTTGGCTTAGAGGTGAACTAGACTCCTCAGCGATGGGAGGCAGGGTCAAGACAAGCAACCAGGAGCTTCTTCCAATACAGAGAGGTTGACATCTTTACTAAATTTCCTCTATTCATTTGGCGGAGTGGTGTTAACTGTTTTTCTTTGTTTTGTAACTCCTAAAATGTAGAGGTGCATAGCTAAAGAAAGAAAGGTTAAAAAAAACTGTCAATCAATAACTCCAAGATACTAAACTCTAAATGAAGCTGTGTGCTAAGGAGATATAGAAAGTGCCATGACACGCACATGTATACATATGTAACAAACCTGCATGTTGTGCACATGTACCCTAGAACTTAAAGTATAATAAAAGAAAAAAATAGGAAGTGCCATGACACTGATAATGTACAGTAAGTGTCCTTGAATAAATTTACAGAAGTGGAAGAAGCCAGATGATTTGATAAATGGCCTCTCATCATCAAAGAACTATCAGATTATTCCTATTTCAGAAGTCTCCTTTACGGTTAACAGAAGACATTTCATATGTTACCATATGATGTCAGTTCATTTGGTCAACCTACCTCCCTTCAAAATGGAAGGTAAAATATAAATCAGTAAAACACCCATCTGCTTTACCTTCAAGGAGCTTACATTCAGATATACCATCTCTTCCGTCTCCTTTTCTGATGCCACAGAACCCTCACCTGAGTTTGTTCTTTAGATCTAAAACAGTGATTCTCAATTTGTAGCAATTTTGCCTCCTAGAGGACAGCTGGCAATGCTGGAGATGGTTTTAGTTGTCACAGCTGGGGTGGGGGCGTGCCAGCGACATCCCTGATACAGACCAGGGATGATGCTGAACATCTTACAATGCACAGGACGGCTCCCCCGTAACAAAGAATTAACTGGCCCCAAGTGGCAATAGTGTCGATGTTAACTAAGTCGAACCTAAATTTTTCCCATCATAATTTGAGACCCTTTCCTCAAGTTTTACCCTGCATACGAAATGAAAAACTGATTGTTAACTCAATAGCCTCACACTTTATCCTCTAAACAGCACAATAGCACAATGTCTAGTGTAGACATTAATCTGCAAATTTAATAAACTTAATTTTGGGGACTGATTCTTGAGATACTTCCTCTTTTCTAGGCCAAATAACCCCAATTCTTTGGATTGTTTGTTTACTTATCATTCATTCACTCAAACATTTATTCAACGGCAACTTTGTGAAGGTATAGTGTTAAGGAGTTTAACTGTTTAAAGGTAAAGCTCAGTGTTCTCAAGGAGCTCAAGGCTCATGGGGAAAGACAGTCACAGTGTCAGATGATTACACACATTGGGCTAAGAATCTGTGTTGCATTCAGGATGCTGTGGGAGTGTGAATGCAGATGTGATGAACTCCTCCTAAAGTTCTGAGGAAGGCTTTAAAGGAGAAGCAACATTCAAACTGCGATTTGAGGGATGAGAGTTTGCAGTATGGTTGGGGACTTGAGGGAAAGACAGTAAAAGCACTATTCATTGAGAAAAAGTTGCTAAGCACTCATTATATGCCAGTAGTTAGGCACCACACATTACTGTGAAAAATCAAAGCAAAACAAACCCCAAAACACGAAGCTTCTATCATGAGGCCTATTTAAAAAAGAAACAAATAAAATCTCCCCTTTAATGCTTGAATCATACTTTATAGACCTCAGAACTCTTCTGCTTACCTTTTCTCATTTTAGTCCCACAAACACCCTGAGTGAGAGGAGAAATACGTATTGTCTCAATTTTATAAATGAGGACCATGAGGCAAGATAAATGAAGTGACTCCCTTCTCTCCCCAACCATGACCACAGATCTAGTAAGTGGTAGTTGCCTGATTCCAAGTCCTGTGCTTTTCTACTCTTTTTCAGTTCCAAATGCAATTTCCTGTGGCAGAGAGGCAAGCACACTCCTTTCTACCCCCTCCTTGCCCTTGCTGTCTTCATCTCATTCTAAACTGTTTTCTGCCAGCCTCAATGCTGAAGTTGTTTTCCAGTCTTCCCAGTTCTGATTGCAGAGGGACTATCCAGGGAAGGAAGGAGTGAGGGTTGCTGTGCAGCCACTGACCATTTGGCAAAATCATTTCTACCTTAATTTCCCAAATTTTTTGAGGAAAAAGGAAAACTGAGATGTGGGACAGAAAATCCCTTTTGTTTGTCTTGGTGTTTGATAATGTATGCAACCTCTCTGGGTGGTTTAAGCGGTTTAGGTACTTTCTATAAAAGGGATCTTTTAATGACAAAACTAATGTGATTATCTGAGTGAGTGTGAGAGGCGTATTCAAGGCTTAAAGAAAATCTGTTAGAATAGCTGAATGTATCTGCTTAATCCTTTCTCTAATGTGGCTGAACAATGCTCTGGGAAGCCATTGGTCCGTTCTTTCTCCTAGTAAATGCCTGCCTCCAGAGGTAGGGACTGTTTGCAGCTTTTGATACCCGTATGCTTCACCTTCTCAGCTGCACAAAAGCACAGGAAAAGCTGAAGGAGTCTGAAGCACTGACAGAAAGCAATGTCCCCTCTGAATGCTGAGGGCTAAATGTACAGCACATGGCATGCTATCTCCAGGGCATCCTGAGAAGCAAGGACTGTGGTCACCATTGGGCATGGCATCTCAGAGAAGGGTCCCCCTTCCCGGCACCTGCTTTCATTAGGTGCTGGGTGTCAGATCACTTATCGATGTTTAAAATCTTACACCTGAGATTTAAGAGTGACCAGCCTGATCAACATGGTGAAACCCTGTCTCTACTAAAAAATACAAAATTATCTGGGCATGGTGGTGCATGCCTATAATCCCAGCTACTTGGGAGGCTGAGGCAGGAGAATTGCTTGAACCTGGGAGGTGGAGGTTGCAGTGAGCCGAGATCGTGCCATTGCACTCCAGCCTGGGCAACAAGAGCGAAACTCCATCTCAAAAAAAAAAAAAAAAAAAAAAAAAAAAGAGTGGTTTAGCTATTCCTCTTTGGGGGCAAGATAAACATAAGAGGGGATAAAAGTGATACAGGTTTGAGTTCTGCAACCTCCTCTGTAACTTTGGCCCAAAACCAAATTCTTCTGGTCCTCTGCTCTCTCATTTGTGAACTAGAGATAATAATACTTGACATATTAATTCATGTGAGAATCAAAATAAAAATGGGAACATGAATACAAAAGTGCCCCAGCCAATCTGGAATATTATCACATAACATGTTGCACACTTTTTATTTTTATTTTAAAGTTCTAAATCTTGTTCTTTGAAGAATACTCTTCTAGATGTATAATTGACTACTTACATACTGGGCGTTATGCACAGTTCTGGAGATACAGATAGTAGTAAGTCAGTCTCTGACTTCTAAGAAGGTCACAAGTTATAGGGAGGCAGAAATGTAAGGTGCAGCTAAAAATGTGTATTAGAAATGATTAATTCTAACTTGGGAAAATTAATAATAATAGCTAAGACTCATATTGTGCATATTATTTGCTTGGAGGTGAGCCAAATGCTTTGCTTGAGTTACCTCATTCAATCCCAACAGCCCCAGGAGGTAGGAACTGCTATCATCCCATTCACAGATGAGGAGGCTGAGGCTCAGTCAGATCAAGTAAGTCACGTTCCCATAGTATCACAGCTGGCACTTGGTGGGCCAAATTAGAGTCCTGGGTCTGCTTGACTTCCCAGTCCAAACTCTTCCCCATTGCTTGGTGCTCTATCCCAAGTTAAAAGAGACATCCTAAAAGATGTGGCCACAGGTGGGTTTCAACACAGAATTGGAAGTTTGCTAGGTACACAGAGGAGAAAGGGCATTCTGAGCAGAGGGAATGGCACAGGTAAAAGCATTTTGGCCAGGAAAGCATTTGTGCAGAGAGGAACTGGAAGCAGTTTGTAGTTAGCAGTGGAGTGGGGACAGGTTAGAGGAATAAGCAGGGGCCCGACTATGATCTCCTTTATGGCCCCTTTGTGAAAAAAAAAGTATTTCTATTTTAATTAATTATTTTGTTTATATATCCCGTTTGTCAAAAAGATTTTGCAGCAAAGTGGGAACTGTTGTAATGGTACAGGGTTACAAAATATACTTCAAATTTTAGAATCAGAAAACTTTAAGGATGGAAGGCACTTAAAAGATCAAATTCATTCTATGCAAGAGGAAATCAAAACTGAATGCACGTAAATGTCTCAATCAAGGTTACAAAGGAGTTTAACCAGCCAAACCAGAATATTTGCGTTTTTTAGATGAATTATGGAGTTAAAGTAAACATTAAATGAGAATTACGGAATTATCTTCAGATGCATTTATAGAAATTGGTGAGTTGAAAAGAGGGAGAGATGCAGTTGGTAATTCCATGAAATGAGAAGGAAGTTCTGCTGAAGCTGTAGGTTTCCCATTGAGAATGCTTGTGACAACTCTGTGGAGAACGCTGCTGGGTATCTAAGTGGGTGCCTTGGCTGGGTTAAAGCTGGGAATCAGGTCTGCCTGGAAAGTAGAATTTATTGATATCTTTCTATGTCAGTTTATTAATTTTCATTGGCTACTTAAATGGGGGCCTGGTACAGATGTGGCCTGGTTCTTGTTCTCACCAAGCTCATGATCTGAAAGACGTAACAGACAAGAAAACAGGTAATTGCAACAAACTGGGATTAGTCATGTAATATGGAATAGGATGCTTTGGGAGCCCAGAGGAGTGAGCAACCAAATGGGTTAGGAAAAGCTTCCTGGGGAGAGTAATGTCTAAGAAAGACTTGAAAGGTGAGTGAAAGTGGGGTAAAAGGGAGAACAAATAGTGCTCTAGGCAAAGGAAACAGTTTGTGCAAATGCTCCAAGAAGACCACAGCATTTGGGAAAATTAACTTGAATGCACTTTCCCATTTGATAGTCTTGGCATGGAGTGTGTAAGTTGGGAGTGACATGAGAGTTTTTTCTCTACCCTTTCCTTCTCCAATATGCAAATATATATATGCAGTTTATTAGAGAACGTCACAACTCTGATAAAAAAGATTGAAATGCATTTGGGAATGCCACAGAGAGCAGGTGCTGACATGCTGGAACTCACTAAATGATTGCACAAAACAAAAACTCCAATATTCCTCTTTCCCATGTCACTACAGCCATCCCACTGACCTGAGAACCAGTCTCCCCAAAGTGACTACTTCTCACCCTAAGATGGAAAACAAAAAGGAATGAAATCAATGCTCTGAATGTAAACTAGACAGAGTGCAGCAGGAGGGGAGAGCAATAAAGTGAGCAGGCCTGAGTGATGGTGGTAGCCAGCTGGATTCTCAGGTCACAGAGTAATTTACTCACTGGTCCTAGGCCACTGGCTAATTATCCAGACAGCCCTGATGCTGGTGCGAAGCCTCCTGCTGTTCATGTTATTAATACCAGCAGCAACCAGCGGGCGTTGGTGGGAGCAGAGGAGCAGACCGAGTTGTTAGACTGCTGAGCGAATGCAGAGGCATCTGCCTGGTCCCTCTGAGTTGGACCTCACCAGGAAAACTGACCCAGCGCCAGCATTCAGCTCTCGGCTCAGCCACTGCATGGGCCCCAGGGAGAGGCTCTCCAAGGATGGCCGAGAGCTTGGGCAGAGGAAGAAGTCACCCAAGTCATGGAGTTTGACCAGCTTGTGTCAAAGAACCTCTGCCTGTTTCCCCCTTGGAGCTGACTGGAAAGTGATTTTGAAGCCTATCCAGAATAACTTAATACCCATGGAGTAATGTCAAACACTCCTCTTTGACATGGCGTGGGAATTAGACTTCACTGCACTCAAATGGGGCCAGGGAAGGTTATGGTGTTTGTTTTAGGGTTTAATAATTTAGGAGATTGACCTTAGGTTACCCTGAAGGGATTTCAGGGGCCAGTGGGGATGGAGGTGGGGTTCTCTTGTCTCATACCCCACTTTAAAATACGAAAACATATGTAAAGTCCCCAGCGCATAGTAGACATTTTCAATCAATGTAAGTGCACTGCCCTCTTTCCCCTATAACATTTTCCAGTAAACGACCTCTATCTGACTGATCTTTCATCTTTTCCCTCTAGGACAGTAGTTCTCAACCAGGAGCAATTTTGCTTCATAGGTGACATTGCAATGACTGGAGACTATTTTCATTGTCACAACTGGGGGCAGTGGGACATTGCTGGCATTTGGTGGAAGAGGCCAGGGATGCTGCTAAAAATCCTACAATGCACAGAACAACCCTCCACAACAAAGATTTATCAAGTCCAAATATCAATAATGCTGAGGTTGAGAAATCCTACTCTAGAAGATTCTGTACATTGTAGCCTGAGTAATCCCTGTAAATACAAATCTTGTCATTTGCTTGCTTAAAAAAACCCCAATGGTTTAGTTATCATAAATAATGCATTCCAAATTATTTACTCAATACAGAGCACCTGTTCTGTGGCAGGCACTGTGTTATGGTGTGAGATTGCACAAGTACATCTATATAGACCCCGACCTTGAAGAGATGGTTACAAAACACTGGCTTCCTGTCATCTCCAGGGTAAAGTCCAATCAACTGAGGGTAGAGATGGGGTATAGAAGAATGAAAAATAAGAACTTTGTTTTAGGACATGAGGTGCTGGTTTGGTGGTGGGCCATTCAGGTAGATTGGGCAGAAAGGACAAGAACCAGTACATTAGATGTGGAAGAACTTTCTACACCAAAAAGAGGGGGAATATGTGTGTTTCTAATTTCAGTAAATAGAACTCCCAGCTTCACAGTTTCCAAGCCAGGAACCCATGCTTTCTTCTTAACCCTTTTCTCTTTCCTAAGCTTTCTATTCTGAATACCACAAAGGAATTATGCCCCAATGGTGTGAAGCATCCATTGTGTAAAAGTATCCAATGGTGTGAAGTATCCAATGGTGTGAAGTATCCATTGTGTAAAATATACCCAATGGTGTAAAGTTACCATTACTTTACACCATTGTGTGTGTAATGGATTAACATCTCACCATTGCATCTAGAAATGGTATTAGCTATATAACATTGTTATGAGAATTTTTTAAGAAGTCATTCATGATATTTTTTATAGAATTTAATTTTCTCAAGAGACCATTACTAAGAAAGACTGCCAAACATTGTGTCTCTATGGCTTGTGTTTTAATTGAACTCTTAACATTATTATCTTTAAAATATCTCTTTTCTTTTCTTTTTAAATAACAATCCCTCATGATTACCATTTGTTTTGAGACAAGGTCTCACTCTGTAGCCCAGGCTGGAGTGCAGTGGTGCCATTACGGCTCACTGTAAAGCTTCATTAAAAAAGTTTGAAACACCTGCAAACTTCCAAAAAAGTTACATATGCAGATTTTTTAAACTTAAACACTTGAGAGTAAGCTGCTGACATAATGTCCCGTTGCCTCCAAATACTTTAGTGCCAATTCTGACAATTCTCCATAACAAAAATATATCATCAAAATCAGGAAATTAATATTGGCATATTATTACCATCCAATCCTCAGATCCCATTAGTTACCCCAGTTGCTCCAATAATATGCTTTATAGCCAGAAGTTATAATTCAGAATCAAGCTTCGAATTTAGTTGTTATCACTTCTTCAATATGGACCAGTTTCTCAGACTTTCCTTAATTTTCATGACATTGAAACTCTTGATAATTACTGGCCAGTTATTTTGTAGAACATCTTTCTGTTTGGGTCTGCATCAAGTTTCCTCATGGTTAGATTCAGGTTATGCATATCTAGCAGGAATGATGCTGTGTTTTCACAGCATCTTATTAGATGATGCATGATTTCAATTTGTCCTGCTACCGATGATGTTTACTTTAATCATTTGATTATCTCTGCCAGGATTGTCCAGTTAAATTTACTCATTTTTAACTTTGTAATAAATAAGTATTTTATGGGTAGGGACTTTGAAAATATGTAAATAATGTGTTTCCCTTTGAACTTCTCATTTATTCATTTATTTATTTTATTCAATGGATTATACTTTGTTACTATTTTTATTTTGCTGCTCAAATTTTCTTTGATTTGGTCAGTAGGAACCCCTTTAAGCTGAATTCTCTGTCCTTTTGATGTGGTCCCATCGTTCTCTGAGTCCTCCTGTGTCTTTTAGCATGATATTCTAGGCTTATCTTGTAATTTCTCTACCCCAGCCCTGAAATCAGCCATTTCTCCAAGGAGCCCTGGTTTCTTTCACTAGAGAGTGGTATTTTAGAAACCACACATTGGTACAAATTGTGCTCATAGCTAGTGAAGTGTTGCTGATCTCAGACCCTCTCAGGGGATAGAGTTAGGAATGATATATATCTTTCCATAATTATACATATATATTTATTTCTACATCTATCACTATATATTGAAAACCATGATGCTTCCAATTTCAGTCCAGTATCACAGGGTTCCTGCTAGTTTTATTCCTTTCCATAATTATAATTCTCTTTTCTAACAATGAGGAACCAGCTCTCAATATACTTAATATATTTACTTATTTGATCAATCTCCCCACATGTAACCAGTCTTCCATCAATGACACCAACCTTTCTTAGCATGTATTACTTCTCACTCTACTTGGGTGGAAGCCTCCTGTCTTAATCTGTTTGGGCTGCTGTAACAAAATGCATAGACTGAGTAGCTAATAAACAACAAAAATTTATTTCACACAGTACTAGTGACTGAAAAATCCAGTGACTGGTCAGGACCCAGCCTTTTCATTAATAAATGGTGCCTTTTGTCTGTGTCCTCAGATGGTATAAGATGGATGGTTGTTTTCTTCTTTCCCTACTATCACACAGACCTTATGGTTGCTTTCCTTCCTTCTTGCCTATATCATCCTAGGTGTGCTACATATTTAGTTTTCCCTTTAATTTCCCTCAAAGCATCATTAAGAAAAGTTATGTCTGGCATACTTTCATAAAGGTTTGTGTAACAAAAGGGGTTACAGCATGTGCGTGTAACAACTGACAGCTTTCATTGATGTAAATATCAACGGACCATTTCTTGCTCTATGGATTTCTGGCTAGAAATATTTTCCAGCTCACTGTCATGCTTTCTGGCATCATTTCTCTTCAACTTTCCCCCTAACCTCCTAGCTTCTAGCCTCCTTCTTGTACATTCCTGCTACTTATACACAGTTATTCAATTCTCTCTGTATTTTTACGTTCTCCTTTCTGCCATGACTTGCATTTAAATGTGTAATTGTTGTAGTTTATTCAGCATCTAGATATTTCTTAAAGTACATAGTCTATCATGCTGTCAGTAATTTATGTCTCTGTTTTTGTCTCTTATGTTCTTACAATATTGCTTTATGGAGTTACACATTACAGTCAGTAAAATGCACAATCTGAAGGGAATAGATCAGTACATTTTTTTACATAGATAAAAACTTATGTGACCATCATCCAGAAAAAGATTAGAACATTTTCATGACTCCAGAAAGTTTCCTTATGTCTCTTTCTGGGTGATGCCACCCCCTTCCAGAGGTAACCACTATATTGATTTCCATTACCATAGATCTGTTTTGCCTGTTATTGAACTTCACATAAATGGAATTATACAGAATGCACTTTTGTTTCTAGTTTATTTTGCTCAACAAAACTTTGAGATCCATTCTTGTTTTCACTTGTTAGTAGTTCATATTATTGAGTAGGTATAATTCATTGTATAAACACAAAACAATTTCCTCCTCCTTCTCCTCCTTTTCCTCCTCCTTCTCCTTCTCCTCCTTCTCCTCATGCTCCTCCTCCTCCTCCTCCTCCTTCTTCTTCTCCTTCTTCTGCTTCTGCTTCCTCTTCCTCTTCTTCTCTTCTTCTTCTTCCTTTTTGGTTTGCCAAACTTTTTTTTAGTATTCCGTAGTTGTTTAACACACACTTAAAAGATCTTATTTGGGGGAGGTAAAAGGGGAGGTTCTTGCAGATACCCAAGGAAATGTCAGAAAGGTAAAATGGCCAGCATTATCCATTTGCTTTTTTGGGTTTACTGGGTGAACAGCACTTTCCGTAATAGGCACCTGATTTCAGGTTTTTTATATTGAGAACATTGAGATTTCAGTTGGAAATATATATCATATATTATAAGTAGCATACCCCAACCACCCTCTAATAGCTAGCTTGTTTGTATGGGCAGAACGATTCGTCTTTCCATATTTTAGATGGCTAGATGTCTTGTGGAGATCTTAAGAATTGCTTGCCTTGTTTATTGGGAAAAATCCAATAAGAAGTGGCCTTTAGGGACACTTTTACTTGGAAAGTTACAACACTAGTACAACAAGTCTTAACACATTTAACATTTGCTTGTTGAAAAGCAACGTCATAAAGTCAAATAAAATTAAACAATGTTTTACTTTTTTCCCCACAAGAACATAAAAATTATGGAAGGAAACTTAACAGGGAATTTAAAAAAGGTAACACAATTTTTCCTTTTAGTAGTCCTTGGGTAGTTATGACAGAATAGTTTCCACTTTTTGTTTGTTTCTTTGAACTGGGATTTTGTTCCAAAGTTTTGCTTGTTTCTAGTACCTGCTTCTGCCTCCCCCTCTATCAGACTGGCTTCCTCCATGGCCACCACCTTGGTGCTCTGTGGCTTGAACTGCTGTAGGAATCACGTGGAGGAGGGTGCCCCCTTTCCATAGAAGGAGGAAGCCCGCTTTCTTGTCTGCCAACCCGATCACGACCACTTGAGTAGAGATCACTTCAGTGGCTAAGTAACTGTCTGACTTCCACCATATCCATCACGTGAGCTGCTGTAATCATCATAGCGACTGCTTCCACCGTAAGCTGGCAGGGGCCATCGTGTATGTCCAGCACTACTTGAGTTACCATAACTCTCATATGAATCTCTGTAGGAACCTCCATTTGGATGATCTGAATAGTCAAGATCACGACCATATCCCTCTCTATCGCCATAGCCTCTTGATGGATAGTCATCACGTGAACTGGAATGACCATAGTCACGGTAAGTATAATCTTGTGGTGGTGGTGTATAATCTCTTGTATCACGAGAACTTGGGTAATCTTTGCTGGAATAGCTGTCTTTAGTAGAATACACATCATCTCTTGGGGACAAATAAATATCTCTGTGAGACGGCAGCGGTTCCCTTCGAGGTGGACCTCCGTAACTATCTCTTCCACGTGATACAGGAGCTCTTCCTCCCATTCCACTGCTGCTGCAAACTGGTCCTGAAAGTGCAGATCTCTTAGGAGGAGGACCCGCACTTCTTAATGGGGGTCCTCTTTTTACTGGGAGTAATCCCCTGGAAGAACTCATGTTAAAATTCATGGACTATCCGCCATCATACATGTGTCCTCCCCGTGAGGGAGGTCTCCTGGTTCCTCCACTTCCTCCTCTTCCACCTCTAAGACCTCTTGGAGGGCCTCTACTTCTTGGAGGTGGAGGGGTCCACGTCTACCACTTTCAAATGATGGTTTGGTGGTTTGTTCCACCTTGATGGCTTTTCCATCTAGTGACTTTCCATACACGTCTCTGGCTGCATCCTTATCGTCTCCTGGGCTATCAAAGGTGACAAAAGCAAATCCTCTTTATCTGTTCGTTTCATCAAGAGTACTTCCACTATTCGTCCATATTTGCCAAATACTACTTCAAGACTTTTCTCACTTGTTTCCGTATTAAGCCCACAAATGAAGAGCTTTCCTGGGCGATCTACTTCAACCATTTTTTGTTTGTTTGTTTTTGTTTGCCGGTGAGTCAGAGGGGTAACAATGGGTTCAAGCTTCAACAAGCTTGCAGACAGGGGCTTCCTAGCAGCTCAGCACCAGTGGTGGCTGCCCGGTCCAAGGACTGAACCTTGAAGTCGCTAGCACTACTGCACAACAAAAACAATTTCTTCTTTGTCTATTCTTCTGTAGCTAGACATCTGGGTTATTTAAAGTTTCGGCTATTATAAATAAAGCTCTTATGAGTATTACATTACAAAACTTTTTGTGAATATTTGTACATGTTTATTTTAGGCATATACCTAAGAGTGGAATTGCTTGGTAGATATATGTTTATGTTTATGATAATTGTTAGACCAATTTCTAAAATTGGCTTAAAATTGTAGAGTTCCACTCACAATGCATGAAGGTTCAAATTACTCTATCTCCTTGATTACTTTTTGTGGCCAATCTTTTTTTAAAATTTGGCCATTCTGGTGGGTGTGTAATGGCATCTCATTTTGGTTTCATTTTTATTTTTTTGAAAAGCGTATGTTTTTAGTTTTTATGAAGTTGGATTTATTATTTTTTGTGTGAGAAAGAAAGTGACTTTTGTGTCTTAACTAAAACACTTTTGCCCACTCCAAGGTCATGAAAATACTCTCTACGTTTTCTTCTAGGATCTTTATAGTTTTAGCTTTCACATTTAGGTATGTGACACAGATTTAATTACTCATTTATGTGCTGTGAGGTAGGGGTTAAGGTTAATTTTTATAAGTTTCAAACATATGTAAAAATATAATAGTATGATGAGCCCCCAAGTACCCATCACTCTGCTTTGATAATTATCATGGCCAATATTGTTAGATATATTCTCCTCACCCACTTTCCTTAACTCAAACTGAATTATTAGTAAGAAAATTTCTGATATCATACTTTTCATCATTACTATTTCAGTATATATCTCTAAGAGATAAGGAGTGTTTAAAAAACAATGCAACCACAACACTCCTATTATATCTAAGCAAGTAACCATAATTCCTCAATATCATCAAATATAGAATGATTTTCCACATTTTCCCAGTTGTCTCATAAATTTAAAAAATTATTTTATTTTATGTTATTTTTTTGAGATGGAGTTTCACTCTTGTTGCCCAGGCTGTAGTGCAATGGTGTGATCTCGGCTCACTGCAAACTCTGCCTCCTGATTCAAGCAATTCTCCTGCCTCAGCCTCCCAAGTAGCTGGGATTACAGGCATGTGCCACCGTACCCAGCTAATTTTATTGTATTTTTTAGTAGAGATGGGGTTTCACTATGTTGGTCAGGCTGGTCTCGAACTCCTGACCTCAGGTGATCCACCCACCTTGGCCTCCCAAAGTGTTGGGATTACAGACATGAGCCACCGTGCCTGGCTAAAAATTAGTTTATTTTTAAAACTAAGCTATGATCCAAGTGATTTCTTTTTATTGATTTGGTTGCAAAGTCTTGCAAGTATAATTTAGTAAATAGACTTCTACCCTTTACAAATTATTTGTTGAAGAAATGTTGACATTTTTTCCCCTATAGTTTCCCATGCTCCACATTTTGCTGTTTGAATCTCTTTCGTGTGATTTAAAATGTTCCCTCTCTTCTGAAATTGCTGCGAACTGATGATTAAATCAACACTCCCCAAGGGGCTCAAAGACACATCAAAATTGCTCAGGACCTGTGAATTCACTGGCTAGGAGAAATGGCAACAAGTTTGATCTCCTCTAAATTAATGTTTCCAATTTCTCTTCTTCCTTTCTTACAGAATACAAAGGGAGAAATCCTCTCATTCTGAGTAGCTCCATTCTTCCCCTGTTGGCCTCCTGGGTCAAGTGGGTCAAATATTCCTTTCTGTTCAGAGGTCCCTTGGTGCAGTAGGGCCCTTTCTGCTCCACACTGTGGCATAATTTGGTATACTCACTTACCTGGATTAGGAACCTGAGCTACCTCTTCCTTCAGGTACAGAGATCTTGGTGCAGTGACACCCCCTCTACTCCATGCCTGGATTTATCTCCAGGCATTCAGCACACCCACTGTTTAGGTGTTTAGGCCACCCCTCCTTTCTTGGGTGGAACACTTGGGGAAGCAGAAGTTTCTCCACTCCATACTCAGGCACAACTCTAGGTGCTTGGTGGCTGCATTCTGGACTTTACTTTGGAGCCAGTGCTTACACCTGCCACTGGGGGATGAATAGGTGGGCCTGCCCAATTTGGCGGGCCAAGCTTGGTCTCTCCTGGAACTGAGCAGGGAGCTCAGACCACTGTGCATTCCACAGGATGGTCTATTGCCTGAGGCAACAGGGAGCATCTTATGGCAAACAAAGATCAAGCAGATACCCATTTACCTCAGCTGCACCTGGCTGTTACCCATAAGCATCACCCACAGACTGAGGATGAACTGCACAAGCCAAAATATAATTTGCTGACATAAGCACACAGCAGTGGGGAACTAGATTAGCTTCCTGAGGCCTCTGCTACACGAGCCATGCAGGAGGCAGAGAGCCTGCTCATCTGCCCAGTACATTGCTAGTACAGCCAGCATTTAAGAAAGCTACTGTACAAAAGCTATCTATAACTAAGAAAACTACACAAAGTCTTTGCCACTGGAAGCACCCAGAACCAAAGCCAAAGGACTCAATACCATAAAAATTGTAGTCAAATCCTTGAGAGAGAGAAAAATATCTCATCCCAATGAAAGTAAATTCAAAAATAAGCAGAAGAGATAGCTTACCCAGATGAGAAGGAACCAGAAGAACAGTTCTGAAAGTATTTAAAGATAGTGTTATAACCCCCCGCAAAGGACCACACTAACTCTTTAGCAATGGATATTAACCAAAATAAAATTTTTGAGATACCAGATAAAGAATTCAAAATATTGATTTTAAAAACATCCAGTGAAGAGAAAGTTGAAAACACACACACACAGAGACACACACAAACACACACACACGCACACACAAAATCAGAAAAACAATTCAGAATATGAAAGAAGAGACAGATATTATTAAGAAAACCAAACAGAAGTTCTGGATTACAGGGGCTAACCTAGGAGTTTTATATTTTCCTGTGTGAAATACTGTTGAAAGCTGCAACAATAGGCTTGGCCAAGCAGAAGAAAGGATTTCAGAGCTGGAAGACAGGTCTTTCAAATCAACCCAGTCAGACAAATATAAAGAAAAACAAATTTTACAAAATGAACAGAGCCTTCAAGAAATATGAGACTATGCATATGGCTCAAACCTACAAGTTATAGATATTTCAGAAGGAGAAGGGGGAAAATTACAAGTATGGAAAGGCCTATTGGAGGGAATAATTCAGGAACACTTCTCTGGTCTTGCTAGAGATATATAGAGCCAAATACAAGAAGCTCAAACCTCTTGAAGATACATTGCAAGAAGAACCTCGCGAAAGCACATACTCATCAGACTATTAAAGTTAGCATGAAGGAAAAAACCCTAAAAGAGGAAAGAGAGAAGCATCTAATCACCTATAAGGGAAATCCCATCAGACTAACAGTGGACTTCTCAGCTATAAGAGACTGGAATCCTATTTTCAGTCTTTGTAAAGAAAAGAAATGCCAGCCAAGAAATTTTTTATCTTGCTAAACTAAGCTTCATAAATGAAGGAGAAATAAAAAGTCTTTCCCAGACAAACACTAAGGGAATTTCTCACCACCAGACCAACCCTTCAAGAAATGCTCAAGGGAGTCCTAAACATAGAAATGAAAAGGTGATACTTGTCATCATAAAAGCACAGGAAAATATAAAACTCCTAGGTCTTATAAAGCAGCTACACAATGAAGACTGCAAAGCAACAGAGTAACAATTAACACTTAACAGGAACAAAACCTTACATATCAATACTAACCCAAATGTAAATGGACAAAATTCTCCACTTAAAAGATATATGCTAGGGAAATGGATTTAAAAAAGCAAAATCCAACCATATTCTGCATACAAGAAACCAACCTAACTGGTAAAGACATTTACAGACTCAAACCAAAGGGGTAGAAAAAGATATTCCATGCAAACAGAAACAAAAAATGAGCAGAAGTAGCTATAATTATATCAGATTAAACAGACTTTAAATCAACAACCATAAAACAGACTTTAAATCAACAACCATAAAAAAGATAAAGGAGGTCATTATATAAAGACAAAAAGATCAATCCAACAAGAATATATAACAATTCTAAGTATATGTGCACCCAACACCAGAGTACCCAGATACCACTAGATCTAAGAAACAAATACTACTAGGTCTAAGAGAAGATATAGGCACCAATACAATAATACTGGAGGATTCAATATCCCTCTGACAGTACTAGACAGATCATTGAGACAGAAAATCAGTACAGAAACTCTGGACTTAAACTGGATTCTAGACTGTACAGTTTTAACAGACACTTGTAGAACATTCTACCCTACAAACACAGAATATACATTCTTCTCATCTGCACATGGAACATTCTCAAAGACTGAACATATGCTAGGCCACAAGGCTAGTTTCAACAAATTTTAAGAAACTGGAATTATATCAAGTACTTTCTCAGGTCACAGGAGAATAAAACTAGAAATGAACACAAAGAGGAACAGTCAAAACTATAAAAATACATGGAAATTAAATAATCAGCTCCTGATTGATTGTTGGGTCAATGATGAAATTAAGGCAGAAATAAAAATATTTTTTGAAACAAAATAGAGACACAACCTATCAAAACCTCTGGGATACAGCAAAAGTAGTGCTAAGAGCGAAGTTTGTAGCATTAAATGCCTACATCAAAAAGGTAGAAAGATCTTAAATTAACAACTTAATATTGCATCTCAAGGAAATAGAAAAACAAGAACAAACCGCACACACATTTAGTAGAAGAAAAGAAATAACAAAGATGAGAGCAGAACTAAATGTAACTGAGACCAAAAAATAATACAAAGGATCAATAAAATGAAAACTTGGTTATTTGAAAGGCTGAATGTGGGGGCTAACACCTGTAATCCCAGCACTTTGGGATGATGAGGCAGGAGATCCACTTGAGCCCAGGAGCTTGATACCAGTCTGGGCAACATACTGAGACCCTGTCTCTACAAAAAAATTTTAAAAAATAAAAAGTTGGATATGGTGGCACACCCCTGGACTCTCGCTACTTGGGGGGATGAGGTGGGAAGATCACTTGAGTCTGGGAGGTTAAGGCTGCAGTGAGCCATGATTGTGTCACTGCACTCCAGCCTGGGTGACAGAGAAAGACCCTGTCTTTAAAAAACAAGCAAACAAACACACAAACAAAAAAACAGAACAAAAGATAAACAAAAGTGATAGACCACTACTAGGTTAACTTATTAAAAAAGGGAATATTCAAATAAGCACAATCAGAAATGACAAAGATGTCATTATAATTGGTACAATAGAAATAGAAAAGATCATGAGAGACTACTCTGAGCATCTCTATGTGTGCAAACTGGAAAATCTAGAGGAAATGGATACCTTCCTGGAAACAGAAACCTCCCAAGATTGAACCAGGAAGAAATAGAAATCCTGAACCCACCAATAATGAGTAGCGTAATTGAATCGGTAATAAAAAATCTTCCAAAACTACAAAAAAGGCCCAAGACCAGACAGATTCACAGTTGAATCCTTTTTTTTTTTCCTATTCGGCCCAAACAAATGTCTACACAGGCCAGTTACACCAGATGTACAAGGAAGAACTGATACTAATCCTACTAAAACTGTTCCAAAAAGATCAAGAAGGAGGGAACCCTCCCTAACTTATTATATGAAGCTAGCATCATCCTGATACCAAAGCCAGGCAAGGACATATCAAAAAAGAAATCTAGAGACCAATATCCCTGATGAACATAGATGTCAAAATCCTCAGCAAAACACTAGCACATTGTATCCAACAGCAGATCAAAAAGATAATACACTATGGTCAAGTGGGTTTTATTCCAGGGATGCAAGGTTGGTTCAACATACATAAATCAATAAATGTGATTCACCACATAAACAGAATTAAAAACAAAAACCATATGATCACATTGACAGATGCACAAAAAGCATTAAAAAAACCAGCATCCTTTCATGATAAAAACGATTACCAAACTAAGCATAGAAGAAATATACGTCAAAATAATAAAGGCCATATATGACAAACCCACAAGCAACATCCTACTGAACAGAGAAAACTTGAAAGCATTGCCCCTAAGAACTGGAACAAGACAAAGATGCCTACTTTCACCACTTGTATTCAACATAGTACTAGAAATCCTAGCTAGAGCCATCAGGCAAGAGAAAGAAATGAAAAGCATCAGAATTGGAAAAGAGGATGTCAAATTATCTCTGTTACATGATGATGTACTCTTACACCTATAAAATCTTAAAGACTCCTCCAAAAGATTCCTAGATTTTGTAAGTAACTTCGCTGAAGTTTGAGGATACAAAAATCAAACTACAGAAATTAGTAGCATTTCTACACATCAATGATGATAAAGCTGAGAACCGAATCAAGAATGCAATCCCATTTACAATAGCTATGAAAAATATGTAGGAATACATTTAACCAAGGAGTTGAAAGATCTGTACAAGGAGAACTACAAAACACTGATGAAAGAAATCATATGTGACAAAAACAAATGGAAAAACATCCCACGCTCATGGATGATCTCCTCCAAACTATTTTTCCTGATTTCTCTTCTTCCTTTTTGACAGAATAAAAAGGGGAGAAACCTTCCTATTTTGAGTATCTCCATTCTTCCCATTAGCCTTTAAAAATTTTGACCTATTTAATGCTGTTAATTGGAAGAATCAAATCTTGATTGGAAGAATAGAAAATCTTCCAACAACAACAACAAAAGCCCAAGACCAGACAGGTTCACAGTTGAATCCTTTTTTTCCCCTATACTTTGTGCACACCTCTTTTGGCTTTGTAACATCACAATGTGATTATGTGTTTTTTATGTTTGTTGTTTTCACTGGGCAGGGATACTGACCCCCCTCTGCCTTTCTAAACTATTATTTATTGATTATCTTCTATGTCCCAGTTACTGCATAAGAATTTAACATAAGGAATCTCATTTCATCGCTTCTTCAGCAACATCTGGAAACAGGTATGATGATCTCCACTTTAGAGGTGAGGATTCAGAGAACACAGATTTGAAGCGACTTGCTGAGTTGTGAGTCGAACATTTACCTCTTTATATTTGCATCAGCCAGCCTCGGGACCAGGCATGTGGCAGATGTTCAATGCTGAGTTACGACTAATATTATGAAGGTAAACCTCAGTGCAGACACCATCTATTCTAGGAATCCTCTGTAGCCTATTTTTGCTGATATTGCCTCCTCTTTGTTGCACACGAACCTGGAACAGTCCTCTATTATCACACTTCTCACACTGACTTTGATCAAGTCAGTTTTCTAACTGTGTGGAGTGGACTATATGGATTTTGCATATATGTATCTTCTGGCAGGAGTGGGAAGCTGGACTGCTGAGCTGGCTCTGGAGAGATGCTCCCAGAGTACCCAGGACTGAGGCAGTTAATTTGCCCCATTGGTGAGGAGGAAATTTCTTGTAAAAGCTAGCTCCCCTCAGAACAAAGTGGCCTTTTATTTTTTAGCTTTGGAATGGAGCCTAGCTGTCCATGGAAACAAAGAGAGGAGAGAATCACTGAACCAGTCTTGCACATAAAAAACCTACCATGCCTGTCTTTGAAGTCTCCTTTATGTCATTTAGAAAACTTTGGATTATAGGAGTGTTTTTTCCTCCTTTTTTTCCTCAGTTCCTCACCCACCCCAATTTTTTTTTTTTCAGAGAAAAGAGAGAACTGGGTATAAGAGAACCTTTCTTTGAAACAGGGCAGAAGTCATTAATTAAGGTTCCCATTCATTCCTGCTGACACTTGCTCATCAATCAGATTTCGTCTTAGCATTCTGATGACCTTGCTGACCTTGGTCCTCCATGCTGTCTGCTAGACAGAATTGAGACTCAGACCACACACCAGAACTGAGGGAATGGGCTCTGACTCTCGGCTTCCTGAGATGGAGGAGAAAGGGTCTGGGGACAAAGCTGGCTGGTCCGGAGCTCTTCTGGCTGAGGTGAAGGTGAATAAAGAAGACATTTTCTTTGCGGAAGCAAGTGTTGCTTACTTCACACAAGCAGTGATCTATAGCTGCCCTTTTTTTTTTTCCCCAGAACCCAGGGCCAGCCATGGAGCTTGGAGCCCAGCCAGCTGAGCCCAGGAAACAAGGCTAGCAATTTCTCTCTGCCAACTCAGCACTGCTGAAAGAAGTTAACAGCTCTAGTCTTCTCTCAGAAAAGTGCAGGAAACTGTTCTGGAGATGGGGGTGGCATCTGGGACTAGTCAGCCTAAGGTGTGGGACTTTTATTTCATTACTTGTGCCTTTATTCATTCATTAAATATACATTTACCTGGCAGCCACTATGTACTAGGCAAATTTTATGTTATGTATAGTTTATCACAATTTAAAAAAAGAATTAAAAAATTATGTGTGTAGATAAACTTGGAAACACAAAAAACACTTGCTACATTACTGGGGGTAGTAAGGTTGTGTGTAAATTTCTTCTACATGTCTGGTGCTAGCAAGTATTTGCAAAGCATAAAAACCTTAAAGAAAAAAATGGACAAAAAACTAAAACAGATTTTTCTAGAAAAAACCTATATACACAAATGGTTAACAAATACATGAAAAGATATTCAATATCATTAGCCATTAGGAAAATGCAAATCAAAATCATATGATACTACTTCAAACACATAAGATGGCTATGATAACAAAATGACAAAAAGTGGAAAATAGCATATGCTAGCAAAGGTGGGGGAAAATCAAAACTTTCATACGTGACTGGTGAGAATATATTAATAAGATGGTGCAACTGCTTTGGAATTACCGAAAAGGAGAAGAGATTTTCTGGAATGATGCCTTTTTAACTAAGGGAGTGGGGACGGCATCTCATATACAAGTGGACAGGTTGGCCTGAAGTAGGAGTAAAGACAATCCATTCACAGTAATGAGAAGGAAGGAGGTGAATGTGGGCACAGACAAATGCATTAGGTCAAATGTAGTGATACAACTTCTGAAAGTTCTATATGACTGTTGCTATTTCCTCAATGAAGAAAGTGGAAGAGTGAATGGATCTGGAAGATGATTCCTGAGCAGTTACAAGGGCCTGCTTGAGCTTAAAGTAATGGACTTAAAATCAGACTGGTCAGCATGGTTGTGTGTTGATCTTCAGCCAGGTTCAGCTGCTCAGGTGTAGGCTGGGAGTGAAGAGGTGAATCTCACTGAGGTTGGAGCTTTTCAAGAAGAGTATAATAAAGCAAGAAAGGGAAAATATAGTTGAAGAGAGAAATTATGATGATGAGAATATGCTCTAAGCTAGATATGGAGGGGAAGAGAGTGAAGCCTCCACAGGTACTGATAGTTGGGGCGGGGGGGCGGGGGGTGGTGAAAAGGAGTGGTATCTGTAGATTGGAGGTCTCTGTGGGGTCAAAAACTTGCTGGAATTGGGACACTCAAACTGGAAAGATAAGAGGGGGGATGATCAGAGAGTGGGTTGCTTGAAACTCAAATTAGGTAAAATTTGAAAGTATTGGGAATAATAAGGTGCAGTACATGACCATGGGAATGATGGCTAGACGAGGGTGTGAGACAATGGAGGAGATGAGGTCAATGAATACATGAGCCAAGATACAGGGAAGAAGAGCTGCATGATTATTTAAATTATGTCTCAGTGAAATTATTGATTTAAACTAAATGAGAGCAAAAGCGAGATATAATCTTCAAGAAATGAAGGAGCATGACTTAGAGGTCAGTAGATGACAGCAATGAAGTGGGAATAGGGGATTGTATAGCCTGGTGATGTGATTAAAAGCAGAGTGTTAAGGCAGAGGGGTGAAGTGGTCAACAAGCATCAAGATGGGCAAGGAAAACTTTTACCCCCACCAGGGATCTGTGTGGTACAAGGAGTTTGGAGATAAAACAGCAACCACTTGAGAGGGTTTCTGGAGAAGCAATGCCCTCCTGGGAGAGTCAGATTTCTGTTAGACCAAGAAGGCCAAGGGAGAGTACAAGATTGAAGATGTATGGGATTTGCTGATAACTGGCTCTGATTTCCAGGGGGATATAGCGGAAGGGTTTCCTCAGACATCTCCCCAGGTAGATGGCATCAGAAAAGTGAATATAGCAAGCCAAATGGGGATAAGAGCCCAGAGGACAAGGAAGCTCCACACTCTTTTTGGTGTCTGACTTAAGTAGATGTAAACGGCATATGAGGTAACCCTGATGGTCTCCAGGCAGGAGGGGTGTAGGCTGTGAGTGCTGGAGGGACAGGGAGGAGAGAGAGTGAGGGTCCTGTCAGGGGCACAGAACTCAAAAGAGGGGTGGTCTTTTCTGGATCAACCCAAACTCTGAGGCACTCTTCTTACTTATATGGCACAAGGTGCTCTGAGGCTTTCTCCTGACTCGATTGGTGGATGTTTCTGGTGAAACTGGGCTGCAGTTACTTGTTTAAAACCATCTGTTGACATTTATTCCAGACCTGCTTTGGCTCCCCTTATGAACCAGGATGTTGGAAAGTAGCCTGGCAGGCTCACTCCTAAATTTGGCCTTTAAAATTGTGAATAACTCAGTTTGGTTGAAGATAATCACAGGATTACTAATAGATCATTTGTGGCAGGATGTAAGTCAGTCAGGATATCCTTGATTCTGGGATGTCTGGCAAAGCGCTGGGAGTAAGAGCTCATTGAATCCTAGTGTGCTTTTTGGGCCAGGTCTGCTAGTGGTGTATACTATACACCTTTCTAAAAGTGTATTGGGCATCATACTTTTTGGACTATTCAGATTATTTTTAATATATTATAAATCTTGCTGCTTTGTAGCTCTTCACTCAATGACTCAATGTCATCATCTGTCACTGCAAGAGTAGATACCACCATAGCAAAATGTCCATTACTCAGAATTCAGCTTCACCCTTGAATTCTTCCATGAATTTCTAGTAAAACAACGGTTTTGAGATCAGACATTTTTGACAGAAAAGATTGATTTTTTTCCTTTTTTATTTTTTTTTTGAGATGGTGTTATTGCTCTGTTGCCAATGCTGGTCTCAAAGTCCCGTATTCAAGCAGTCTTCCTGCCTCAGCCTACCAAGTAGCGACAGGGATGCACCATTTTGCCCGGCCAAGATTGATTTTTTAAAGTCTTAAGCTATCTTTACATACCAAAAGCATTGCTTGAATTTCTATTTATTTATTTTTGAATTTTTCATCAAGTTCATTTAAATGTAGCTAGTGATTTTTAGTTTTTGTTTTGTTCTGTTTTGTTTTGTTTTGTTTTGAGACAGGATCTAGCTCTGTCACCCAGGCTGGAGTGCAGTGATGCAATCACAGCTCACTGCAGGCTTGACCTCTTGGGCTCAAGAGATCCTCCTATCTCAGCCTCCCAAGTAGTTGGGACTACAGGCATGTGCTACCACGCACAGCTAATTTTTTATTTTTTGTGGAGACAGGGTCTCACTATGTTGCCCTGGCTGGTCTGGAACTCCTGGGCTCAAGCAATCCTCCTGCCTTGGCTTCCCAAAGTGGTGGGATTACAGGCATGAGTCACTGCACTGGCCTGGACTTTTTTATTACAATCTATGGTAACAAATATATTTTTTGTTATCACTCAACACACACACACACACACACACAGACACACATACACACATTCATGTAAAATTGTAATAAAAATTTCAGATGCCCTCTGATTGACACTTTTTATTGTGTTTTAGATTTTATTTCTAAAAATCTGGTCTTGGCCCGCTAAATTGATTTTATGACACATTAGTAAAGTATAATTTTAAAAATTACTATAAACCATAATACAAGGAATGCTCAGGGTACATAGGAAAAGGCTCTGACTCATGAGAAATAACTAGAGAAATCCCACCTCTTCTGGCATTGTTAATCTTAGAAGGAGGAGAGAGAGCATGGTAGGGTAAGACAGATGAACACCAGCGTCCTCATTTTCCCCTCTTTTTAGGGTATAACTTTGAGGTGTGTGTGTATATGTGTTTGTGTGAGGGATGTGTATGTGTGTGTGTGTTTATGTGTGTGCACCGTGGAAGTCTTCAGAGAGGCATAAGACAACTGAAGGCATTAGAAATACTGGCCTGGGTCCAGGGCTTAGGGACGCAGCAAGCCTCTAGAAGAAGTTGTGCATTCTGGTTAGCACTGAGCCTAAGCTGAGGCAGAAGCTGTACAGTGCAGCAGTGGCTGAGAAGTGGCCTAGATAGATAGTGTAAGATAGTACTGCTGATTGCCCTGGTCTGTGCAGGATGCACAGGGAATTCCAAAGTTTCTGCTTGGTTTGGTGATGGGGCTCAGAAGTGCCAAGGAGATTAGTGGACTAGCCGAGCTGGGCTTGAGATAAAGAAAAGATCACATAGAGGCCAGGTGCAGTGGCACACACCTGTAACCCCAGCACTTTGCGAGGCAGAGGCAAGTGGATCATTGAGGCTAGGAGTTCAAGACTAACCTGGCCAACATGGCAAAACCCTGTCTCTACTAAAAATACAAACATTAGCCAGGCATGGTGGCACATGCCTATAATCCCAGCTACTCGGGTGGCTGAGGCAAGAGTACCACTTGAACCGGGAGGCAGAGGCTGCAGTGAGCTGAGACTGCGCCACTGCACTCCAGTCTGGGAGACAGAGCAAGATGCTGTCTCAAAAAAAAAAAAAGAAGGAAGTAAAGATCACATAGGAGTTTTGCAACCCAGCCAAATGACTAGTACTAAGAATTTCAAAAGCAGTAGATACAGTATGATAACCGTAAAAGATATGATGGAATCAGCAACACCTCATCGTGTACCAGTCTAGAGGCCAAATGAGAGTACAACATAAGGAACTTTCTGGAGAAATGTGAGGACCCTGCTCTTCAACTGCGGCAAGTCCAGGTAAGCTCCTCCTCACTGACCCAAATGCCATTTCTAGGTGGATCAGAGGAAGGGAGAGAAAGTCAAAAGAGCATTGACCCCAAAGACACCAACATACACAAAAGAGACTGTTAAACATGAAGAGAAAGAGATACCATGAATTGAAAAATTTGTCTTCTCTCTCCTGTAAGTTTTGAGGATAATTGGAGCAATTAAAGAAAATATGAAATAGTAGTTTGTTAAATTGCACCCTCGTTACAGGAGTACTAATTTCAAGATATTTTGTCTTAGTGACCTGGACAAGCATAATCATGCTTATCTCCACCTACCAACTGGGAAGTTTAGACAGCTTACCAATCACCCCAACTCAGAAGGTATGTGCCATTGGCCTGATATCACTGATAAGAGTGCACAAACAAAAACATAAGGTAATGTGCCCAAGGCCCCGTAGCTGGTAATTGCTTATCTGTCTTCAGGCCTAGGTGATTTCCTCTCCACCTTGCAGTCTTCTTCGGTGGTCTAATTAGGCTATTGTCCCAGGCAACATGACAATTGGCAGTCACTGATTCCTTTGCTTTGTCCTAGGTCATACATAGGACAAAACAGAAAACAGGCAGATGATAATTTGATAAATACACTCAAAACCAGACTCTAGAGAGCCTTTAGATGCTCTTAATACTCACTTATGTTTAGTGCTTTATAGTTCACAAACCTTGTCACATTTCTTAGTTGACCTTTATGAAAATCTTGAAGCAGATGTTCCTGTTATTCTCTCTCCACAGAAGAAGAAGCCAGGTCTTAGGAGGCCCAGGTAAATTTCTGAAAGGCACAGTGAAGGAGTGGAACAGAAACCCTCAGCCAGATCCTTTTACTCCTAGAGAAACGCACATCCACAGACTCTGCTGCGCTATTTAGGTCAAGGACAGGAAGATACTGGCAAAATGTTCTGTTATGTTACTGTCTTCTCTGCAAGTGGGCTACAGGCCCCTTGGCTCTCCCTCACATTCCCCTTCTTGTCCTCTGACTGGTGCTTGTCTTTGTGTGTCTAGCTGTGCTGTTCAGGACAAGTGGAGTCTGAATTTTTGACAGGTGATAAATGGCTATGGTTTCATTTCCCTCCCTCCGGTCTGAGGGTTGGCAAGCACTGCAGCTGGGAAGCAGCTGCCCAGAGCTGGGGTGTGGTGGGAGGGGGCCTCCGGAGGATGCCTGGCTACAGGCTGATGCGGTTACACAGGGTCCTGCCTCCACAGCCTTTGAAAGAAGGTCTTGCGTGAACTCAGACCTGTCTTACCATCTGGTTAGGTATCTTTTCCTCTCTGGTTTTAAGGAGTCAAGAGGTAGTTAAGGGATAAAGGACAAATGTTTCCCTGGTGACTAGAGACCTATCTTGGAGGCCTGAATAAACTGGCTTCCACATAAATGAAAAAACAAAAAGCTCTAAATGAATTGTGAACAGAAGAACTGATGTGTCTCTTATCAGTCTGCTGCCTGTAGACTTTGGCTGAGAGATAATCACCATGGTTAGTGAGGATCCTGGAAGCCAGTTATTATTCATTCCTAACTGTGTTCTCCCACCATTGTTTTGGCATAATAAAACCCTAAAGAATATGAAATCCCCAGCACTCTGCAGCATCGTGCCTTCTCTTTATGAACCATAACTTCCTCATCCTTTTCCCAGTTCTCCCAATCTGCTTGCACCCCCACCCCTACCAAGTGCAAGGGACAAGGAGGGGGCTGAGCAGGTGGCATTCTGAACCTCACACCTTCACTTCCATCAGAAGAGCTCTGCTCTCATCTGCTTTATGAAATGACCTACTGGGCACCATTTACTCCTAAGGTTTCCTCTGTGGAAAGGTGAAAACTGCCTGCTGTCAGATGTTCACCATCTTTAGCTACAACAGACAGGGTTGGGGAAGAGAGTGAGGTGGGTGGATTCAGGCTTCCTGCTCTCCACTTACTGTATAAGTAGGCACAAATAATTGTTGGTGCTTACCATATGTTTTTCCCTCCAACTGTGACACAAGAAGGAAGGTGAGGAAGCCCTGGCACATCCTGTGTGTTCAGGTGTCTGAAACGTAACTAGCTGCCTTTTCTTGATCAGCCTGGTGTCTCATGTCCTCCTGCCTCAGCCTCCTGAGTAGATGGGACTACAGGCTTGCACCACTACACCTGGCTAGCATTTTATTATTTGCAGACACAGAGTCTAGCGATGTTGCCCAGGCTGGTCTTGAACTCCCGGTCTCAAGTGATCCTTTTGCCTCTGCCCCACAAAATGGTGGTATTACAGGCATGAGCCACCATGCCTGGCCCCTTGCTAGATCTTGATGGACAAATTCTAGGAAGTTTCCTGCCTGAATTCTTGTTAGGAGGAGATAAACAGGAATGTGAACACTTAAGGAAAGCCCAGAGAAAATAGTAAAATCTCTATTAGGATTGAGAGACTGGCCTATACATAGAATTATTAACAGGCACTGGGCCAAGTGCTGGAACCCAGAGGTGATCAAGACCCAGTCTTTGCCTTCATGGTGCTCACAGGCCAGATGCTCTTCATGGAAGAGAAGGCAACTTCCAAAGCAAATAGTTCCAATACAGTTTGCTCAGTGTTGTAATAGATCGCATATCAAAATCCATAGGAAGGAGAGAGTAATTGCTGAACGGTAAGCTTCATGAAGGTAAACATCCTGTCTATCTTATTCATTACTATTTACCTAGGACCTCGCAGGATGCCTGGAACATAATAGCTATTTATATGTATTTGTTAAATGGAATTGATTCATTTACTCCAGGTATATCAAATGGTTTGACTCATTGCTGTGATTATTCATTCATTTATTTAGTCATTTATTCACTCCTTAAATAGTACTAGCTATTCATAGGTAGTAAGCAACTTATTGTCATTTAATTTGAATATAAAGTTATATTCAAATAATAGTAGGGGGAATTTTGATTAAATACAAGTAAAAAAGTAATGGCCTTGGACAAACCTTAGGGAATAGCTGACAAGTAATGAAAACACCTACCCTTTATTGCAGAATGATAGTGTGCCAGGTTTCTCATAAGGGGAATAGTATTCTATTTCTAATGCAGACTGAAAAAGTTTACACAGCTGACATAACTTACCCAGCTCATATAATGGGATGCAAACCGAAGTCTCTGCCTGACTCCAAGTCATTCCCTTGGAGTCAGGCAGGATCATTCCCTACTCTACTCTACCTCTGCCATGGGGTATGAAACTTTAAAGTCAGGCCCTGGAGAAGTGACTGGAGCTGGACTCAGGGAGGGCTCAGGTTGGAGGAATGAAGCTCTCTGTAGGGGAGACCTGACCTCTGACCTCTGAGGGGGATAGCCAAGAATTTGATTTAATCCAGACTGGTATCAGGTGGCCAGAATTTTTACCTGGGAACCAGAACCACTCATGATACAGCAGCAAGGGTTCTTGGCAGTGATGATACTTAGACAATAGAGAATGGGGGTAAGGCAGGGACAGGATTTGAAGTAGGATTAGAGCTAGCATCAGGTTGGGAGGTGGTGGTAAGAGAATTGGGATGGGGCAGAGACTCCTCAGCAAAGCTGGGAGGGCCTTAGGACCCAGATCAAGCAGGCTGGGTTCAAAGAACTAAAGTAAACCAAGACATTGCTGAACTAAATTAAAAGTTGCTTTTAAGGGGACAGCTCTCATTTTAATCCTTTTGCCGATGTATTAACAACATAGCTGCCGTGTGGTGCGGTATGAAGAGTTTTGGACTTCAGTCACCTTTACCCATAGTTGCTGGCTCTGAAGGTTTCTTCAGGTGACTTAATCTCCCTGGATTTCATTTTCCCCATCTTAAGTGTGAGGATTTTGACACTTGCTTCACTCTGTGGTTCTGAGGATCATATGAGAGAGTTTGTGAAGTAGCACACTGTCAGGATGCTGAGGCTTTATAACCACTGAAGTCGTATTCTTATGTTCTATGTCTCTCACAGAACCAGGGCTTGAAACTATGTGAGTGGATGCTGGTTTTGAAGGCAGAGCTGGTGGAATGGTACACGTCAGTGATTGTAGGGCAACAGGGGCATCGATTAAAAATGGACCTTCTTAAGGTGGGGGGTGGTGGGGCTTAATTGAAAGTAACAAGAAATGCTCATAAAACAGCTCTTTATGCAGACAGGAGCCAGTTTTTGCCTTGTTGCTAAGGTCCCGATTGTTTCCTGGCTGTGTTTTGTGTGTCTGTGTCAGGCCATTCTGTGGGCTCCTTTCAGGAAGTTGGTGATATTGGCCTGCAGATAATTAGATCAGTGTCATCACTTTCACTGCCCCCCTTTTTATTCTGCTGGGACAATTTGCATGAAAATAGAAGCGGGTGATATTCCTTTCCCATTAATAAGGCTCAGTCTCTTACTTGGGGGGGCTATCCACATATAGGGGATTTGGAAAAAAATCCCAAATCTACATATAAGTGAGCCTTTTTTTAAAAAGGCCTTAAAGACCCAAATGTTCAGCCCAACCATCCCCTTCCCAAAATGGCTTTAAAAAAGGTTCCCCCATAAGGTAGAAGATCTTCATCTGGGATGCAGGTTTTTCAAGAGAAATGTTTAGGAGGCCTGTATTCTGCAGTGAAATTTACTCTGATGTTAATAAATATATATTAGTTTTTACAGGTCTTCTCTCAGCTTACAGCTTATCAAAGAACTAGAGCCATTAGAAATCTTACTTTGCAACAATGAAGTTTGGGAGGAAGATTCACATATTTCTCATTAATTCGCTATAAAGCAGTGGAGATGCAGTAGAAAGGATAGGTTTAGGCATCAATCAACTAGATTTAAATATTTACTCCACCATCTACTGGTGGTATGACCTCAATAACCCTGTTTTCTCATCCATAAAATGGGAACGACAGACTTACCTTGCTATTTTCCTTCTCATATACAAACATGCAAATGATATATAAAAGGCCTAACAAGGCAAGAGGCATGTATTAAGTGCTCATTGGATTTATTTTTACTTCTTTTTTTTTTTTTTTTTTTTGAGACGGTGTCTTGCTCTGTCACCCAGGCTGGAGTGCAGTGGCGAGATCTCGGCTCACTGCAAACTTCGCCTCCTGGGTTCAAGCAATTCTCCTGCCTCAGCCTCCCAAGTAGCTGGAATTACAGGTGCCCACCACCACACCCGGCTAAGTTTTTGTATTTTTAGTAGAGATGGGGTTTCACCATGTTGGCCAGGCTGGTCTCGAACTCCTGACCTCATGATCTGCCTCCCTCGGCCTCCCAAAGTGCTGGGATTACACGCGTGAGCCACTGTGCCTGGCCTATTTTTGCTTCTTGTTTCTTTGTAATCTTCCTTCTCTCATATTTCTTAATAATTAATGAAGAGATGGTATCATTCAGGCACCAGACTTCCTGGATCAATGGATTTTACACTAACTGCTTCTAGCACATGTGAAATCCATGACATGGGGTAGTTTGTTTTTGATGTAGATCAAAAGGCAGATGTTAGCTTGTTTTTTGTCTATTAAATGTAAGAAATTTGCCTCCGGAAAGAGCTCCCATCCAGAAAATTCTCTCATCCAGAAAATGTTATGGGCAATTTTTTTTTGAAAGGAGTATGAGAGGAGTGTGGAGAGGGAGAGGAGGAGGGGAAAAGAGAGGCTTTATTTTTTTTATGATTACTTTTCCGGTGCTAAGAGAAGGAAGAAAAAAAAGTTTTCTGAGTTATTTATGAAGCTACGTTTATTTTTTAGGCCAGGATAGATATTCGAGATGTTATTTTATGTTTTTTTCCTCTACATTTTCCCCATTTCCTTCCCTGCTTTGAGCAGGTAGCTAGTCTTTATGCTCCTTTGCCCGAGGATTTGTGGTAAGATAGAGAGTAGGGGCTACCCACATCTTCCTTTCCTGACTTTTCTCCACCAAAAGTCCAAGCCTGCTGAAGAAATCTTGCTGGATGTCCTGAGGGGTAGAAGTGAGGGATAGCGCCCTTTGAGAAGCATCAAGCAAGAGACTGGGTAAGGGATAAAGATTTGTGAGTCCCTTGAATGATGACTCTTTCTCTGCTCTTTAGCGGTACCACCCAGGAGATGCAGAACTTTAGTGGAATCTCTAACCCTGTCCAAGGTTCCCATGCTATAATTAATTTTAAAAAGTAGCTAACATTTACACCTGCTATAATTCATTTATTTCTCACATAAACTCTGTGGGTTAAGTATTATCATTCTCCCCATTTTATAGATTAGAAAACTGAGGTTCAGCCAGGCAGAGACAGAATTTAAACCTGGGGGATTTGGATTTGGTCCCTGAGCCTATTTTTCTAACTATATTTTTCTGTAATTCTGTACTTCTGGGCCAGAACTGGCCTGCAGATTATGCAAGACTGCATATCAGCAAGAATGACCTATGACTGAGCATATCTCAAAGTCTTGATGCCATGTAAGACCCCAGAACCTTGTAACACCTGGGGAAGGGGTAATCCCAAGAATGGTTGAGGTATAACTTCCTGTCTATAGAGCTGGATGGGAATCTTAGTGTTGAAGTGAAAATGATTAAAAATAAATTTTAAAATGAGTATGTTGTTTTCTCTGTTGTTGTTTATACATTGAGATTCTTATCTGCTAAAAACTGATAAAATTTGGCAAAGGAGTGAAAAAAAAGTATTTATATAATCTCACCTAAAATATTAACATTAGTAACTCAAATTAATTGAGTGCTTACATATGCCATGAGACATAATTTTTTTTTAAAACGTATATAGATTTTGGGGATACAAGTGCAGTTTTGTTACATGGATATATTGCATAGTGGTGAAATCTGGGCTCTTAGTATAGCCATTACCTGAATAGTGCACACTGTACTCCTCAAGTAATTTCTCATCCCTCACCCCCCTCCCACTCTTCTCAGTCTCCAGTGTCCATTATTCCACGTGTATGAATTATTTCACTCCTGCTTATAACTCCAGTGTCTATGCCCACGTATATGAATTATTTCACTCCCACTTATAACTAAGAACATGCAATGTTTCATTTTCTGTTTCTGAGTTATTTCACTTAAGATAATTGCTTCCAGTTCCATCCATGTTGCTGCAAAAGACATGATTTTGTTCTTCTTATGCTTGAGTAGTATTCCATTGCATATATATATATATATACACCACATTTTAAAAATCCAATCATCCACTGATGGATACTTGGGTTGATTCCATATCTTTGCGATTGTGAATAGTACTGAGATAAACATACCTATGCAGGCATCTTTTTAATATAATGATTTATTTTCCCTTGGGTAGATACCCAGTGGTAGTATTGCCAGATCAAATGGTAGTTCTATTTTTAGTTCTTTTAGAAATCTCCATATTTTTTTCATAGAGGTTGTACTAATTTATTTAATCCTACAGTCTTATGTGGACAGTATTAAGGTCCTAGGGAAATTAAATAACTAGTCCAAGCACAGACCATCACGAAGTTGTGGAGTTAGGATTCAGATCCAGGATAATGTGATTTGAAAGCCATTGCTCTTTTCCAGTATGAAGCATCTAATGCTTCCACACTACCACCACTAGGTAGAAACATCCTCAATGAAATAATACAGGTTTAATTTATGAACATATTAAAAAGCGAATACATCGTAAAACACGTAGTTCAATTGCAGAAATACTAGGAAAATCCAATATTAGTAAATATGATAATAAAATCATCACATATAAATCATCTTGATAAAAGTTAAAAAGTAATTTGAAATGAATTATATACCATGGTTAACTGGAATTTATTCCAGGTATTCAAAACTGATTTAACATTTTAAAAATCAATTAATGTAATTTTTCACATCAACAGACTAGAGAAGAAAAATTATAGAATTTTTCAAATGTAGAGAAAGCATTTGACAAAATCCAACACCCATTCATTATATACATTCTCAGAAAACTAGGAATAGACAGAAACTTCAAGTCTGAGAACAAAATAAGGATGTCTCCCTCACCATTCCTATTCAACTTCACATTGGAAGTCCTAGCTAATGCAATAAAATAAGAAAAGGATTTAAAAGGGATATGGATTGAAAAGGAAGAAGTATAACTATGCTTGTGGATGATATAATTATCTATTTGGAAAATTCTAAAGAACCAACAAAAAATCCTGGAACCACTAAGTGATTATAGTGAGTTTGCAGGAAAAAAGATTAATATCAAAAACTCAATTGCTTTTCTATCTAATGGCAATGCGCAATTAACATTTTAAATTAAAAACACGACTTTTTTATTATCACTAAAAATGACATAGTTATAAACTTAACAAAATATGTATAATGCTTATATGAGGAAAACTATACAACTGTTAAAAAAATCAAAGAAAACAAAAATGAAAAGATATTCCATGTTCCCGGACAGCAAGAAAATATTATTAAAATGTCAGTTCTTCCCATATAGATTTAACATAATCCCAATCAAAATCACAGTAATTTATTTCATGGATATTGGTAAACAGATTCTGAAGTTTATATAGAAAGGAAAAAGAACCAGAATATACAACACAATATGGAAAAAAAAAAAATAAAGTCAGAGGATTGGCACTCTATGGCTTCAAGACTTACTATTGAGCCATAGTGATGAAAACATTGACAAAGTAATAGACAAATAGATCAGTGGAACATAATGGAGAGGCCAGAAATAGACCCATGCAAATATAGTTCAACAGGACTTTGACAAAGGAGCAAAGGCAATTCAATGGAGAAAAGGCTTTTCAATAAATAGTGCTGGAACAACTGGACATCACCATGCCAAAAACCAAAATAAACAAAACAAAACTTAGACACAGATTTTATACCTTTCACAAAAATGAACTCAAAATGAATCATAGACCTAAACATGACACAAAAAACTATACAACTTCCAGAAGACAACATGGGAGAAAATCTAGGTGACCTTGGGTTTGATGATGACTTTTTAGATATAGTACCAAAAGTATGATCCATGAAAGAAAAAGTTGATAATTTAGACTTCATTAAAATTAAAGACTTCTCTGTGGAAGATAATATTAAGAAAATTTAAAGAAAAGCCACAGACTGGGAGAAGATATTTGCAGAACACATATCTGATAAAGGACTTACACCCAAAATATACAAAACACCCTTAAAACTTAACAATAAACAACCAACCCAATTGTGTTAAAACAACCCAATTACAAAGTGAGCAAAAGATCTGAACTGAAGCACCTCCAAAGAGAATATACAGTTTGCAAATAAGCATATGAACAAATGCCCAACATCATATGTTATTACGTAATTGCAAATTAAGACACCAATACACACCTATTAGAATGGCTAAAATCTAAAACACTGACAACACGAAGTGGTGAAAATATGTGACAACAGGAATCCTCATTCATTGCTGGCGGAAATGCAAAATAGTAGAGCTATTTTGGAAGATAGTCTATCAGTTTCTAACAAAGTTAAAATAGGCTTACCATATGATTCAGCAATTTCACTTCTTGGTATTTACCCAGATGAGTTGAAAATTTATCCACACAGAAATTTGCACATGAATGCTTATAGCAGTTTTATTCTTGATTGTCAAAAATTGGAAGCAACTAAGATATCCTTCAATGGGTGAATGGATAAACATACTGTGTACAATGGAATATTATTCAGTGATAAAAGAAATGAACTATAAAACTGTAAAAAGACATGGAGGAAACTTATATGTATATTGCTAAGTGAAAGAAACCAATCTGAAAACCTACTTACTATATGATTCCAACTATTTGACATTCTGGCAAAGACAAAATTATAGAGACAGTAAAAGGATCAATGGTTGTGTTACTGGTTGAAGGTAGTTGTTCAGGTTCTTGGCATTTTGAACAAAGAATTGGACAAAATGCGCAAACAAAGCAAGGCAGCAAAAGCAGAGATTTATTCTAAAAGAAAGTACACTCCTCAGGGTGGCGGTGGGCTCAAGCAAGTGGCTCAAGAGTGTCGGTTACAGATTTTTCTGGGATTTAAATACCATCTAGAGGTTTCCCATTGGTTCACTCTATGCAAACGCAGTAGTGGCCCGTCACCAGTCTGATTGGTTGTAGGAGGGGACCAATCAGAGTGAAGAGTAGGCCCATGACCAGTCTGATTGGTTATGGGAAGGGACCATTTAGAGATATTGTCATTTTTCATCTGCCACCCAGAAAAAGGAGGGGTTGAAAAGGAAGTAGCCTCTGATGTCCAGTCAGCATGAATCGGCCTTAGGTTCCCTGCCTCCAGACCCTATTCTCCTGCCTCAGTTGGTAGAGGTTTGGAGAAAAGGGACAAATAATTGTAACACAGGGCATTTTTAGGTCAGTGAAACTATTTTGTGTAACACTGGAACGGTGGATACATGGCATTAAGCATTTGTCAAAATTAATAAAACTGTACAACCCAAAAAATGAACCCTATGGTAAACTATAAACCTTAGTTAATAATAATGAATCAATATTGGCTTATCAGTTGTAACAAATAGCACAAATGCAAGATATTAATCATAAGAGAAACCATGTGTGCATGGGGAGGGTTTTCATGGGAAATCTCAGTTTCTGTATAATTTTTCTGTAAGCCTAAAACAACTCTAAAAAATAAAGTCTATTAAAAATCGTTATTAATAAAATTCAATATCTATTCCTGTTTAAGTGTCTTTGTTTTATCAATGAAAGGTTACGTTTTGAATGTGACAAATTCTACCTATCTTTAGCCACCAGTCAACAATTACTCTATCATTTCTTCTCTCCTCTTTACTATAAAATTTCCTGAAAGTGTTGGCTATACTCACTCCACTTTCTCGTCTTCTAGTCTATCCTAATTCTTCACGATCATAATGAAACCACTCTTGTTTACCAGTAACAATTGCTGTCCTGTGTCAAAAACCGAATGGTTGATCTCAGCCAGCATCTTTCTTGATCTCTCAACAGAATGCAACAGTTTTGTCTCCATGACACTACATTCTTCTCATTTTCTCCTACCTCATTGGCTACTCATGACCAGCTTCTTTTGCTGGCTCTTTCTCTTCATTCTGAATTCTAAATGTTGAGGTGCTATTAGACTCTTCCTTCCCTATATGATCTCATTTAGTATCATGGCTTTCTTTACATAACTTTTACATATTGATGTCCTGGGTTTTATCTCTGGCCCTGATCTCTTCTCTGAGCTCTAAACTCATGAACCCAACAATCTTCACTTTGATTCTAAGAGGCAGGTCCATCACATATAGTTTTAGGTGCACACACACACACACATATACATACACACATATATACATATATATGTCTCAGAATCAATACACATCTCAACATGAAAAAATATATATAACTTAGGGAGGCCAAAGCAGGAGGATTACTTGAGGCCAGGAGTTCAAGACCAGCCTAGGCAACATAGTGAGACTCTGTCTGTACAAAAATTTAAATATATATATATATTTATGTATCTATATATAAGTCTATATATAGATATCTATAAGATATATCTATATCTATATATAAGTCTATATATAGATATCTATAAGATATATCTATATCTATATATAAGTCTATATATATATATATATATATATATATATATAAATGTAGATGGCACTCCATTGAATCCCCTAGAGTTGTGCAACACATCATCCTTAAATTCGGTATTTTAAAATTAAAATTTAAATTTAAAATTTAATTAAAATTTAAAATTAACATGGCCAAAAGAGAACATTTTCCTCAAGTTCATTCTTACTCCAGCCTTTCCCAACTGAGTACAAGGCACCATCTTCACTCCCTGTACTACAGAGGCTAGAAACTATACATTTACTGAACTTTCTTGCCATAGGGTTCTAGGTATGATTGAAGTTCTGACAATAAGATGCATTTACTTAAGACTTGGAAGGTGGAGGCCAATCATCTATGATGGTGATGGCTAATGTGTTGGCCCTGGCAGACATGGGATTTGCAACCATCAGTCTATGTTTCCCCATGAGGAACAAGAATGCCATTATGGAACACCAGTCAGAGTGGGGACTAGGGAGATCAGGTGAGAAATCACATTTTGGTCGCATGTGCCTGTAGTCCCAGCTATTTGGGAGGCTCCTGGGAGAATTGCTTGAGCCTGGGAGGTCGAGGCTGTAGTGAGCCGAGATCATCACGCCACTGCACTCCAGCCTGGGTGACACAGGAAGACCCAGTTTCAAAACAAAAAACAAAAAACAAAACAAACAAACAAACAAAAAGTCATCAGAGATATTGGCCTCTAGTTTTCCTTTTTTAACATGTTTTTTATTTTTTACGTATTTTTTGAGAGGGAGTCTTGCTCTGTTGCCCAGGCTGGAGTGTGGTGGCACAATCTTGGCTCACTGCAACCTCCATCTCCCAGGTTCAAGTAATTCTGTTGCCTCAGCTTCCTGAGTAGCCAGGACTACAGGCACCCACCACCATGACAGCTAATTTTTGTATTTTTAGTAGAGACTGGATTTTGCCATGTTGGCCAGCCTGGTCTTGAATTCCTGATCTCAGGTGATCCACCCACTTCAGCCTCCCCAAATGCTGGGATTACAGGTGTCAGCCACTGCACTTGACCTTTTAATGTGTTTTTTTTGGCTTTAATAACAAAGTCATATTGGCCTTGTAGAATGAGTTTGGAAGTAGTCCCTCCTCCTCTATTTTTCGGAAGAGTTTGAGTAGGATTGGTGTTAGTTCTTCTTTAAATGTTTGGTAGAATTCAGCAGTAAAACCATTGCGTCCTGGGCTTTTCTTTACTGGGAGACTTCTTATTATAGCTTTGATGTCATTACTTGTTATTGGTCTGTTCAGGTTTTGGATTTCTTCATGGTTTAATCTTGGTGTGTTGCATATGTCTAGGATATGCCCATTTTTTCTAGATTTCCCAATGTAACGACATAGAATTTGTCATAGTAACCACTAATGATCCTTTGAATTTCTTCAGTATCAGTTATAATATCTCCTTTTTCATCTCTGATTTTATTTATTTTGACCTTCCCTCTTCTTAGTCTGGCCAATGCTTTGTAAATTTTGCTTAACTTTTCAAGAAAACCATTTTTGTTTGATTTATTTTTTTGTATTGTTTTCTTCATTTCAATTTCACTTATTTCTTCTCTGATCTTTATTATTTCTTTTCTTCTACTAATTTTGTGTTTGGTTTGCTCTTGCTTTTCTAGTTATTTAAGATGTATTGTTAGGTTGTTTATTTGCAGTTTTTCTTCTTTTTTGATGTGGGCACTTATAGCTGTAAATATTCCTTTTAGTACTGCTTTTGCTGTATCCCACAGGTTTTGGTCTGTTGTCTTTCCACTATCATTTGTTTCAAGAAAATTTTCCACTTCCTTTTTTATTACTTCATTGGCTCACTGGTCATTCAGGAGCATATGGTTTAATTTCCATGTATTTTTATAGTTTCCAAAATTCCTCTTGTTATTATAGCTTTATTCCATCATGGTCAGAGAAAATGCTTAATATTATTTCAATTGTTTGAATGTTTTAAGACTTGTTTTATGACCTAACATATGGTCTATCCGTGAGGATAATCTTTGTGCTGAGGAAAAGATATTCTGCAGCTGTTGGATGAAATGTTGTGTAAATATCTATTAGGTCCATTTGGTATATAGTGCAGATTAAGTCCAATGTTTCTTTGTTGATTTTCTGTCTGGAAGACCTTTCCGATGCTGAAAGTGGGGTGTTAGAGTCTCCAGCTATTATTATATTGGAGTCTGTCTCTCTCTTGAGCTCTAATAATATTTGTTTTATATATATGGGTGCTTCAGTGTTGGATGCATATATATAAAATTGTTATATCCTTTTTAGCAATTCAGACCCCTTTATCATTATATAGTGACCTCCTTTGTCTCTTATTATAGTTTTTGTCTTGAAATTTATTTTGTTTGATGTAAGTATAGCTACTTCTGCTCTTTTTTGGTTTCTATTGGCATGGAATATATTTTTCCATCCTTTTGTTTTCAGTCTGTGTATTTCTTTATATGTGAAGTGTCTATTTTGTAGGCAACAGATTATTGGGTCTTGTTTGTTTTTAATCCATTCAGTTTCTCTATGTCTTTTGACTGAAAAGTTTAGTCAATTCCATTCAATGTTATTATTGATAAGTAAAAATGTACTTTTGTCATTTTGTTATTTGTTTTCTGGTTGTTTTGTGGCCTTCTCTTCCTTCTTTCTTTCCATCCTGTTTTCCTTTTAGTGAAGAGAGTTTTCTCTGGTGATATGATTTAATTACTTGCTTTTTATTTTTTGTGTATTTGTTGTATGTTTTTTGGTTTGAGATTACCATGAGGCTTGCAAATACTATCTCATAACCCATTATTGTAAGCTGATAACAACTTAATCCTATTTTCATAAACAAACAAGCAAAAAGGAAACTAATAAAAATTCTGTGTCTTAATTTTGTTGCCCTACTTTTTAAATATTTGTTGTTTCTGTCTACATCTTATTGTACTGTCTATGTCTTGAAAGTTGTTGTATTATTTTTTATTGGTTCATCATTTAGTACTTCTATTTAAGATTAGTTTACACACCACAACTACAGTGTGATAATATTCTGTGTTTCTGTGTACTTACTATTACCAGTGAGTTTTGTATCTTCAGATGATTTCTTATTTTTCATTAATGTCATTTTCTTTCTGATTGAGGTACTCTTATTAGCATTTTTTGTAGGACAGGCCTGGTGTTAATGAAATCCCTCAGCTTTTGTTTGTCTGGGAAAATCTTTATTTTTCCTTCATGTTTGGAGAATATTTTCACCGGATATACTATTGTAGGGTAAAAGTTTCCATCCTTCAGCACTTTAAATATGTCATGCCACTCTCTCCTGGTCTGTAGAGTTTCCACTGAAAGTCTGCTGCCACATGTTTTGGCACTCTATTGTATGTTATTTGTTTCCTTTCTCTTGCTTCTTTTAGGATTCTTTCTTTATCTTTGACCTTTGGGAGTTTGATTATTAAATGCCTTGAGGTAGTCTTCTTTGGATTAAATCTGCTTGGTGTTCTATAACCTTCCTGTATTTGGATGTTAATATCTTTCTCAAGGTTTGGGAAGTTCTCTGTTATTATCCCTTTAAATAACTTTCTACCACTAACTCTTTTTCTATCTCCTCTTTAAGGCCAATAACTCTTAGATTTGCCCTTTTGAGACTATTTTCTAGATCCCGTAGGTGTGCTTCATTGGTTTTTATTCTTTTTCTTTTTGTCTTCTCTGACTGTACATTTTCAAATAGCCTGTCTTCAAGCTCACTAATTCTTCTGCTTGATCAGTTCTGCTATTAAAAGACTCTCATACATTCTTCAATATGTCAACTGCATTTTCAGCTCCAGAATATCTGCTTGATTCTTTTTAATTACTTCAGTCTCTGTTAAATTTGCCTGATTGAATTCTGAATTCCTTCTCTGTGTTTTCTTGAATTTCTTTTGAGTTTACTCAAAACAGATTTTGAATTCTCTGTCTGAAGGGTCACATATCTGTGTTTCTCCAGGATTGATCCCTGCTGCCTTATTTAGTTCACATGGAGAGGTCATGTTTTTCTGTTTATCAATTATTGATATCTTTAGATGTTCATCTGTGTTGGACATTGAAGAGTCAAGTATTTATTGTAGTTTTCTCAGTCTGGGCTTGTTTGTACCCATCCTTCTTGGTAAGGTTTTCCAGATATTCAAAAGGATTTGGTTGTTGTGATCCAACCCGTGACTGCTTTAGGGGGCACCACAAGTCCAGTAACACTGTGGTTCTTGCAGACTTGTAGAAGTACTGCCTTGATGGTCTTGGATAAGATCCAGAATTCTCTGGATTACCAGACAGAGACTCTTGTTCTCTTCTATTACTTTCCCCAAACAAACAGAGTCTGTCTCTCTGTCTATTTTGAGCCACATGGAACTGGGAGTGGAGTGACTCAAGCACCCCTGTGGTCACCACTAATGGGACTGTGCTGGATTAGACCTAAAGCCAGCACAATACTGGGTCTTTCCCAAGGCCCGCTGTAATCATTCCCTAGCTATGGCCTATGTTTGCTCAAGGCCCTGGGGCTCTACAATCAACAGGCGGCAAAGCCAGCCAGGCCTGTGTTCTTCCCTTCAGGGTGGTGAGCACTGCGAGGCTCCAGGTGGGTCCAGAGGTGATGTCTGGGAGTGAGAGAGAGAAGTGCCGTCTGGAAGTGATTAGAGTCAAAAACCTTAGAAGTCTACCTGGTGTTTTATTGTATTGCAGTTGAGCCGGCACTCAAACTACAAGACACAGTCCTTCCCACTCTTCCCTTTTCTTCCCAAAGGCAGAGGAGCCTCACCTGTAGCCACTGCCATCACAGGTGCATGGGGAGTACTGCCAGACTACCACTGATGTTCTCTTAAGACCTGAGGGTGCTTCAGTCAGCTTGTGGTGAATGCTGCCTGGCCTAGGACTCACTCTTCAGGTCAGTGGGCTCCCTTCTGGCCCAGGGCAGGTCCAGAAATGCCATCCAAGAGCCAAGATTTCCCTCTGGCTAGGGCTGGTTTATTGCTCCCTCTGTGGGTGGGCATCAGCTGAATTTGTTCTGGTTTTATTTTCTGTTATAATAGGGCAGCTCTGAGTTCAATGTCTCAGAATTGCTGCTCTCTCCCTCCCCCTAGTGCCCAGAGATGTGTTCCACATCATACCACTGCAGCTGGGTGATGGGTGAGGGGTTGGTATTGATGATTCAAGACTGTTCTTTTTTTTTTTTTTTTCTGACTCTTCAGTGCCTCTTTCAGTGATATGAAGTTGAAACCAGGTACTGTGAGTGCCCACCTGATTTTTGGTTCTTATGAAGGTGCTTGTTTTGTATAGATAGCTGTTAAATTAGTGTCCTTATGGGGAGGATGATTGGTGGAGACTTCTAGTCTGTAATCTTGCTCCTCTAATACTTTCATGTTCAATATTTTTAGAAACTGCCAAACTGTTTTCTGAAGTGGCTGCACCATTTTGTATTCTCACCAGAAATGTGTGAGTGTTTCAATTCTCCACATTCTTACTGACACTTGTTATTGTCTTTCTTTTTTATTTTAGCTATCCCAGCAAATATAAAGTCACAACTCGTTGCTGTTTTATTTGTACCAATGAAGTTGAATATCTTTTCCTATGCTTATTGGCCATTTGTATATATTCTTTGGAGAACTGCCTATTCAAATCACTTGCCCATTTTAAAACTGTGTTGCCTTTTTATTTTGAATTGTAAGAGTTAGTATATATTCTGGATACAAATATCTTTTCAGATATATGATTTTCAAATTTTTTTTCCCATTCGTGGGTTGTCTTTCTACTTTATTGATATTATTGTTTGCAGTAACATGTTTTAAATTTTAATGAAGCTCACTCTATTTTTTTCTATCTCTTGTGCTTTTGGTGTCATATCTAAAGATAGACATACAGATTAATAGAATAGAATTGAAAGTCCAGAAATAAACCATTATGCTTATGGTCAATTGGTATTTGTAAAAAGTGCCAAGACAATTCAATTGAAAAAGAAAAATAAATGGTGTGGGATAACTGGATATCCACAGGCAAAAGAAGGAAGTTGAGCCCTGAACTCACACCATATACAAAAATTAACTCAACTGGAGAATAACTCCAAATATAAGAGTCAAAACTAGAAAACTCTTAGAAACAAAAATAAGTATTTGTAATCATGGATAATTTTAAGGGAATTGATTTTTCAGATCCTTAGCTTCATATTTTAAATTTTGGAGTCCTAAAATACATCTGCTTAAGAATGTGCCTGTGTGTCCAGCTGCTCTTCTGGTACTTTACAGATTCTGTTAAGGTATGCTGAATTCAGGCAGATGAGAAAAGAAAAGTGATATCCTGACCTTACCCTAACACTTTTCACAAATAAGAACAAACAACTATGTAATGAGCCACAGTCCAGAAAACACTTTGTAATTTGAGATAAACCATGAAACAACACTTTATCTTTTCTTAAACTAATTAATAGTTTTGCTTAGCATTAATTCCTATCATAGATGAAGGATGAAGGATTTGGTTTATTTCTTCTAAGTTATTGACTTCCACTTAGAAAACAACTACATGGCTCACTGCTTGCAATGCTGACCTTAGCAGTTGTGTAGCACCCCTTGCATATACAATAATCACATGAGAAGCTACTGTTTTTCTTTCAATGACAATAATGGACAAAACAACACTAACTTTGTTCTTTTTGTCTGTAAATATTGCTATAGTTTTTATACAGTGCATGCATTCTTTTGGAAGCTGGCCCCTTTGCAAGCAACTTCTCTCAGCATTCAAATTTGTCTCTGAATCTTTGTTATAGAGTGAGGCGGTGGGAATAGTGACAATTTTTGTCTAATGATTATACCTTTTATCTGATTATTTAAAAAGTATATTGCCTTTGAGAGGAATCTGGAAAGAAAGCAAAGTGAGAGGTTGGTAAAAAATACCAATGCCAAACAAGTCTTTAAAAAATACATTTAAATGTAAGAAATTCTTTTTAACCATTCTAAAAACTAATACCTAGGGTTGTATCATTAGAGAAAAGAAAAGCTCCTCTGAACAGCTAATGAAGTAGACATTACATTATATAGGTAGGTGATGCTGATTGCTTTAAATGCAATTGGAATGTGTGCTGAGGCTGCCAAAATTTTCAAGCTACAGTGGATCAAATCCATGGATGAATTTTTCATGATTGCTTTCCAAATCAGTATGTTTCATTTATTATTGTAGTTAAAACCAGTTTTATCATAAAATTATTTTAATTATAGCTAATTCTCATCTCATGTCCTTATATAGAAGTTTAAAGTTTTCTACTTCCTATTTATAAAAAAAAGAATTTAAAAATTCGATGTGCCAGAATTACTAGGTTTTGAAGATATACCTGTACTCTCCAATATGGTAGTGACATGTGGTTTTTGAGCACTTAAAATGTGGCTGGTCTACCTTCCTTACACCATATACAAAATTAACTCCAGATGGATTAAATACTTAAATGTAAAACCAAAACCTATAAAAACTCTGGATGACAACCTAGGCAATACCATTCAGGACACAGGCACAGGCAAAGCTTTCATGATGAAGACACCAAGAGCAATTGCCACAAAAGCAAAATTGACAGATGGGATCTAATCAAACTAAAGAGCTTCTGCACAGCAAAATAAACTATTAAACAGACAACCTACAGAATGGGGGAAATTTTTTGCAAACTATGCATCTGACAAAGGTCTAATATGTATCATCTATATTAAAACACAGGCAAAGGACATGAACAGACACTTTTCAAAAGAAGACATACACGTGACCAAAAATCATATGAAAAAAAGCTCAACATCACTGATCATTAGAGAAATGCAAATCAAAACCACAATGAGATACTATCTCACACCAGTCAGAATGGCTATTATGAAAAAGTAAAAAAATAACAGATGCTGGTAAGGTTGTGGAAAAAAAGGAACACTTATACATTGTTGGTGGGAGTGTAAATTAGTTCAACCATTGTGGAAGACAGTGGGGCAATTCCTCAAAGTCCTAAAGACAGAAATACCATTTGACCCAACAATCGCATTACTAGGTACATACCCCCAAAATATAAATTGTTCTATTATTAAGACACATGTACGTGTATGTTCATTGCAGCACTACCCACAATAGCAAAGACATGGCGTCAACCTAAATGCCCATCAATAATAGACTGGATAAGGAAAATGTGGTACATATACATCATGGAATACTATGAAGCCATAAAAAAGAATGAGATCATGTCCTTTGCAGTGACATGGATGAAGCTGGAGGCCATTATCCTTAGCAAACTAATGCAGGAACAGAAAATGAAACACCACATGTTCTCACTTGTAAGTAGGAGCTAAATGATGGAAACACATGGACACAGAGGGGAACAACACACACCGGGACCTATCAGAGGGTGAAGGGTGGGAGGAGGGAGGGAGAGGATCAGGAAAAATAGCTTACAGGTACTAGGTTTAATACCTAGGTGATGAAACAATGTGTACAACTAACCCCCATGATCCAAGTTTACTTATGTAACAATCCTGCACATATGCCCCTGGTCTTAAAAGTTAAGAAAAAAGTAAAGAAAAGAAACGTGGCTGGTCTAAACTGAGATGTACTCTGAGTGTAAAACACACACTATATTTTGAAACTTAGGACAAAAAAGTAAAAATCACTATTTTTTACATGGATTGCATTCTGCGCAATGAAAATAATTTTGGTATATTAGTTTAAATAAAATATGTTCTTAAAATTTTTTTTCTGTTTCTTTTTCCTTTTAAAAATGTGGCTAGAAAACCTAAAACTACATATGTGCCTTGCATTTGTGGCTTGTATTATAACTTTTATTGTATAATGCCCATATATATGTTTATCTTCCATTAAATGTGAGAACATGTTTGATCATATATGTGTAGTCTAGAGCAGAAATCTTCAAAAGTTTTGCTTGCGTATCCTTAAAGGAATTTTATTTTATTTATTTTATCTATTTATTTTCATGCAGGGACTCGCTCTGCTGCTCAGGCTGGAATGCAGTGGCATGACCAAGACCATGCCTGGCTAATTTTTATTTATTTATTTATTTTTGTAGAGATGAGGTCTCACTTTGTTGTACAGGCTTGTCTTGAATTATTTCCTGGCCTCAAGCTATCACACCCACCTTGGCCTCCCAAAGTGCTGGGATTATAAGCTGTGAGCCACCTCACCTGGCCTCTCCCTAAAGGAATTTTAAACAGCTTCGTATCCCCTCACATATTTTCAAGTTGACATCTGCCATTTTCATATACGTTTAAATATTGCAAGGAATGTATTTTTAAAATACATTACAAATATTGACGTTTTAAAAAAGAAACTATTTTATGACTCTGAAATGAATCCATGCAAATTTTTATGAAACTCATGTATTTTGAAATAGCATTGGCTGGGCACAGGTGGCTCACGCTAATAATCCCAGCACTTTGGGAGGAGGTGAGGCAGGCAGGCCACCTGAGGTCAGGAGTTCGAGATCAGCCTGGCCAACATGGTGAAACTTAGTCTCTACTAAAAATACAAAAATTAGCTGGGCGTGGTGGTGGGTGCCGGTAATCCCAGCTACTCAGAAGGCCGAGGCAGGAGAATCACTTGAACCCAGGAGGCAGAGGTTGCAGTGAACTGAGACCATGCCACTGCACTCCAGCCTGGGTGACAGAACAAGACTCCGTCTCAAAAAAAAAAAAAAAAAAAGGAAAAGAAAAGAAAAAAGAAACTTACTTATCATCCATGTAAAAAAAAAAAAAAATGAACGGCCGGGCGCGGTGGCTCACGCCTGTAATCTCAGCACTTTGGGAGGCCGAGGCAGGTGGATCACGCGGTCAGGAGATCGAGACCATCCTGGCTAATGCGGTAAACCAAAAAAAATTAGCCAGGCGTGGTGGTGGGCGCCTGCAGTCCGAGCTACTAGGGAGGCTGAAGCAGGAGAATGGCGTCAACCCAGGAGGCGGAGCTTGCAGTGAGCCGAGATCAGCCACTGCTCTCCAGCCTGGGAGACAGCGAGACTCCACCTCAAAAAAATAAATAAATAAATAAAATAAAATAAAATAAAATAAATGAACAAGCTCTCTTTCAGTATTTGAAAATTTTGTATTCATCTTTTTTCTTATTTCTTTTCCAATGCCTTAAAATAATTTTATTCTTAAGTAAAATATTGAAAGTCTCTTTGTAGATTATCCTATCATAGTTTTTTGCAACAAATGTATATATTCATGTGTATGTATAAATATTATAAAATTTCTTATGACCATAATGACGACAAAGCTTCAAAGTATCAAAACCTTTCTTTTTGCTTTATCATTTCTATTATTAACTGATCAAATCAACATAAATATTAAGCAACTTAATTAATGATTATTAAAGATAAGAGATAAAGTCATATTTGTAAATGCATTTCTTAATGAGATGGGTGGGATGGTGGACTTCACAGTGCCTTGATTGAAGGGCTTGTAACATGATCTCTTCATTTTGATGCCCTTGACATTTTACACTTTATGACAATACACTGTCTTAAGATTTGAGATTAATCATCTCCATTTTTATTATTATTATATTATTATTTATTTCAAAATAATCACAAATTTACCAAAGAGTTGAGATACAATACAAAGATTTTTTTGTGGGTATAAACCATTTGAGAGTAAGTTATGACATGATGTCTCATCACTCCCAAATACTTTAGTGTAACTTTCTTGTGAGGAAGGCCATTCTTGTACATAAGCACAGTACAAGAGTTAATATTGGGAAATTAACATTGGTACATTATTACTATATATTTCTTAGATCCTATTCAAGTTACACCAGAATTTGCCCCTTATCACTCCTTGCATTTAGGTGTCCTGTCTCTTTTGTGTTATTCATTTTAGAACAGTTCCTTAGTCTTTCCTTCTTTCATGACTTTGGCAATTTGAAGATTATAGGCCAGCTACTTTGTAGAATGTTCCTTGATTTGGGTTCGTCTAATATTTTCTCATGTTAGATTCAGATTATGCATTTTAGGCAGAAATATTTCAGAGACGTTTCTGTATTCTCAATGCATTCTTATATCAATGATATAAGATTTCAATCTCTCCCTTGATTGATAATGTTTACGCTGATCACTTAAGTTGTACCCTCTGTCAAGTTACATATCCACTGTAAAATTACTCTTACACTTTACACAAAATACATATTTGTGGAAAGGTATTTTAAAGCTTTGTAAATATTCAATTTCTTAACAAACCTTTAATTTAGTCATATACCTATGAGTGTCTGTTTGGATTTATGGTATTCGATTTTATTTAACGGATTTTTGTCGTTGTTGTTGAGACAGAGTCTCGCTCTTGTCGCCCAGGCATGCAATGGTGTGATCTCGGCTCACTGCAACCTCCGCCTCCCGGGTTCAAGCGATTCTCCTGCCTCAACCTCGCAAGTAGCTGGCATTACAGGTGCCGGCCGCCACACCTGGCTAATTTTTTTGTATTTTTAGTAGAGACCGGGTTTCACCATATTGGCCAGACTGGTCTCTAACTCCTGACCTCAGGTGATCTGCCCACCTCAGCCTCCCAAAGTGTTGGGATTACAGGCATGAGCCATCACACTTGGCCTTATTGAATGGATTATAATACATCATGATCATTATTTATTTTGATGCTCAAGTTGTTCTCTATTTAGCCAGTGGCAACCTCCTCAAGCTGGCTTCTGAGTCCTTTGGACAAATCTTCATCATTTTTTGAGCATGTCTCTTCTGGCACAAAAGATGTTCCAGGCTCATTTTGTGCTTTCCCTCATCAGTATTAAAATCAGCCAGTTATCCAAGGAGTCAAGATCTAAGTGCCAGGTGTGCTCACTACTATTGGGCTACTGCTGTTTCCAGACTCTCTTAGTGGACAGGACCAGGGAACACACATTTATGTCTATATTTCTACATATGTCTGCATGTATTGAAAACCAAAAGTTCATAGCAAAGCCTCCAATTCTAATCCAATACAGCAGGGACTATTTTAGTTTCTTTCCCCTACATTTCAATATTTTTACCTGTCTTCTCTGAAAGGGAGAATCTTGGCTCTTTTTATCCTTAATATGTTTAATTTTTGATCCATCTCCCTGTATAAAGCCAATTTCCCATCTCTGTCTCCTACATGAATGACCTTTTCCACCTTCTTCAACACTGTATGCTGGGCCTCCCCTCTCCATGGATGCCTGCCTTACTTGCTTGGACAAATCATGTCATTCCCCATTCCTCATTGTGCTCTGGCTCTGACACTCCACAGTGAGCTCCAGTCCAATGAACTTCCTTCTTGCCAACATCAGGCTGCCTCCCAGGCTTAATACCTCTCACCCTGCTTGGGCTCTGACACCTGACCATGGACCACTACAGCTCCCCTTCTTCATCCTGACCCATTGTTGCACTGCCAAGACAGACTTCTACTTTGCTCTGCCTTACCTAAATGCTTTAGAAGTGAATTGTTCAGGAAGAGAAGGGAAAGGAAATAAAGAGAAAGGGAAAGGAAATAAAGAGAAAGGGAAAAGGATTGGGAAAAGGATTAGGAAAAGGGGGAAAGAAAAAGAGAAGGGCTATGCCTTGCTTTTTTAAAAAATAAAAGGAAGACAATCATGAGAGCCTAGGACAGGAAATGAGCCTCTACTATCAATTTTAGGAAAGAACCCATATGGAATTTAGGATATGGATATATATCTTGTTAGAGCTACAAGTATCTGAGTACTCTTGAAGAATCTTTTCACATCCTTAGGTGTATGTAACACACTAGTTTGAAGACCACTGATAGCTAAAGTAAGTAAATGAAAAATATAAACACCTAGGAAGACACTTCCTACCTCAGAATTCTGGAAAACAGGCCCCCAAGCCTTCTAATTACCATAATTTTTTTACCCTAACCTCTGCAAGTCTACTCCTTGCCCCTCTGTCCTTCTTTCATCCAGGTCACCTGTCTAGAAGCATAGTGCTGTCCATCCACAGCTTCTCTGTGTGCTAGAATCTACTGACTTGGCCCTTTCTTCAACTTCCTCCTCCCCCAACTTTAAAACTGACCTCCTTTATAGATGGGGCCTCCAGGAGTTCTTCCTTTGCCTTTGCTGGGGGATAGGTTTTTAGTGATCTGTGGTACCTCTGGTTAGAGCTTTTCCCTTCAGGGACTCAGGGCTTGGAGTTCTGAGGTGGGCTGGATTAGAGGACACATTGAAGTGAAGTTGGAAGGAGACTTGAGCTGGGACTTTATATGTAGCATATCTAGGAAAGAAATCTGTTTGGCAGCACTAAGTTCCACATAGCACTATTAAGAGGTAAGTGTTTTATCACCACCATTTTACATAATGAAACTAACATTCTTTACTGAAGTAACTTGGCCAAGATCATAAATCTAAGAGCAGAGAACTAGGCAGATTTATTTCACATAAATTAATAATTAACAACTTCAATTAAACCTGAGACACTGTCTGGCAATTATATTAGGTTCCTTTAGAATGCTCCTTTACCCACTTTCCATAATGGCTTCTCATATTTTTTTCTCTTTCTTCTGTCAATAATAAAATCAGATGAAACTAGAATTTTTTCTTTTTTTTTGGGAGACTGGAGTTTCATTATTACTCAAGTCAGTCTCCTTGAGCATTTGGGGATCAGATCAGAGTTTTTAAGGACAGCTTGGTGGGTGGGGGAAAGCCAGTGAGCCGGGAGTGCTGATTGGTCAGATCAGAGATGAAATCATAGGGAGTCCAAGCTATCTTCTTGTGCTGAGTCAGTTTATTGATCTGGGTGGTGCCAGCTGAAAACTAGAAATTTTTAAAAAGTGTATTGTGCATACAACAGAACAGTTCACAAACCAGGAGACCTCAAACTGAAAGTGGTAGGAAGCTCTGTTTATAAGTTAAAGTGCAGGCATAAAGTATACATGAATCGGCATATTTATCTTTATTATAATTGGGTATCATAAATCTATATTTCTCTTAGGGCAAGTGGGGCTGCATAAGCTCATTTGTCCATAGTCGTTGTTTTAATTTTTTTAATTTGATTTTTAAATGTGCATATTTCTGTGGTACAATTTGATGTTTCCATGAATATATATGTTGTAAAATAATTAAATCAGGGTACTTAGTTTACCTATCATCTCATGCGTTTATCATGTCTTTGTGGTAAGCACATTAAAAAGCCTCTCTTCTAGCTATTTGTAATATATAATACCTTTCTGTTAACTATTGTCACTCTACTGGGCAATAGACATCAGAACTTATTGCTCCTATTGAATTGTAGCTTGTACCTGTTGATCAACCTCTCCCCATCCTCCCCTCATTTGCTCCCCTCCTCAGCCTCAGGTATCCACTGTTACACTGTTCCACTCTCTGCTTCTATGATGTAAACTTTTATTTTTAATATTCCACATATGAGTTAGATCATGTGGTATTTGTATTTCTGTGTCTGGCTTATTTCACATAACATGATGTCCTTAGGTCTATCTATGTGATTGCAAATGATAAGATTTCATCCTTTTATGGCTGAATAGCATTCCATTGTGTGTATATACCAGATTTTTCTTTATCTATTCATCCATTCTTGGAGACTTATTTTGATTCTATATCTTGGCTATTGTAAACAGTGCTGCAATGAACATGGGAGTGCAGATATCTCTTTGAAATACTGATTTCATTTCCCATACAATCCATAGTGTGATTGGTGGGTCAGATGGTAGTTCTATTTTTAACCTAATCTGGTTTATCTCTTTATATATTTTAAACATATATTATTTATTTTTTATTTGTTCTTTTGTTATTTTTGATACATAATAGTTGTACATATTTATGGGGTACAGCATGATATTTCCAAACATGTATACAATGTGTAATGATCAAATCAGGGCAATTAGTATATCCATCCTCTCAAATCTTTATTATTTCTTTGTACTGGTAATATTAAAAATCCTCTCTTCTAGCTATTTAAAAATATACAATAAATTGTTTATTATAGTCACCCTACGGTGCTGTAAAACACTAGAACTAATTCTTTCTAACTGTAACCTTGTATCTATTAACCAACCTCTCCCCATGTCCCTACCCCTTACCCTTCCCAGCTTCTAGCAACAAATATTCTGCTGTCTACTTCTATAAGATCAACTTTTTAACCCCCCACATATGGGTAAGAACATGTGGTATTTATCTTTAGGTGCCTGACTTATTTCAAGTAACGTAATGTCCTCCAGGTGCATCCAAATTGCCACAAATAACTGGATTTCATTTTTTCTTATGGCTAAATAGTATTCCATCATGTATATATACCATATTTTCTTTATCCTTTTGTCCGTTGATGAACAATTAAGTTTTTTCCATATTTTGGCTATTGTGACTGGTGCTTCAATAAAAACAGTAGGTGGTTTTCCCCTCACAGTGTAAACGAAGCTACCAGGAAGTTCGAACTGGGCGGAGCCCACTGCAGTGCAGCAAAGCCGCTGTAGCCAAACTGCCTCTCTAGATTCCTCCTCTCTGAGCAGGGCATCTCTGAAAGAAAAACAGAAGGCCCAGTCCGTCAGGGGCTTATAGATAAAACTCCCGGCCAGGCGCAGTGGCTCACACCTGTAATCCCAGCACACTGGAAGGCCCGAGGTGGGTGGATCATGAGGTCAGGAGTTCAAGACCAGCTTGGCCAAGATGGTGAAACCCCATCTCTACTAAAAATACAAAAAATTAGCCGGGCATGGTGGCACGTGCCTGTAATCCCAGCTACTCTGGAGGCTGAAGCAGAGAATTGCTTAAACCTGGAGGGGCAGAGGTTGCAGTGAGCCGAGATCGTGCCACTGCACTCCAGCCTGGGTGACAGAGTGAGACTCCGTCTCAAAAACAAAAAACAAACAAACAAAACCAAACAAACAAAAAGAAAAACAAACAAAAAAAAAACACCTCCCGTCTCCCTGGGACAGAGCACCTGGGGGAAGGGGTTGCTGTGGGCACAGCTTCAGCAGACTTAAATGTTCCTGCCTGTCGACTCTGAAGACAGCAGTGGATCTCCCAGCACAGTGCTCGAGCTCTGCTAAGAGACAGACTGCCTCCTCAAGTGGGTCCCTGACCCCAGTGCCTCCTGACTGGGAGACACCTCCCAGCAGGGGTCAACAGACACTTCATACAGGAGAGCTCTGGCTGGCATCTGGCAGGTGCCCCTCTGGGATGAAGTTTCCAGAGGAAGGAACAGGCAGCAGTTTTTGCTGTTCTGCAGCCTCTGCTGGTGATACCCAGGAAAACAGGGTCTGGAGTGGACCTCCAGCAAACTCCAGCAGACCTGCAGCAGAGAGGCCTGTTAGAAGGAAAACTAACAAACAGAAAGCAATAGCATCAACATCAACAAAAAGGACATCCACACAGAAACCCCATCTGAGAGATCTGCATCACCAGCATCAAAGACCAAAGGTAGATAAATCCATGAAGATGAGGAAAAACCTGCGCAAAAAGGCTGAAAATTCCAAAAACTAGAATGCCTCTTCTCCTTCAAAGGATCACACCTCCTTGCCAGCAAGGGAACAAAACAGGGCAGAGAATAAGTTTGACGAATTGACAGAAGTAGGCTTTAGAAGGTGGGTAATAACAAACTCCTCTGAGCTAAAGGAGCATGTTTTAACCCAATGCAAGGAAACTAAGAACCTTGAAAAAAGGTTAGATGAATTGCTAACTAGAATAACCAGTTTAGAGAAGAACATAAATGACCGGATGGAGCTGAAAAACACAGCACGAGAACGTTGTGAAACTTACACAAGTATCAATAGCCAAATTGATCAAGCAGAAGAAAGGATATCAGAGATTGAAGATCAACTTACTGAAATAAAGTGAGAAGACAAGATTAGAGAAAAAAGAATGAAAAGGAACAAACAAAGCCTCCAAGAAATATGGGACTATGTGAAAAGAACAAACCTATGTTTGATTGGTGTACCTGAAAGTGACGGGGAGAATGGAACCAAGTTGGAAAACACTTTGCAGGATATTACCCAGGAGAACTTCCCCAACCTAGCAAGACAGGCCAACATTCAAATTCGGGAAATACAGAGAACACCACAAAGATACTCTTTGAGAAAGCAACCCCAAGTCACGTAATTGTCAGATTCACCATGGTTGAAATGAAGGAAAAAACGTTAAGGGGAGCCAGAGAGAAAGGTTGGGTTACCCACAAAGGGAAGCCCATCAGACTAATAGCAGATCTCTCTGCAGAAACCCTGCAGGCCAGAAGAGAGTGGGGGCCAATATTCAACATTCTTAAAGAAAATAATTCGCAACCCAGAATTTCATATCCAACCAAACTAAGCTTCATAAGCTAAGGAGAAATAAAATCCATTACAGACAAGCAAATGCTGAGAGATTTTGTCACCACCAGGCCTGCCTTACAAGAGCTCCTGAAGGAAGCACTAAACATGGAAAGGAAAAACCAGTACGGCCACTGTAAACATACCAAATAGTAGATGATCGACACTATGAAGAAACTGCATCAACTAACAGGCAAAATAACCAGCTGGAATCATAATGACAGGATCAGACTCACACATAACAATATTTTTTTTTGAGGAGGAATTATTTAATTATTTAGTGCACTGACCCAGTTGGATTAACATCCAAAGGACTGAGCTTGAACAAAGAGTCAAGCTACCTTTTAAGCATTTCATGGGGCAGGGGGAGACAGAAGCTAGAAACAAAGACAGTTAGTCAATTAAGACATGCATTACATCATTTCTTACTTTTCAAGGAACAACATGTTTTACGACTTGAGATTATCTGTCTAGTGACCTTGCAGCTTCACAGCTAGAGACACAGTCTTCACAATGCCTGGGAAAGGAAGAGAGAAGGTTTACTAGCCACAGAAAAACAGGCAGTTAATTTTTAAGGACTCCAGCTCTTTCTCTTCTTTAGGGGGAATTGGGTTTTCTTACACACAACTGAGTTTTTGCTTACACATTCTTTTTTTTTACTTTTTATTTTATTATACTTTAAGTTTTAGGGTGCATGTGAAAAACATGCAGGTTTGTTACATATGTATACATGTGCCATGTTGGTGTGCTGCACCCAGTAACTCGTCATTTAGCATTAGGTATATGTCCTAATGCTATCCCTCCACCCTCCCCCGACCCCACAACAGGCCCCAGTGTGTGATGTTCCCCTTCCTGTGTCCATGTGTTCTCATTGTTCAATTCCCATCTATGAGTGAGAACATGCGGTGTTTGGTTTTTTGTCCTTGTGATAGTTTGCTGAGAATGATGGTTTCCAGCATCATCCATGTCCCTACAAAGACGTGAACTGATCATTTTTTATGGCTGCATAGTATTCCAGGCTGCATATCTACAACCATCTGATCTTTGACAAACCTGACAAAAACAAGAAATGGGGAAAGGATTCCCTATTTAATAAATGGTGCTGGGAAAACTTGGTAGCCATATGTAGAAAGCTGAAACTGGATCCCTTCCTTACACCTTAAACAAAAATTAATTCAGGATGGATTAAAGACTTAAATGTTAGACCTAAAACCATAAAAACCCTAGAGGGAAACCTAGGCAATACCATTCAGGACATAGGCATGGGCAAGGACTTCATGTCTAAAACACCAAAAGCAATGGCAACCAAAGCCAAAATAGACAAATGGGATCTAATTAAACCAAAGAGCTTCTGCACAACAAAAGAATGAACAGGCAACCTACAGAATGGGAGAAAATGTTTTCAATCTATCCATCTGACAAAGGGCTAATATCCAGGATCTACAAGGGACTTAAACAAATTTACAAGAAAAAAATAACCCCATCAAAAGTGGGCAAAGGATATGAACAGACACTTCTCAAAAGAAGACATTTATGTGGCCAGCAAACATATGAAAAAAAACTCATCATCACTGATCATTAGAGAAATGCAACTCAAAACCACAATGAGATACCATCTCACACCAGTTAGAATGGTGATCATTAAAAAGTCAGGAAACAACAGATGCTGGAGAGGATGTGGAGAAATAGGAACGCTTTTTACACTGTTGGTGGGAGTGTAAATTAGTTCAAGCATTGTGGAATACAGTGTGGCAATTCTTCAGGGATCTAGAACCAGAAATACCATTTGACACAGCAGTCCAATTACTGGGTATATACCCAAAGGATTATAAATCATTCTACTATAAAGATACATGCACATGTATGTGCACTGCAGCATTATTTACAATAGCAAAGACTTGGAACCAACCCAAATGCCCATCAGTGATAGACTGGATAAAGAAAATGTGGCATATATACACCATGGAATACTATGCAGCCATAAAAATATGAAATGAGTTTATGTCCTTTGCAGGGACATGGATGAAGCTGGAAACCATCATTCTCAGCAAACTAACACAGGGACACAAAATCAAACACCGCAAGTTCTCACTCATAATTGTGAGTTGAACGATGAGAACACATGGACACAGGGAGGGGAACATCACACACTGGGGCCTGTCGGGGGGTGGGGGGCTAGGGGAGGGATACCATTAGCAGAAATATCTAATATAGATGACAGGTTGATGTGTGCAGCAAACCACCACGGCCTGTGCGTACTTATGTAACAAACCTGCACGTCCCGCACATGTATCCCAGAACTTAAAGTATAATGAAAAAAAAAAAAAACTATTGCTGATTTCGATTTGTGTCTATGTTCCTGAAGGATATTGGTCTATTTTCTTTTCTTCTAATGTCTTTCTCTGGTTTTGGTATCAGGATAATTCTGGCCTCATAAAATAATTTGGGATGTGATCCTTTCTCTTTTACATTCTGAAAGCAATTACAGAATCAATGTTGTTTCTTCTTTAAATGGTGGATATAATTTAACAGTGAAATTCTGATTCTGGAGATTTCTTTTTCAGACAATTTAAAGTTATAGACTTAATTTCTATAATAGCTATAGGGCTTCCTCTTCTTGAGTGAGTTTTGATTGTGATTTTTGAGGGCTTCATCCATTTCATCTAAATTATTAAATGTATGTGCATAGAATTGTTTGTGGTGTTTTCTTATTATCCTTTTAATATCTGTGGAATTTGTAGATATATCATCTCTTTCATTTCTTGTATTAGTAATTTGTGTCTTCTCTCATTTTAATCTGTCACTATTGTTAGAGGTTCATAAAGTTTATTAATATTTTCAAGGAAACCACTTTTGGTTTCAATGACTTTCTATTCTCCAGTTTTCAATTTTGTTGAATTTTGTTTTTATAAATATGTTTTCTTCTGCTTGTTTTGGGCTTATTTTGATCCTATTTTTCTAATTTTTTTAAAGATGGAAGCTTAGATGATTGACTTGAGAACTTTCTTCTTCTTTAGAGTAAGTTACTTTCCCCACAGCTCCTCTCTCTCCACAATCTATGTTCCTGGTATTTTTCCATTTCCAGGATCTCTTTTCCAGCCCTCTGCCAGCTGGGCTTTATTTATCTTGCTCTGCTATGGCTGCGCCCACTTCCAGGTTCAAGTGGCAGAAGAACAGAAAGAAAAAGAAAGCAACTGAGTTTGTCACACTCTCTTAGGAACATAGTTGCTCTGACTGGGAAGGAAAATTCTCCCATCCTTCAAAATTTTACTTGCCTGCAAGTCCTCTACCACTGCTGCCACTCACCTTGATGCTACCATCACTACTGCAAGACTGCTTGGGGATTAGGGCATGAGAGAATTAAAAAAAAAAAAAAAGGAAAGAAAAAAAGGGATTCCTCAATACTCTCACTGAGTAAGATGCTCCTTGAGACAGAATAGAATAATTTTTCTAGTGCTCTCCATCCATGACACTGTGTACTTCTTATTTTCAGGCCATGAGTCCAGTCTGGAGAATATTGGAGGTAAAAAATGGTGAACGCACTGCCATTTGGTGGTATTTCAGATTCTGGTCTTCCTTAATCTACCTACTACTATTTTCTCTTCAGGGTCCTCATTGCTGCCTTGTGTATTCTGTGCGGGTTTAATAGTTACCTTCAGTGGGAGAGGCAGAGTGAAGTGTGTTTACTCCATCTTATCCAGATCTATAACTTTCAAATATATTTTATTTCACAGTTTGTTAGTGTGATATAAAACTTTATTTAGACATTCGGTATGTGGGCCTTCATGCATGTGTACACTTGCCTCAGGCCCTGCAAATGTAGGAGCAGGCATGGTTGTGAAGATTTAATGAAAGGGAATAAGTAGAGAGAACAGTATGTGTTTGCAAAATATCTATCAGATATTGGACACCAAGGAAACAATATTTATTATCTGGTGTTTGTAATCATCTCTACAAAATACCTGAGATAAAACACCTAATTAATGTTGGATTATCTTCAGTTCAGGGAACTCACTGCCTTCTGAGATGGCCGATCTCATGCTTAGATAGTTCTGTGGTGAATTTCTTCATTATATTGGTTTAAGATTTATTTTCTTCTAGCTTTTTATTCATGGCTTCCAGCTAAAGTATTTGCTTTTTGAAATAATAAGTCTAATCTCTTTCTCAAATGCAGTACTTTAATTATTCAAAGAAAGTTGTTTCTAATTTTCCCTGGGCTAACATTCTCTTTCCATTGTCTCTCATTCCTTTCCCCCTCCACCGCTGCTTTTCTTATCTTCCCTTTCTTCTCTCCTTTCTTTTACATCAGTCACAAGTATTTATTAAATCTCTACCTGTTGTAATATCTGTCAGGCACTCAGGATACCTTCTTTCCTTTCCTCAGAAAGATTATACACTGTTTAAAATAAAGGGCTTTTTTTTTCACTCTATGCTATAAGAATGTTTATGGAAGCATCCTTTCTCTCATGGTTTAATTTTGATCATCCTCCTTCTCCCATTTGTTTTTCTGTATACAAGCTATAACATACCAACAATCTCCTTAACTTGTGGTCTGACCGTAGACCAATCAGTGCAGATCTGGAAAGTCCTCTTATCTCCCATTTTATAAGGCTAAATGTCTTTTGAATAGGTTGATGATTATTTATGTAGGGATAAGTCATGACTGGAAGAGTGCATTTGAATGGCTGATGCCATATGCAGAAGGTGGACTGGTCATATATGCATTTTCTAATGAGTATTCTCCCCACAGCTAAATGTCAAACTGTAATTAAGTGCACAGAATTCACACAGAATGGCATAACTATTCTAGAGTCTGGCAATTTTTAATGTAAGATGAATAAAACTTTATGTGTTGCTCTGATGAAGAGGAAGACTCTGATAACCATTAGGGTAGATTTGGACATAGTCTCTCCCAGAAGTTGTCACAAGCAGCAGTTTTGCTATAAATCCAGAATTTTATGTTGTGGAGGGCCCATGATTTATACTGGTCAACTGTGACTCATTTATGGTAGATAGATGAAGGATAAAACAATACTATTTAGTGGATCATCATAGTTACTATTAAAAATAAAGACATGCATGTACGATTTTTTCAATTTTAGAGTATTTTCAAGGTGACTTTAAATTGCCTGATGCTGCATCCTAGAAACTAAATCGATGGCTTAGAATTCAAAAAATGAAGTGGGTTCTAGAAAGAGAGCATACAGTTTCTTAGGAAGGAAGTTTTGCTTTTTCGATAGAGCTTTGCAACTGAAAATTTGTATTTGGATTCCAGTGACCCTGAACAATGAGGGTGGAAGTGGGTCTTTATTTTTTTCACGCTGCTTTTTAGATTTCTCCTTAAATTCTCTGTGATAACTGACTGTCATTTTTGATGTTAAAAACATTCTTAAAGATGAAAGCCAGAAAAGACCTTGACTAGGGTAATGAAATCTGTAATACACCCTGGAACAGACTATATAAAGATTTGAAGACAGATGAACTACAGAGAGGCATGTTAAGAAGAATTCCCAGCTCATGGCAGCTTAGTGGAGAAAAGCTAAGATCACCATATGGTTATTTTTTCTGCCAAAGCACAGTGGCTTTTGCTTCTTGCACATACGAGTTATTGGAAATCATAGCATTTCAGCATATACTAGTGAAAGTTCTATCTCACCATGCTAAGAAGTTATAACTTAGAAGAGGAAGTTGAAGAGAAAATTCTTCAGAGGATTTACACCTACTTGTGAAAATCTAAAATCTAAAAGAGAGGCTACTGAGTCAGATTTCAGAGCAAAATACTCACATCAAATATAGCTCTGATTTGTAGTGTATGAAGAAAGAACTGGATTTCCTCTGAGAGATATTTCTTATCCCTGACTGAAACAGCAGAGAAACTGAAAAGAATGGCCTTTGGTCCTTCAAATGTTCAAAGAATGAAAGTGAAAGCCTAGTCTTAAACAAAATATTAAAAAGAAATTTTTTTAACCAATACTTCTTGTGGCATGTAACAGAGTCTCCTCCTATTTCCTTCTTAAAATTAGATCATTCCTCCGTATCCTCTAAGAGCCTAAGATTCACTTTGGGATGACTCTGGTGAACAAAAAGCAAGCACTACCTCAAGCCTGCATTCTGAGCTTTTATGTCTCATTGCCTGTCACAGGGAAGCTTCCTGGACATTTTAGATTTTTTTATAAACTGCAATTCAATAAAAATGAAGATTTTCCTTTTAGGTCACCATTTCTTCTGGCAGACTGAGCCTAAAGTGCACTTTATTTCCCTTTAATTTAACAGCTCCAGCAGCTTTTCCAGTTAAATCGACTGTTCATTATTGAGCCCCATTTAGGAAGGGGCTGTGCAGTGCAGTTTAATGAATCCTTGGCACAAAGCTCCCTTTCAGGACTGGGAAAGAATAGGGGCTGTTCAGGCCCTGTAGGGCTGTATGTCAAAGCCAGCCCATAATGCCTGTCAGCCAAGGGCAGAAATTCCCACTGATATAAGAATGTGCAAGAAATCAACTTTCACCACCGACGAGCAGATTAAGACACGATCAGGAAATGAGACTGTAGGTTTAGAACAGTGACACCTGTTTGAAGAGAGCGATTTTCCCATCCCTTGATCACTGAGTGGCTGGAGTGGGGGCTGGGTGAAGCTGCAGCACAGCCAAGCCCTCAAAGCCCTCCAGGTCCTCTGAGAGGGGAAGGAAAGACAGTGGGTGGGGGCATCTTTGAGCTAAACTCCATGCAAAGTGCCTTAACATGCTTTTTCTACTTTAATTCTTACAACAAGCTATGAGGATTATTTGCATATGACAGGGGAGGAAACTGAAGCTCAGGTGCTTTCATTTCTGGTTCAAGGTTACACTGCTAATTGGCCACTAAATGGCAACGATGGGATGCAGCATAGACCTGTTTGGCTCTAGGATGTCTGTCTTTTCCAGAGCTCTGAACTGAGGTTCATCAAATAAATTTGATCCTTTAGAAATAACTGTACTTTAAAATTCTTAATTGCGCGGGGTATGCATTGAATGTGTATGTGTTGGGCACATGTGATATGTTGGGAATATCGGCACATGAGACATAGCATGATAGTATGAGGAGTGGTAGTTAAGGTACTGCCTTTACTGCTAGACCGGCCCAGGTTTGAATCTCAGCTCTGATAATGTTTATGTCTCTCAGACCTTGGGAAACTTTGGGAAAGTCCCTCTCACTAAGCCTTGGTTGTGTTATTCTTTCTCCCAACCCTGCCCCAGCCACACAGAGATCAAGGATGGTGGCTACGGTTACTCTGGTATTGCTAAGTACTCTTTGAAAGTTAAAATGGTCCAAAAGGTTTCTACAGAAGGGAGTCCTAGATGCCTTTGTGTTACATTAGTACCATGAGATTCTGAGTCCTCAAGGTGGGTGTGTGTATTGGTTTTCTTCCAGTATCATGGGGCAGATCAAGACTGTGGAAGTACGTTTTCAAAAAGGTGAAATCATGACTCTCAAGCAAATATAATATGGACCACATGTAAAAAATTGTTTAACTCATTAATTAGTAAGAGAATCACTGAAATGTTAGGACTGGTTCAAAGAACATTTAAGAAGTCAGATATATATATATATGAAATGTTAGGAAAGTTCACTAGTTACAAAGAACTGAGATATATATCATCGTGGTCATCTGTTCCATGGACAGAAATTATTTGCATATCTACCAGAAAAAACTCTACCAAGTAAAAAATAATTGTACTAAATCTAATAGCAAGTAGTGAGAAGAATGAAATACATTCCTCTAGACAATCTTTGGCTGTTCTTTTTTCCTGTATAACATTGAAAGAATGTGGAACTAAACTTCCTGCCTCCGTTCCAAGTTTTGGGTAATTTTTCTGGTAACCCCCATATTTTATATGTAAATTTGGACCATCTAAAGAAAAGAAGTAATTTGTGTACATTATAGGGTTAGTGGCAAAGGCAGAAGTAAAACTCAGGTCTGCTGTCTCCTCTACATGGCTGTGAGACCACGTAGCAACCCTGTTTCTTTAAGCTAACGTTTCCACTAGAGACCAGAGTGAGAGGACTTTCACTTTTCTGAGTGTAAAGAGTGAAGGGATACGCATTTTCCAGGGCAGTTTTAAACCAGTTTCAACTAAATTTAATAAGTATGCCAGTTGATCCACGTCATTAAGGTAGAATTTCGGAAGTCAACCTCAGAGTTTACTTCTTGCTAATAGCATATGGGTGATTTGGTTGCTTAGACAGGGCTCCCTGGAAACAGACCTTGAAACGGAGAGTTGTGTGCAGAAGGTTGATTGAGAAGGACTCTTAAAGGATGCATATGTACGAAGTGAGGAAGTCAAGATTGGATGAAAAGAGAAACTGACTTGTCATCAGCCTGAGCTAATCCCATGGGAAGCTCTGGAGCTGGAATGCCCTTTGGGGCCCGACTCAAGTTGAGGAAAGAGAGGTTTTGCTTTTGTATCCCTGCATCAGCCAGTCATTGGTCTCTGGTGCGCCTGGGAAGGGGTATGAACTTGGCTAATCCAGTTTCCTTCAGCACAGGTTCAATGCTTGGTGAGGGGGCCAGATGTAAGCCATTAGTAGCCAGCCAGCTCAGCAGCTAGGGGACGGGTTAATCAGCCCCTAGGTGGGATCTGCGCAGAGCTTCATGGTATCCACTACATTTGGCTTTTATTACATTTATTTTATTTTACATTATTTTACATTATTTTATTTTACATTATTTTATTACATTTGGCTTATTATTTTATTAAGAATATCTGTAATAAAAATATAACAACTCAAGGGTCACCACCAATGGATGAGTAGTGAATGTCAGGAGCACTATGTTGAGAGGGGTTCTAGGCTCATCTGGGCTCAGTGGAAAGAGTGTGAAGATTGATAAGTGATGTCCATACAAGAGAGTGGAAAGTGAGGTTACATTTCTTCTTGAATTTGATAGTGGTGAAGGGTGACTACATCACACAGTTTGCCGTGAACCATCCTGGTTTATGCCTAGGCTTCCAGGGTAATTCTAAATGATGTTACCTTGTATTCAAAAATTTCCTTGTTCAGAAGCTCGATTTTATGGACATCCTAACTAAGAGGTTCTTTTCTCTGCATCCCAGTGGAATAAGTAGCCTAGTATCTTTGGTGCATTTAGGATTTCAAAGAACACTGGCAGAGAGAATTTCCTTCAGCAACTTCTGCTTCTAACTTAGCAGCACAAAACTCCCTTTAGGCAGAGATCTACCATTCCTGGCAATCTTCCTAGAATGGGTAAGGAGGAGGTGGAATGTGGAGACGTGAGGCAAAGTACAGGGAGAAAAAAACAGATTACAATCACAAAGAATTATTCTGTCACATGGTAAAGCAGAACTTTGCAGATATATCCATCTCTGGCCTGGCTGAAGAGGGTTGACCCTGTACTTAAAATCAGACACTCAGAAAGTTGGAAGGAAAGGTAGAGATCATCTATTCATTTTATAGATGGAATATAGTCCAAAGTTACACTCTAGGTACTTGTGGAGTGGGGATTAGGACTCTGGTTCCTTAAGCCTCCCAGGCTAATGCTTCTTCCACTGGACCAGCACTTATTTGTCTTCTGTTCTCAAAAAAGAAATTAGTAGGATCTGTAGCAGTGACAACAACATGGAGGCAGCAATTTGGCCTCAGTTAAAAGAGAAAAATTGCTCACAGACCTGGGAGGATTTGGCAGAGAGGTTGGCAAGAAAATTGCTATATGCAAGAGGATGGGGAATTATTTTTTCCTGTGTAAACAGAGGATGGCTTCAGGTTGGGGGCCAGAGTCCCCTCTTGTGCCAGGAAAGTGATAAATGCTAAAAAGTGCTACCAAGAACAAGGCAATGTGCCACACACCATGGAATAGAAAGATAAATACACTCCTCTGCTCAGAAATCTCCAATGGCTCACCATATAAGATCAAGTCTAAGCTCCTTTCCATCAAGCATTCAAGCCACCCTTTCCAGTGTTCTCCCCCTCTACTCCCTGCCTCTCACCTCACATTCCAAACATATAGTACTATTTAAGCTACCCTGAAATTTTTCAAGAATTTATTTTTTTAAAAGCAGTTTTAGGTTTACAGCATAATTAAGACAAAAAGTTCAGAGATTTTTCATATATTCCCAGCCCCTACACATACATAGCCTCCGCCATTATCAACATCCCCCACCAGAGTGGTGCATTTGCTATAATTGATGAACCTACATTGATACATCATAATTGTCCAAAGTCAATGGTTTACATTAGGGTTCACTCTTGCTGTTGTACATTTTATAAGTTTAGACAAATTAATGACATGTATCCATCATTATGCTACGATACAGAGTATTTTTACTGCCCTAAAAAACCTCTGTGCTCCACATTTTCATCCATCCCTGCCCTCCAATACCTAACAAACACTGAGGGTTTTACTATTCTCATAGCTTTACCTTTTCCAGAATGTCATATAGTTGGAATCATACAGTATGCAACCTTTTCAGATTCTTTTCTTTCACTTAGTAATATGCATTTAAGTTTCCTTCATGTCTTTTCATGGCTTGATAGCTCATTTATTTTTAGTGATAAATAATATTCCATTGTCTGGTTGTACTGTGGTTTATCAATTCACCAACTAAGGGACATCTTGGTTTCTTCCAAGTTTTGGCAATTATAATTAAAGTTGCTATAAACATCCATGTGCAGGTTTTTGGTTGGAAATAAATTTCCAGCTTTTTTGGGGTAAATATCAAGGAGACCAATTGTTCCATTGTATGGTAAGAGTGTGTTTAGTTTTGTAAGAGACCTCCAAACTGTCTTCCAAAGTGGCTGTAATATTTTGCATTCCTACCAGCCATGAATGAATTCCAGTTGCTCCACATTCTTGTTAGCATTTGGCATGGTCAGTGTTCTGGATTTTGGCCATTGTAATAGATGGGTAAGTGCTACCTCATTGTTGTTTTAATTTCTGTTTCCCTGATAACATATGATGTCAAGGATCTTTTCATGTGCTTATTTGCCATCTGTATAACTTCTTTGGTGAGGTGTTTGTTCAAGTATTTTGCTCATTTGGATTGTTCATTTTCATGTAGTGAGTTTTATAAGTTTTTCGTGTATTTTGGATAACAGTCCTTTATCAGATGTGTCTTTTGCAAATGTTTACTCACAAGCTACGGCTTGTTTTCTCATTGTTTTGACATTGTCTTTCACAAAACAAAAGTTTTTAATTTTAACTAAGTCTAGCTTACCAATTATTTTTCTTATGATCATGCCTTTAATTTTGTATCTAAAAAGTCATCTTCATACCCAAGGTCATCCAGATTTTTTCCTGTGTTGTCTTCTAAGAGTCTTATAGTTTTGCATTTAGTTCTATGATTCATTGTTGAGTTATTTTTTGTAAATGATGTAAGGTCTCTGTCTATATGCATTTTTCTGCATGTGGATGTCTAATTGTTTCAGAACCATTCAGTGAAAAGACTGTCTGTCTCCATTGTATTGTTTTTGCTCCTTTGTCAAAGACCAGTTGCCTATATTTGCACGGGTCTATTTCTGAGCTCTCTATACCGTTCCATTGATCTCTTTGTCTATTTTTTTCAGCTAATACCACACTGTATTAGTTAATGTAGCTCCATGTTAAATCTTGAAGTTAGATAGTGTCAGTTTTTCAACTTTGTTATTCTCACCCAATATTATGTTGCTACCCTGCAATTTTAAATCTCCATATTTTGGTCCATGAGGATGCTTTTTAGGATGCCCTTTTTCGTTTTTCTGTCTATAAAAACTCTCCTTATCTTTTTAGGCCCAATGTAATGGCATCTTCTTATGGAGCTTTCTTGACATTTCTCATACACAATGAGTTATTCCTTTTTGTGTGCTCCAGTGACAATTTGCTTGTGCCTCTATAAAACACTATCTTGAGGGCAGAAAATATGTCTATGCCTATTCTCCATGTTTAGTAAACAGTGTAACTGGGATATAGTAGGTGTTCAGTAAATGTCTGCTGAATGAATAAATAAATAACATGATGAATAGACCATTGGAAATATATCTATCTTCTTAGGACCAGGAGTCAATCATGTGTGTATCCTTGTTGCTTCGAATGGTGCCAAGCACATAGTAAGCCCCCAACAGATATTTAATAAGTGACGAAGATAGACAAGTACACAAATAGCTGATACAAGGCACACTGGGCCTGGCAATAGGGGATTTGGTTTTGCAGCTAAAGCCATTTGACCTTTGGCAAGCTACCTAAACTCTTCACAGTTTAGGATTCTTCAGTAAAATGGGGATGATATTTCCTACTTGAAAGGATTATTGTAAGGATTAAATAAATAATGTATGCAAGTGCTCAGCACTGCTTCAAATTTAAGGTGGGATCTCAATAAGTGCTTAAGTGAATAAATGGATGAATGGAGAAGTGCTATAAAAGAAATAAAGGTAAAATATCAAAGGAACTTGAGGAAGAGAGATGTGACAGCCCGAATTGGAGATAATGAGGACTTGGGAGGGCTTTCTGAAAGAGGTTAATATTCAATGTGGGCTTTAAAAGCAGGATAGGATCTTCAGAAAGTGCAGTGGAACCAATGACTCCCCGATTCAGTCTTATAGAAATATAATCGAACAGATTTTCTGCTGTCTCAAATGCTGCACCCAACAAAAGTCAATTTAATAACACTGAGGAAAGATCAAGTGTAATATAGTAAAATTAGCCATAGGCAGGGGAGTTTAATTTCAGATTCTCTTTGCATAATAGCGGTTTTGAGGAACTGGAGTAGGGGGATTGAAACATAGGTGTGGTATCCTAAGACTTGAAAGCACTCCTTTAACTAATTTCCTCCCTTGATGCGGTCAGGAAGTACTTTCCGGAAAGAACAGGCAGGTTTAATGCAATTATGTGGTGTTGGCCCTCCCCAGCTTGGCGATGTGCTAGGCAACTCCAGCTGGCCTCACAGAAGAGAAAGTAAACTTCAGCTGCCCCTCAGGCCATTGTTTTAGCACTCTGCAGAGTAGTGTTGCAGCGGCTGATCCGAGCTGCTTAAGCTGTTTAATTGAATGAATTCAACCTCATATAATAGGATCTAGGTCTTTAAGCATTTCTGTCTGGTGCACCGGATATTGGGCTGCTTAAGTTACCCAGCTTCACTAAGGCCCTGGGTTTTTCTGGTGTTCATACTTGTCACATTTTGGTGCAAACCTCTGTGCAAGCCTTATGCTGTATGGACTGATGATTCACATATTCATTCAACTTGAGTCTAGTGTTTCTTAGAGGGGTCAGCTATCAAGTATTTTAATGAAGTCTGGGAAAAGAGATTCCATGTAGACAGACTTCTGTAATTTTCCTCATTTCAGGAAAAGGAGGGGGCATAATCATTATTTGGAAATAGAATCCCTCAGCTCTGTCTTGGTCTTATGTGCTTGGGCCTGCAGCAGACTGGTCACGTAATGGGGCAGGCACTGAATATATTCTAACAGAAGAGGGGGGAAAAAAACAACTGAAAAACAGGTTAATCTTCGGCCTTACTCTCTATCAATCCACCCTCTGTACAGACCCCAACTGAGATTTCTTTTTCTTTTACTTATGTAGCATTTACTGACATAGACATGATATATCCTAAGTGTACAGTTCCATGAGTTTTGACAAATGCTCACGCCCCCACAGCCCAGTCAAGATATATGATATTTCCATCACTACAGAAAGCTCCCTGTGCCCACTTTCAGTCAATTCCAGCCCCTGTAGGCAACCATGATTCTGATTTCCAGCATCATAATTTAGTTTTCCGGTTCAAAATCTCATATAAATGGGATCATGCAGTACGTACTCTTTTATATCTGGCTTATTTGGCCCAACATTATGTTTTCAAGATTTGTCCATGTTCTTGCATCTATAGTTTGTACCTTTTTACTACTGAATACTCTTCCATTCCATGTATCTACCACATAGAATGCTCTTTCTAAAATAAAGAAATGATCAGGCCAGGTGCAGTGGCTCACGCCTGTAATCCCAGCACTTTGGGAGGCCGAGGTGGGCAGATCACCTGAGATCAGGAGTTCAAGACCAGCCTGGCTAACATGGTGAAACCCTGTTTCTACTAAAAATACAAAAAATTAGCTGGACATGGTGGTGTGCACCTGTAATCCCAGCTACTCAGGAGGCTGAGGCAGAAGAATGGCTTGGACCCCAGAGGCGGAGGTTGCAATGAGCTGAGATCGCGCTATTGCACTATAGCTTGGGCAACAGGAGTGAAACTCAGTTTCAAAAAAAAAAAAAAAAAAAAAAAAGAAAAGAAAAGAAAAAAGAAATGACCATGTGCTTAAAATCCTTCATCATTCCCCCATTGTTTATATAATAATGCCAAATTTATTTTTTAATTTTTAATTTTGTTGTGGGTACACAGTTGATGTGTATATTTGTTGGGAACAGGCCCCCCAAAATCTGGCCATAAACTGGCCCCAAAACTGGCCATGAACAAAATCTCTGCAGCACTGTGACATGTTCACGATGCCCATGATGCTCATGCTGGAACGTTGTGGGTTTACCGGAATGAGGGCAAGGAACACCTGGCCCACCCAGGGCGGAAAACTGCTTAAAAGCGTTCTTAAACCACAAAAAATAGCATGAGCGATCTGTGCCTTAAGGACATGCTCCTGCTGCAGATACCCATCTCTTTATTTTGGCAGATCCCTTTGTTTCCCATAAGGAATACTTTTAGTTAATCTATAATCTATAGAAACAATGCTTATCACTGGCTTGCTGTTAATAAATACTTGAGTAAATCTCTGTTCGAGGCTGTCAGCTCTGAAGGCTGTGAGACCCCTGATTTCCCACTCCACATCTCTATATTTCTGTGTGTGTGTCTTTAATTCCTCTAGCACTACTGGGTTAGAGTCTCCTCGACCGAGCTGGTCTCAGCATATATTTATGGAGTACATGAGATGTTTTGATACAGGCATGCAGTGAGTAATAATCACATCATGGAGAATGGGGTATCCATCCCCTCAAGCATTTATCCTTTGTGTTAAAAACAATCCAATTACACTCTTTTTGTTATTTTAAAATGTACAATTAAATTATTACTGACTATAGTCACCCTGTTGTGCTGTCAAATAGTAGGTCTTACCATTCTTTCTGGCTATTTTTTTTGTGCCCATTAAACATTTCCCCCACCCCACCACTACCCTTCCCAGCCTCTGGTAACCATCCTTTCATTCCATCTCCATGAGTTCAATTGCTGTGATTTTTAGGTCCCACAAATAAGTGAGAACATGTGATGTTTGTCTTTCTGGGCCTGACTTATTTTAGTTAACATCATAATCTCCACTTCCATCCATGTTGTTGCAAATGACAGGATCTCATTCTTTTTTATGGCTGAATAGGACTCCATTGTGTATATGTACCATATTTTGTTTATCCATTCATCAGTTGATGGACACTCAAGTTGTTTCCGAATATTAGCTATTGTGAACAGTGCTGCAACAAACATAGGAGTGCCGATATCACTTCAATATACTGACTTCCTTTCTTTTGGGCATATACTCAGCAGTGGGATTGCTGGATCGTATTGTAGCTCAATTTTCAGTTTTTTGAGGAACCTCCAAACTGTTGTCTATAGTAGTTGTGCTAATTTACACTCCCACCAACAGTGTACAAGGGTTCCCTTTTCTTCTTATTCTCACCAGCATTTGTTATTGCCTGTCTTTTGGATAAAAGCCATTTTAACTAGTGTAAAATGATATCTTACTGTAGTTTTGATATGCATTTATCTGATGGTCAATGATGTTGAGCACCTTTTCAGATGCCAGTTTGCCATTTGTATGTCTTCTTTTGAGAAATGTCTATTCAAATATTTTGCCCATTTTTTGATCAGATTATTAAATTTTTTTCTATAGAGTTGTTGGAGCGCCTTATGTATTTTGGTTATGAGTCCCTTGTCTGATGGGCAGTTTGCAATGTTTTCTCCCATTCTGTGGGTTGTCTCTTCACTTTGTAAATTGTTTTCTTTGCTGTGCAGAAGTTTTTTAACTTAATGTGAACCCATTTGTCTGGTTTTGCTGTGATTGCCTGTGCTTGTGGGTTATTACTCAAGAAATTTTTGCCCAGACCAATGTCCTGGAGATTTCTCCCAATGTTTCATTGTAGTAGTTTCATAGTTTGAGGTCTTAGATGTAAGTCTTTAGGCCGGGCGTGGTGGCTCATACCTGTAATACCAGAACTTTGGGAGGCTAAGGAGGGTGGGTCACTTGAGGTCAGAAGCTCGAGGCCAGCCTGGCCAACTCAGTGAAACCCCGCCTCTACTAGTAATACAAAAATTAGCCGGGCGTGATGGCACATGCCTGTAATCCCTGCTACGTGGGAGGCTGAGACACAAGAATTGCTTGAACCTGGGAGATGGAGGTTGCAGTGACCTGAGATTGTGCCACTGCACTCCAGCCTGGGTGACAGAGCAAGCGAAACTCTGCCTCAAAAAAAAAAAAAAAAAAAAGAAAAATGAAAAAAAAATTTAAGTCCTTAATCCATTTTAATTTGATTTTTATATGTGGCAAGAGATAGGGGTCTAGTTTCATTCTTCTGTATGTGGATATCCAGTTTTCCCAGCACAATTTATTGAAAAGACTGTCTCTTCACCATTGTATATTCTTGGAATGTTTGTCAAAAATGAGTTCACTGTAGATGTATGGATTTGTTTCTGAGTTCTCTATTCTGTTCCATTGGTCTGTGTGTCTGTTTTTATACCAGTGCCATGTGCTTTTGATTACCATGGCTCTGTAGTATCATTTGGAGTCAGGTATTGTGATTCCTCCAGATTTGTTCTTTTTGCTTAGGATAGCTTTGGAATCACTCTTTTGTGACTTCATATGAATTTTAGGATAATTTTTTTCTATTTCTGTGAAGAATGTAATTATTATTTTGATAGGGATTGCATTGAATCTGTAGATTGTTTTGGGTAGTATGGACATTTTAACACTATTGATTCTTTCAATCCGTGAACAGGGAATATCTTTGCATTTTGTGATGTCTTCTTCAATTACTTTCATTAGTGTTTTATAGTTTTTATTATAGTTATCTTTCAATGCTTTGGTTAATTCCTAGGTATTCAATTTTATTTGTGGCTACAGTAAGTGGGATTACTTTTGTGTGTGTGTGTGTGTGTGTGTGTGTGTGTTTTGCAAGTGTTTATAATTTTTTAACGTGCATTTTAAGTTCAGGGGTACATGTGCAGGATGTGCCGGTTTGTTACATAGGTAAACTTGTGTCATAGGGGTTTGTTGTACAGATTATGTCATCACCCATGTATTAAGCCTAGTACCCATTAGTTATTTTCCTGATTCTCTCCCTCCTCCCCACTTCTACCCTCCAATAGGCCCCAGTTGTGTTGTTCCCCTCTATGTGTCTGTGTGTTCTCATCATTCAGCTCCCACTTATAAGTGAGAACATGCTGTATTTGGTTTTCTGTTCCTGTGTTAGTTTGCCAAGGATAATGGCTCCAGCTCCTTCCATGTCCCTGCAAAAGACATGGTCTTTCTCTCTCTCTTTTTTTTTACTGCTGCATAGTACTCCATGGTGTATATGTACCACATGTTCTTTATCCAGTCTATCATTGATGGGCATTTAGGTTGATTCCATGTCTTATAAGGATTACATTTTTAAATTTGTTTTTCAGATTTTTCACTGTTGGCATATGGAAATGCTACAGATTTTTGTATGTTAATTTTGTATCCTGCAACTTTACTGAATTTGTTTATGAGTTCTAATAGTTTTTCAGTGGAGTCTTTAGGTTTTTCCAAATATAAGATCATACAGTCTGCAACATGGATAATTTGACCTCTTCCTTTCCTATTTGGATGTCCTTTATTTCTCTCCCTTGTCTGATTGCTGTAGCCAGGACTTCCAGTACTGTGTTGAATAAAAGTGGTGCAAGTGGACATCCTTGTAATGTTACAGATCTTAGAGGAAAGATTTTCATATTCGGTATGATACTAGCTGTGAGTCTGTCATATATGGCTTTTATTATGTTGAGGTATGTTCCTTCTATACTCAGTTTTTTTAGGGTTTTTATTATGAAGGGATGCTGAATTTTATCAAATGCTTTTTCAGCATGAATTGAAATGATCATATGGTTTTTACCCTTCATTCTATTGATATGCTGTATCAATCAGTATGATTGATTTGCATATGTTGAACCATCCTTGCATCCCAGGGATAAATCCCACTTGGTCATGATGAATGATCTTTTTAATGTATTGTTGAATTCAGTTTGTTAGTATTTTATTGAGGGTTTTTCATCAATATTTATCAGAAGTATTGGCCTGTAGTTTTCTTTTTTTGATGTGTCTTTGTCTGGTTTTGGTATCACGGTAATACTGAATGCCAAAAAGTTTTAGTATGGCATTCAAGCCCTTTCTCATCTGACCCTGGCCACCTCTCCTGCCACTTCCATCCATGCAAACCATATTCTAGGGGAGCATCTCACTCTTCTGCTAATGCATTCTGTCTCCTACCCCTGTGTCTTCTGTGACCTGGCTGTATTTTCACCTGAAATGCCCTTTCCCCTTTTTCCCCCATGGCAGTTTCCTCTCCAGCCTTCAAGCCTGTGTGAAGTTTTCTCTCATCTTTTAGCCAGATTCTCCTCTATTGTCTGTGTTGCCACAATCCCTTATACTTTTTCAGTTACAGACTGGACTTTGTGGTCTTGAAAATGGGATAATGCCTAACTTCTCTTGGCCATTGCAATATCAGAACAGTGCTGCACTCTGTGAATAGAGGATTTTAAGATGGCAAATTGATAATTTCATTGGTTTAGTTAATGAATTGGTTGTTCAGCATTATGTAGGACAGCTTTAACAGCCCACATGAACCAGGGACTCTTCACAGCCCATGAAATTGCCTGGAAGAAAAAGTGCAAATAGTTGCCTGACTTCCACCTCATTAGAGATCTAGTGTCCATCCCTGATCATCTTTGTCAAAGTTTTACATGTGGGAATCTTTTTTTTTTTAGACAAGGTCTCGCTCTGTCACCCAGGCTGGAGTGCAGTGGTGCGATCATAGCTCACTTCAGCCTCGATCCTCCAGCTTCAAGCCATCCTCCCGGCTCAGCCTCCCAAGTAGTTGGGACTACAGGTGTGCACCACCATGCCAGGCTATTTTTTCTTTCTTTTTTAGCAGAAACTAGGTCTTGCTAAGTTGCCCAGGCTTATATGGGAACCTCTTAGTGGAAACTCAGCATACATATGGACCACCATTTTTAAAAAAAGATGTAATTCACATGCCATAAAATTCACTGTTTTTCAAGTGTGCAATTCAGTGTTTTTTTTTAAATTATATTCATGAAGTTGTACAACCATTACCACTAATTCTGGAACATTTTTTATCAACCCTAAAAGAAATCCCATATCCATTAATATAGACCTCTAGTTTTAGGCAAGTGAAATAAAATAAAAAAAAAAAGAATCAGAATTTAGCAAGAAAAAACAGCTTTAAAAAAGTAATTAAAAATTTTATCTTACTCAGAGTAATGAAATCATATGCAGTCTTTTGCCATGTGTGTGTATCCAGATCAAAACAGAATGCTTCAGAAGTAGACTCCATAACTGAGCAATTTTTCTTATTCTCTGTACTCTCTATTTATATTAACTTAGAAGTCCTAACTCTCAATTATAGGTTATTGGAAATGAGAGCAAATGTTTTGTGGTTCTGTTAGACAGTTCTGGATATTTGGATCAAACAAGGCATCTTGTTGATTATACACTCAACAGTCATCAAATTGATATTGATTTAATGATTATTTTATTATTCTGTACACGCTTTCCACAGTTCATCTATATTTTACTGAAATTTTTGTATAGTTTTTTGTTTTGCCTGAAATAAATAATTTTCTTTGGGGGGTACTTAGTTTTCCATATACATTTCATTAATTCTTCCCTAAACAATTTAATAGAAGGATAGCATCTTCTTATGGAATTTAGAATGCTTTTGATTGCAGGTAGCATCATGTCCAACCTAAACAAAATAGGTTTTAAAGAAGATTTCCTCACTGATAAAGAAGTCTGTAGCTAGGGCTTTTTGTGGTTGGTTAATTCAGTGACAATTACAATGTCATTATGAATACAGGTGCTTTTCACATTTCTGTTTTGCCAGCCACAGCATGTTGATTTTTTGTTTCCAGGCTTGACCTCTCATGATCATAAGATGACTATTATAGCTCCAAGTATCACTTCCATACACCAAAGGCAGGAAGAGGAACACTTCTTCTTCCCTCTTCCTTTTCTCTCCCTTTATTTCTTTTTTCTTATATATAGGTAAGGAGAGACTTTCCTAAAATTCTAAGATAGACTTAATGTCCCATTGATCGAGATTGGATCTGATGTCCACGGTCTTGCTAAAAGGAAAGTACAATTGCCCATCATTTTTAGCCTCCACTGAAGGAGATGGACTCTGTTGTGTAAGAATAAAAATGGGATAGTTGTGGGTAAGCAACAAGAGTATATACCACTTCCTATCATTATGATCAAATACATAAGGAAATATGTCACTTCCATTTATTTTTCTTGGAGTCACCCTTCCTCGAGCACTACATTCTCCTGTTCCAATTTGGAGTGATTGTCACTAGGCTTGCCATATGGCTATTGTCCTGATGTTTCTCTTTATCATTGTCTGGGGAATTCTCTTTGCTTCTTTTCCACAATAGATCTCCTGTTTCCTGGATACCCTTTTCTTCTATTTTCTTCATGGAGCATGTTATTCAATGGCTCCCTGAGAAAAGTTTCCTGAGAGGAAATTTCATAATATATTGCATGTCTTAAAATGTTATTCTGGGCCAGGTGCGATGGCTTATGCCTATAATCCCAGCACTTTGGGAGGCCGAGCCAGATGGATGACTTGAGCTCAGGAGTTCGAGACCAGCCTCTGCAACATAGCAAAACCCCGTCTTTACAAAAATCACAAAAATTAGCCAGACATTGTGGCATGCACCTGTAGTCCCAGCTACTTGGGGGTGCTAAGGTAGGAGGATCCATTAAGCCCAGGAAGTAGAGTCTCTGAATTGCATTTGCAACCACTGCACTCTAGCCTGGATGACAAAGTGCGACCCTGTCTCAAAACAAACAAACAATAAACAAGTAAACAAAAATGTTATTCTATCCTCATGTTTGATTGAGCATTGGATTTACTACAGAATTCTAAGTAAGAAATAATTTTCTCTCAGATTTTTAAGGGCATTGCCTCGTTGTTTTCCAAGTTCCAGTGCTGTTAATGAGAGGTATGGTATTATTCTGATTCTTTTCTAGTTTGTTTTTATTTTTTGTACATGATGTTTATTTCTCTCTGGAATCTTTCAGGTCTTATCCTTATTCCTTGATGTTCTAAACATTTATAATAATGTGCTTTGGTGTCTTTTTTTCATTAAGTTTGCTAGGCATTCAGTGAGTTCTTTTAATTTGGAAATGCATTTTCTTCAGTTCTACAAAATTTCCGTGCTTTATTTTTTTGACAATGTTTTTCGCCTCCACTTTGTTCTTTTTTTCTGGAATTCCTACAAGGTTAATGTTGAACATCTCTTTTGCACCAACTTAATATTTCATTCGGATTTTCTTAGTCTCGCCTAACATCCTTTTTCTGCTCCAGGATCCCGTTCAGGATACCACATTACATTTAGTCATCATGTCTTAGGCTCCTCTTGGCTGTGAGGGTTTCTCAAACTTTCCATGTTTTTGATGACCTTAGTAGTGTTGAGGAGGATTGGTCAGGTATTTTGTAGAATGCCTCTCCACTGGAATTTGTCTGATGTTCTAATGATTAGATGGGAGTAATAGGTTTTTGGAAAGGCCAGAGAAATAAAATTTCACTTTCATCATATACTATTAAGGATATCATCAACATAACATCGCTATTGCTATTAATCTTGATCACCTGGCTGAATGGTGCTTGTCAGATTTCTCTACTGCAAAGTCATTATTTTCTCTCATTTTATAATGTACTCTTTGGAAGGAAGTCATCATGCACAGATCACATTTAAGGAGTGGGGAGTTATGATTCACCCTCTTAAGAGCAGAGTATCTAAGTTACTTGAAATTTTTTTTGCATGGGAGATGTTCTATTTTCTCTCATGTATTTATTCCATCATTTGTCTGTATTAGTATGGACACATTTATTTATTTTATCTTTGGCTTATAATTCTGTAGCCCATTATTTATTCTGTGGCTCAGATTGTCCCAGTTTTGGTCATTAAGGAGTTCTTTTAGTTGGCTCCTGTATCCCTTTGACATACCCTCATTGTTTTCTGATTTGAGCACTTCCTTGCTTCCTTGAACTATTAGATGTTTCAGGATCATCTTGTATATTCCCTGCCCCAGTCCAGAATCAACCAGTTATCCTAGGAGCTCTAGCTCTTTTTTATTGGAGAATGGTATTAGGAAACAATATTTGAGCATTAGGTTGTCATCCTGCTTTTAATTTGTGTTATCTTATTGCATTTTATGTACCCTTATAAGTGGCCTAAAATTCCTTTTGAAATAAAGCAGAATAAAATAAATAAATAAATAAGATTCACTTTAAAAAGTAGATCTGAAACTTAAACCCAGATATTTTCTCTCCAGATCTTATTTTCCTTTGGCATAAACCAAACCCAATATCTCTCAAGAGATACAGAAAGGCAGAGACATACTTTAGAGTTTAATGTTGATTATGCATTTGTGGCTTGGTATTCAGTATCTTTAATAATTCTAGCCCAGTTAGTATTGTCTCCCACTATTTTCCTATAAACATAAACACAAACACAAACACAGAAGTACTTATTAATTACTGAAAATGCCATCCATATTCTTTGAAAAATTAACATTTTTGACTAAACATGTGATAGATATAAATAAGTAATATATGAAATGATTCTCTTTGCAAGAAATTTTTTAAAATCCTAAGGACAAATATCATTTCTAAGCCTCCATGTGGCCTATATGTCTTATTTATGTTATATACTTTGGGAAATTCTTCTCTTCCTGAGAGTTGATTCAAATACCACATTATCCATGTCTCCTTCCCAATTTCCTTGATCTGAGTGAATTTCTCTTTCTGTTGAACCCACAATGATTCATTCACACCTTATTTTATAAGGCTTTGCATTCTATTGAAGATGAGTCTGCATTGTCTATAAGATTATGAATTTCTTGAGGATAGGATCTGACTTTATGCATCTCTGTGTTCCCCCCAAATTATTACCACTTCCTGACGCATAATCTGTACTTAATAAATGTTTATTAAGTAAATGAAAGGACAAATAAAATATAAATTAGTATATGCCTTATTTTCAGAACTACACCAATAGTGTAAAAGGAGCAACAGACTAGGAGTTAGTAAATCTTGATTTTACATTGAAATTATTCATTGTAGCACTATCTATAATATAAAAGGTCTGTAAAACCTCCAAGTAAGTTAATCAAAACAGGACTAGTTGAATAAACTATAGTAGGTCCATTCAATGGAATACTACACACTGTAAAAAATAAAAAAAAGGGAAGGAAGATATATCGTTAAGTGAAAAGAACAAGTTAGAGGAAAGTTTGTATAATGAAAATATAACTGAGTTAATGAATTATAGGCCTGAACCCAAACAAAACAAAACAACAATGATTAACTCTAGGAGGTGAGGAGAAAATTGTGGAGGTAACTATGGTAGAGGTTAGCCCTTCCTGAATATATCTTGTGACACAGTTTTGACTTTGAAACCATGTAAACTGTAGAAAAATTATAAAACAAAATTAAAGATTTATAAAGCTATTTTCATAAAAAGCAAAGTAAAACAAGTGAATCTGATTGTGCATTGAGGGGGTGGCATAACAAGAGGTAATTTTTTTATTTTTTGATGGAGTCGTGCTCTGTTGCCCAGGCTGGAGTGCAGTGGCACGATCTCGGCTCACTGCAGCCTCTGCCTCCCGGGTTCAAGCGATTCTCCTGCCTCAGCCTCCCAAGTAGCTGGGACTATAGGCGTGCGCTGCCACTCCCAGCTAATTTTTTGTATTTTTGGTAGAGACAGGGTTTCACTATGTTGGCCAGGCAGGTCTCGAACTCCTGACCTCATGATCTACCCCCCCCTCGGCCTCCCAAAGTGCTGGGATTACAGGCGTGAGCCACCGTGCCCAGCCAACCAGAGATAGGTTTTTAAAGTGAATTTGAAACATAGTAATTGGACTGTTCATCCCTATTGGGATAGGTTTTGAAGACAAAAAATGTGAATGACAAAGAAAAAGGAATTAAACTGTTTGTAGTAGTTGTGTTGTTTGTAAGAATATTGGCATTGTTATTCCAAAACTATTGCACATATTGTAGCACATATATAAAACAGCATAAAAAAGAATATGAATCTGATCAAGCCTCTACAACTATTTCTCATTTACAGGAAACACATGGACCATAGAAACATGTTAGGTGGCATCATAGAGACAGATGCAACCAACCAGGTACAGAACGTGGGAAAGTTGACAAGATAAAGATGCAGTTTCTTCAACAAACAAATCACAAAGAAAACAAAACAGTAAGTGTATGTGGTTATATATTAAAAGAGATTTAAGAGACATACCAAACAAATTATTTGTCTTTTCTTCCATTAAGGGGTAAATTCTAATTTCCCTTCCTTTGAATCTGAGCTGGCCTTAATGACTTGCCTGACCAATAGAAAGTTGTGAAAGTGACCTTCTGGGAATTCTTGGGCTAGGTCATAAGAAGCCTGGCAGGTGCCACATGGGCCTCTTGCAGCACTGCCTCCAGTATTCCTGAGGCTCCACATAAGAAGTCTGAGTACTCTTAGACCAACATACTGGACAGGCCAGTATGTGTAGGTGCAGGTGCAGTCATGTGAATGATGCCATGTTGAATCCTCCAGGCCAGCCATTGTCAACGTCACATGAACCAGGAGGATCACCTAGCCAGCTCTTGCTCAAATTACTTACCCATATTATTGTGAGATGTAATAAAATGGTTGTTGATTTAAGCCACTAAGTTTTGGAGTAATTTGTTATATAACTATAGATAACCAGAATAACATCTAATATTTTAAGACATAAATTAAAATCTAGTGTTAGTAGAATCTGGTTTGCAGGGGAAAATGATAAGAAAGAAAACAAGAGACATTTGTGAGGGTGCACAATTTGTAAGGTAACACTCTGTTGTGATGATGATAATGATACTTTGTAAGTCGTGCGGTAAAATTCAGGAATTAATTTGCTTTATTTGAGATTTAAAAAATAATGAATGACAGGAAATTGGTTTGGGAAGGGAGAGAAAAACAGATGCATAATTATTTCTTTCATTGTGAATGTACATTCCTGACATCTCTGAGGGCTAAGATTGTCCTGCAGGGAATATGATTAAAGTTACAAAAGAGGAAAACAAAATAAATAAGTCAGCTTTTGATCCTGCTGCTATATTTACCCACAAGAAAGGAGGCAGCTCTCAGGTGGGCTTTTGTCTAAGTAATGTCCTGAAATCCAAGTGTAAAAGAACAATATGAAATCTCAATTCTCCCAAACGGTTTGGGGCGAGTTCAGCCCTTGAGCCCCTGGGGGACTTGGTTCCCAAGGAGACTAATCCCACTTGCACAGCATTAAGCGTCACTGGGGTGAAAGAGCTCTAGTTTGGAGTTCTGCAGAGAGCCCCTACTGCAGGCTGGAGCCGGGTCCCTCTGCTCCATAGGAAGTGAAATGTATTGATGTCAAAGCCACTCAAATGAATGTGCTCACTCAGGGAGTAGGAGGAGGGACTGATGGGCTTGGCAAGAGCTGGCTACTAACTTTACTGAAACCAATTTTATTCCAGATAGGGCTCTTCCTCAAAGGAAAGGAGATCAAGGGAAAAAGCAGCCAAGGCCTTGAGGCTGGGTCTATATGTACAATTTAGTTGGACAGTGGAAGCTCTAAGGATTTATTTTGGTCTCAGGTATAGAATTACTTCAAGCAGAAGCTGTTCTTTGTTGCCCTATTGCCTACATTTTCCCATAAACACCACTGCTTTCATTTAGCCATGCCTCTGCCCAGGCTGTTCTCTCTGCCATAGATATTGTGTGTTTGCTTTACACAGTCAGATATATCATTTAAGTCTTAGCTCAAATGCTGCATGTCTATGCAGCCTTCTCCAACTCCTGTGGGCAGACTTGAGGGTCCTTTTACTTCCATTGGACATGTATCACATTATATTACAATGGCTTGTTTGCATGTTTGTCTTTCCACCCAAAGGGTAGAAATCATGGCTTCTTATCTCTGTATCCCCAGTACTAGCATAGCGCTGAGCACATTGTGGGTGTCAATATCTTTCTGTTGGAAAAAATCAGTGACTGGATGGATATTTATTTGTAAGGATCAATTTTGTGAATCAGGCTATAGAACTTCTAAGCCATGAATTTCAGCTCCATGGTTTACAAAAACTTCAATTTCCATTATCTTATTGATTTTCACAATAGCCCTATCAAATAGGATTACGTTATTATTCCCCATTTATGGATGGGAACATCGAGGTCCTGAAGGTTAAGTGACTTTTCCATAGGCAGTCAGATAATAAAGGCAAGACTGGACTCCAGTGTCAGTCTCCGGCTCCAGTTTTAGCACTCTCTTTTCATTGTCTTTTTGTAAGTTTCTACAACCCCCAAGTATAGCTACTCTCTTGCATTTGAAAATAGTCACTCACTTTGCTGAGGGAAAGGACAAATGATGCTGGTTTCATAGGGTAATGTGTTGGTAAGGAATGGGTGGGGCCTAAGGAATCAAGAACATGGACATTTGTTGAACTGCTATTTTGTGTGAGGTGCTTTTATATATACCATCTCACAACAACCTTGAGGAGTTGAGATTATCTCCACTGTGCAGGTGAGAAAAGTAAGATTCAGAGGCATTACTTGCCTGTTACGTCATGTAATTCTCACCCTGAGAACAATTATGACCATTCCCTTTTTTCAGATAAGGAGTTTGAGCCTTTGGAAGATGAACTGACTTGTCCAAGCAGTTCAATAGCAATAGGCAGGGCCAGAATTTGAACCTGGCCTCATCTAACTTCAAATCAACTTTGATGTGCAGAACTCCAATAGAAATGAAGAAAGACTTTTACATATGAAGCTTTTCATATTCCATTTATTTCGAATATGATTTTAGGATTTAGATAACCCTGGGGATTAAGAGTTTTTTCAGAATAAGATGTCGATTAAATGTAGAGTACTGTGCAATTGGTGTCCAAGGACTTGTAAGAGTGCTCAGTTGACAGAAGGTGAAAAAAAAAGTTAGTGCTTTTGGCTGCCAGACCTGGAAGCCTATGGAATGGCCCTGTTGGAAAGGGGATGGGCAGTGCTGACATCCATATCTGGAGTGGAAGAAGCACAAATCAGTGACAGGTCTGCACAATTTTCTGAATGCGAATACCACCAAGAGTAAAACAGACAGTTAGGCCATGGAGGACAAAATGCTGTGTGTAACTCAAATGAAAAGTCCATGATAATTGAGCCAATTTGAATTTAAAATAAAAAGTTTGGCTCAGCTATGTGGGTTTGGGAAGTGGCTACTTCATCTTCTAAATGAAAAATGTTCATCTGGCCTTTTTTCTTTCTTTCTTTTTTATTACACTTTAAGTTCTAGGGTGCATGTGCACAATGTGCTGGTTTGTTACGTATGTATACACGTGCCATGCTGGTGTGCTGCACCCATTAACTTGTCATTTACATTAGGTATATCTCCTGATGCTATCCCTCCCCCCTCCCCCCACCCCATGACAGGCCCTGGTGTGTGATGTTCCCCACCCTGTGTCCAAGTGTTCTCATTGTTCAATTCCCACCTATGCAGTGTTTGGTTTTCTGTCCTTGCGATAGTTTGCTGAGAATGATGGTTTTCAGCTTCATCCATGTCCCTACAAAGGACATGAACTCATTCTTTTTATGGCTGCATAGTATTCCATGGTGTATATGTGCCACATTTTCTTAATCCAGTCTATAATTGATGGACATTTGGGTTGGTTCTAAGTCTTTGCTATTGTGAATACTGCCACAGTAAACATACGTGTGCATGTGTCTTTATAGCAGCATGATTTACAATCCTTTGGGTATATACCCAGTAATGGGATGGCTGGTTCAAATGATATTTCTTGTTCTAGATCCTTGAGGAATCGCCACACTGTCTTCCACAATGGTTGAACTAGTTTACAGTCCCACCAACAGTGTAAAAGTGTTCCTATTTCTCCACATGCTCTCCAGCACCTGTTGTTTCCTGACTTTTTAATGATCGTCATTCTAACTGGTGTGAGATGGTATCTCATTGCGGTTTTGATTTGTATTTCTCTGATGGCCCATCTGGCCTTTTTTCTTTGGTAAGGCTGTGCCTTCATGGTGTTCAAAAATGGTTTTGCTACATCTACAAAGTGAGGCTTAATAAAAAGAGTTTTGAAAGAGATGGTCTATGTCTCTCCTATGCAAGCTCTGTATCGAAACTAGAGTAACTTATTTAGAGAACACTTTATCACACACACAGTGTTTTCATATAGAGACAGTCCCCAACTTATGATGGTTCAACTTTATGATTTTCCAACTTGAATCAGTGTATTACATGCATTTCAACCTACAATATTTTCAACTTACAATGTGTTTATCAGGATGTTGTTGCTCTATCACAAATTGAGAAGCATCTGTGATCTCACTTAATGCTCATGAACACCCTATGATCCAGAAGACACATAAGGGATATAGTCACCTTTTTGTGTTTCAGAGAAGTAAGGGTGAATACTCATCCAGGCTATGGAATAATGTATCATTTAAATATCACAAGTGCCCTGTGGGGAGGGCAACTTTACCTGCATTTAACATGAGTAAGCTAAACAGAGAGAGAGTATGCTGGTTTGTCTAAAGCCATGCACTCAGCAGAGCAAGGATTTCAACCTAAGTCATGAGGTTGTTGAGTGGTGGCTAAGACCAGAACCCAAGCTTTTTCTGAATCTCTTGTGAAAATGACCTTATTGCTCATTTTCTCTATCTATCCCAAAGAGGATTGCCCAGGTGAAATTAGTTTTAAGTGAACTTCATAATGATCCCTGAAATGCAATGAAAATTCCAGGGATAACCTAAATGGTATGACAGGTAGGGGAGAGGTTCCAATCCATCTTTTATTCTAACATGCTGAGAGTTTTATACACACACAGTGTTCTCAAGTAACAGGGGGCTTAGCCAGATCGACTCCTTTCTCCATTGCCTCCTGCTATGTATTAATAAAAGATGGGCCACTGCTGGCCTCAATTTACTGTTAGCCAATTGTTACTCGTAACAATCAAGTGGCAAACAGTCAAGAAGAAAGAGCACTGGGCTTGAGAATCCTGGGAAAACTCAGGTTAGAATCTTAGGATCAGGTCTAGAGCTTTAAGAAATACTCATTTTCCTTCCCCATCTTAATAGATGAGAAAGGCAAGGGCAAGAGAGGACGCAAGTATTGTCAAGGGCTTAGGAATGGCTTTGGAGACAGAATGGGCTAGATCTGACTTTGGCCAACTCACTGAACCTCCCTGAGGTGCAGTGTCCACGTTTGTTGAATGGCGATAACATGTAATTCACAGGGCTGTTGTTCAAGGATTAAATGAGATAATAGATGGACAGCGCCTGGCAGAAGCAAGCGCCCAGAAGCTGGTGGGTGTTGTTATACAGCTGGACTGAAACCCACGTCTCTAGACTCCTGCCTTCTTGCCTCAGGAGAGGCACCACCGCAAGTACCTGCAGAAGCCTATCAAGCGCTGCAGCGGCCTCATGGGCCTGAGCTGGAGTTTGAGGACCAGCCATCTCTTCCTCACCCCTTGCGGTTAGAGGAGTCAAGAGAAACGCCGCGGGGCAAAGGGAAACGAAGGGGTTAAGGCGTTGAGCTTCAGAAAGCTCAGAAAACTAAAGCGACCCCCCACTCCTCCAAGCCAGGCTAAGTAAGCCCCTCCCCTCCACCACAGGGGCGGTCGCCGCGCGCTCCCTCCCTCCGCCCCTTGCTTACAAGACCTAATGAGCTCCCCCGGGAGGCAGCGCAGCAAGCCAGGCCCGGAGCTAGTAGGCTGCGCCGCGCGCGCCGCGCTGGGGCGGGAGCTGGGCCTGGGCGGCGGGCAGGAGCTGGCGGGGGCGCACGGGCAGCGCTGCGGACAGCCCGGGAGCCGCGGCGATGGCGGTGCAGGCGGCGCTCCTCAGCACGCACCCTTTCGTGCCCTTCGGCTTCGGGGGCTCCCCGGACGGGCTAGGGGGCGCCTTCGGAGCCCTGGACAAGGGCTGCTGTTTCGAGGACGATGAGACCGGGGCTCCGGCGGGTGCGCTGCTGTCGGGAGCCGAAGGAGGGGACGTGCGCGAGGCCACCCGCGATCTACTCAGCTTCATTGACTCGGCGTCCAGCAACATCAAGCTGGCGCTGGACAAGCCGGGCAAGTCGAAGCGGAAGGTGAACCACCGCAAGTACCTGCAGAAGCAGATCAAGCGCTGCAGCGGCCTCATGGGCGCCGCGCCCCCCGGCCCGCCCTCCCCGAGCGCCGCCGACACGCCAGCCAAACGGCCGCTGGCCGCCCCTAGCGCCCCGACAGTCGCGGCCCCGGCCCACGGCAAGGCTGCCCCCCGGCGGGAGGCGTCGCAGGCCGCCGCGGCCGCCAGCTTGCAAAGCCGAAGTCTGGCCGCGCTCTTCGACTCGCTGCGCCACGTCCCCGGGGGTGCCGAGCCGGCGGGGGGTGAGGTGGCTGCGCCGGCGGCCGGGCTAGGAGGTGCGGGCACTGGGGGCGCCGGAGGGGACGTGGCAGGCCCCGCGGGGGCCACGGCGATCCCAGGGGCCAGGAAGGTCCCGCTGCGGGCACGCAATCTGCCTCCGTCCTTTTTCACGGAGCCGTCCCGGGCAGGCGGCGGCGGGTGTGGCCCGTCGGGGCCGGACGTGAGCTTGGGCGACCTGGAGAAGGGCGCGGAGGCCGTGGAGCTCTTTGAGCTGCTGGGGCCCGACTATGGCGCCGGCACGGAGGCGGCAGTCTTGCTTGCCGCGGAGCCTCTCGACGTGTTCCCCGCCGGAGCCTCCGTACTGCGGGGACCCCCGGAGCTGGAGCCCGGCCTCTTTGAGCCGCCGCCGGCAGTGGTGGGAAACCTACTGTACCCCGAGCCCTGGAGCGTCCCGAGCTGCCCCCCGACCAAAAAGTCCCCTCTGACTGCCCCCCGCGGCGGCTTGACCTTGAACGAGCCCTTGCGCCCCCTGTACCCCGCCGCTGCGGATTCTCCCGGCGGGGAGGACGGGCCGGGCCATTTGGCCTCTTTCGCCCCCTTCTTTCCAGACTGCGCCCTGCCCCCGCCGCCGCCGCCCCATCAGGTGTCCTACGATTACAGCGCGGGCTACAGCCGCACCGCCTATTCCAGCCTTTGGAGATCCGACGGGGTTTGGGAAGGGGCGCCGGGGGAGGAGGGGGCGCACCGGGACTGACTTCGAGGCACGCTTCCCTTCATTAGAGACGGCTGTGGAGAGCGCCGCGCCTCCGTGGGTTTCTCCTAAATCTAAAGAACGATGGGAAAATGCACGTGGAGATGAAACCGGATTTTTAAAAATTCAATTAATAAAAGCAACTTCAGAAAAAAGAGATGAAGACGAGTTGGGGATTGTTTAATCACAACCTCAAGTGTTAAAACAAAAACAAACACGTTGGTAGGTTCTTACTGGACCAGAGGAGTCAAGAAACCAAGACGGTTTGGGGTATGGGGTGGGGACGGCAAAAGGGGTAAGAGCTGGCTTCTGTAGCCACCTGTCCCTTCTATTTTTCAGTGAAGGTCAGTGTATTTAGTGTAATTACCCCTTCTAAACAGTGTCCTAGTCCCTCCCTTCCCTCTCCTTGAGTGCATTTTGAATTAAAGCCTATATTGAAAAGAATGGGGGTGAGACTTACTGATTTGGGTGTTTTCTTACAGGACGGTTTTCCGTCTGGTCGCTTAGCTTTGTTAGGTGAGCCTGTGGCTGAGGGAGGAGGCCGGTGGTCCACTGCTGACCTCCTGTGCTGGTCCTTGGGTAGGGTTCTCTTCTGTCACCGTTTAACTCTTTCTTCTGCCCGCTTCCTGCTTCCATCTCCTTCCACCCTTATCACAGTCCCAGTGCTTACTTTCCTTCTTTCTTTGCCTGGCCTCTCATTATTCTATTTCTTTCGGCCGGCTTTTCTTGCACATCTCTTTGGTAGGAGACTTAAATCTGGCAAACCTGGGTTCCATTTCTCTCCTGTCTTTTCCCCATTTTCCAGCCACTTTGGGAGGGAGAGAGTGGGCAAACTGTAACCTCTTTGTATCAAGTTTCCTGATCTGAGAGGGTGAAGACGGTAATGTTCTTCTACTCCACAACTGGTTGGGTAGCTCAGAGGGAAATAAGTAAAATGTCTTGAGGCTGTGGCAGTGCTTGATTGGTTCTCCTGTGTATATATAAATGGTTTCTACACACGGAAACGGAGTTGTGAGTCCCATGCCTTTTTTGGCGGGGGGCTATCTACTTGCCTGGTGATTGCCCTTTCCTTTACAAGCTGTACATCCTCTTTACCATCCCTCCTCCTCTCCTTCCACAGCTCCCCCTCCACCTCTGTTGGTTTCTGCCTCCCTGTGTTTCCTCAGTCCTTATACCCACACCCTCCCCACGGAAGGGCATAAAGAAAGGTGTGAAGTTTCCAAAGGAGTTTCTGTTCCCTGAATAGCAGGTCTGATGAATCTGAAGGGGCTCTGCAGGGAGGAGTATGATCTGTTGTCCGAGGGAGATTTGGGGAAAAAAATATTTTTACCAGCCATGAATGTGGCAGAGAGGACACATGGCACCATCAGGATGGTTAAGTGGCAGGGGAGGAAAGACTGGTGGGAAGTGAGCAGCTGGAGGGAAAAGAGGAGCCCTTGGTGCTGCAGAACTGCGGGGAGAAAGGCATGAAGAGAGCAACGCCCAGAACATCTGAGCGAGAGGCTGCCTTCTGATGATGCTGCAAAGGAGAGCTGCTTGGCTTCAAGGCACCCAGGATTGATTGCAGGAATATCTGGATGTGAGTTAGTTGAAAACCGAGTGTTACCGCAAGAGGTGTAAAAATCCAGATTCATGTTTGCACACATCAAAAGTATTGTGATATTTTCATAAAAGAATTTCTGGAAAAAATGAGTATTAACCAATGGTAGATGCAACTTTAAATGCTATCAGTAAGTCATTTTCTTCTGAATAAAGCCTTTCTTAAGAAAGCACCACAGGAAATAGAACGAGTACTGTTAATGATGAAAAGAACTTTTGCAACTCCAGAAAGCTAATGTCTATTGAATTTCTTCCAAAGTGGTTAAAGGTGATTAATTCCATTGTGCTAACAGAATATTACTTAATAACGATTTAATTTGTCTAAACTGTTGTGAATACAATCCAGGATACACTTGCACGGTAGGAAAACATTAATAACCCTGTGACTGTTACTAAGACTATAGTGTCATTGTAATATTTCTTAATTCTCCTCTCCTTTCTTACCTAGTGTAGTAAAACAGGTTATCTCTCTCCTACTGTTTTGCTTGCTATACCTTTAATTAATAATAATATCAACATTGTCTGTTTCCGCATCCCAGGCATTTAAGCTAACTCACTGAGCCTCTTAATATTGCCATGATGTAGGTGCTTGATACTGTTTGGCTCTGTGTCCCTAGCCAAATATCATCTCTAATTGTAATTCTCACATGTCGAGGGAGGTCCTGGTGGAAGGTGATTGGATCATGGGGGTGGTTTCCTCCATGCTGTTCTTGTGATAGTGAGGGAGTTCTCATGAGATCTGATGGTTATAAAGTGTGGCACTTCCTTGCTATCTCTCTCTCCTGCCACCATGTAAGACGTGCCTTCCTGCTGCTTCACCTTCTGCCATGATTGTAAGTTTCATGAGGCCTCCCAGCCATGTGGAACTGTGAGTCAATTAAACCTCTTTCATTTATAAATTACCCAGTCTCAGGTAGTATCTTTATAGCAGTGTGAGAACAGACTAATACAGTACTGTCATTATCCCTATTTGAAAACTGAGGCTCAGGTAAGATAAACAGCTTGTCAACAGCAAGTGGTGGATCCAAGATCCAGATATACAAGTGTCCTAATACCAAGACCTGCCTGTTACTTGCCAGGCTCTCCTGTGCTTTGTACATGTGTGTGGTTTCCAGTTCCCTGTATTACGGTACTAGCAGGTTTTTTCAACTTCAGCACTATTGACATTTTGGGTGTCATAATTCTTTGCTGTGGGAGCTATCCTGTGCATTGTAGAGTGTTTAGCAGCATCCCTGGCCTCTACCCATTCGAAGCCAGTAGCACTGCCTTAGTTGTGACAATAGAAAAATATCCCTATTACCTCATGTCTCCCTGGGAGGAAAAATTACTGCCAGTTGAGAACCACTATGCTAGAGAAATGTATACAGAAAGTGTCTGTGGGGTGTTTGGTGCTTTCATATACATTATTTCCTTTGTTTCCTACAGAGGCCTGTGCTTCGGTGTTATTATCTTCATTGTTATAGGTGACAAATAAGAAAGGCCAAGGGGAGGGGCTAAATCAACTTAGGTGCATCTCATCTCTGCTGATTTACCTGCAGCAAACGAGTAACTTAACCAAATTGAAGCATGGTTTATGCATTGGAAAAACTGGATAATGATCGATCACAAAGCGTTATTGTGATTTGGCATAGGGTATATATAAATATCCTCTAAGAGGAAGGGGGCAGTACTTAGTAGCAGACAGCCAAGGCTTGGCATTATGTCAAGGTTCCAATCCATCCTGTTACTCAGGTCCCTATGTAGCCCTATTCCTCCCCACTTTGCCTTCCAGTCTGGGCACATAATGTGTCTGACCATGCCACTTACTGTAGTACAGTAAGTACTGCCCATTAGTAATCGTTTTGCCAAGGACTGAAATTATTGTTCCCTCTGTTATATCAGTTTCTGCTGAAAGCTGTTAGAATCTTTTTTAAAAAAAAAAACTCTTGCTTCGCCACATCCCTGCCCATAGAGAATTCTTTTTTTTTTTTTTTTTTTTTTTAAGACAGTGTCTCACTCTTGTCACCCAGGCTGGAGTGCAGTGGCGTGATCTCGGCTCACTGCAACCTCCGCCTCCCAGGTTCAAGCAATTCTCCTGCCTCAGCCTCCTGAGTAGCTGGAATTACAGGCATGTGCCGCCATGCCTGGCTAATTTTTGTATTTTTAGCAGAGACGGGGTTTCACCATGTTGGCCTGGCTGGTCTTGAACTCCTGACCTCAAGTGATCCACCCGCCTCAGCCTCCCAAAGTGCTGGGATTGCAGGCATGAGCCACCATGCCTGGCCAAGAATTCTTTTTAAGTGCAATGGTAGGTATTTTTCAAGACTAGAAATATGCTATAATGTGCGTGTAGTTGTATGGCTTTGGACAGGCTGGGTATCCTAACCTGGTAATAATAATTATGCTTGCATGCCTCATAGTCATGATCCTCCATCTCAGCTGGGTGTTCCTTGGTACCTGGAATGTGTTTTACTGTCTTCCTATATCCTCCTCATGTCCCAAACCTTTGCGCATCTCCATTCAAGCCTCCACCCTATCCCTTCTCTCACTCCCAGGTCCTGACAAGATGGAAACCATGTGTTGTGACACCCTTCCATTTCCCACCCCACTTTTCCACACAATTTCTCTCTTCAGCAAGCAGGACCTTCTCTTGCCCTCATGGTTCAGGATCCTGCCCCTCCTGCCTCATGAGGACAAGCTGTTGCTCCATCTTCTCCTTATTAGCCATATCTTCAGCCTCATCCTTGCTCCCCACTTTTTTCTCTCATGCTAGAAATAAACGTTTAGCATGATTTTTAAAAGAAAGAACAAAGTAAACGTTTAGCATGATTTTTAAAAGAAAGAACAAAGAGGAATAAGTAAGTGAAAAGCTCTCTCAGCCCTGTATCCCTCCCTAGATATTTCTCCGTCATCTTTTCGTAAGAGTCAACTCTCTGAAAAAGAAGCTACACTTTTTGCTTCTACCTCACCTGCTACATAAACCTTAACTATTTTGAGTCTTAGGGTGACCAACCATTCCAGTTTGCTTGAGACTGTTTCAGTTTTAGCGCTGAAGTTCCACATAACAAGAAATCCCTTAGTTCTAGGCAAATGCCATTTCTGCCCTACCATTTCCCAGGAATTTCTCTCGTGGAAGCTTCAATTACCAAACATGGGGTCTTCAGACTTCAGGTTTTTTGTTGTTGTTGTTGTTGTTGTTGTTGTTTTGAGACAGAGTCTCGCTCTGTCGCCCAGGCTGGAGTGCAGTGGTGTGATCTCGACTCACTGCAAGCTCTGCCTCCTGGGTTCACGCCATTCTCCTGCCTCAGCCTCCCGAGTAGCTGGGACTACAGGCGCCCGCCACCACGCCCGGCTAATTTCTTTTTTTGTATTTTTAGTAGAGAGGGGGTTTCACTGTGTAAGCCAGGATGGCTATGATCTCCTGACCTTGTGATCCACCCGCCTCGGCCTGTAATCCCAAAGTGCTGGGATTACAGGCGTGAGCCACCGCGCCCGGCCAGACTTCAGTTTTTTTGACTTCTGTGCCACATTTAAACAGTTGGGCTCTGTCTCCCTAAAACTCTCCTCTTTGAGTTTTTGGTACCTCATTTGCTTTTGGTTTTCCTCATAACTTCCTGGCCATGCCTTCTTCCTCATTGATGTGACCTTGTACATTGGTGTGACCCAGGGTTCCCTCACTTCTGTCCTGTATTCTTTGCCCTCCATACATTCTTTCTGGGTGTTAGTGTCTTTTCCCAAGGGATTAGTTATTCTTAATGTTTCAGTGACCCTCAAATCTATACCTGCAACCTTGGCTTCTTTCTTCTGTTCCAGACCCATTACTTGCCTCTTTCCTAGATAGAGTCTCTTGGGAGCTCATAAGCTCCTCAAACTTTGTGCCCAAAATCGAACACATGCACAAACTGACTAGCCAAAGTCAACCTCGCCATACTCTTTTAGCCTGTCCCATTCTGTTCAAATAGTTACCAAGACCTATTTCATATTACCTTCTATGCCAGTGTGTTTTAAATACTTTTATCCATGACCTTCAGAAAAACTTCACTGGACATTATGTGTCAATATATTCATAACCATGTTTATATAAATGCATATTCAGACAAACATCCCCATATTGAATAGTGGAAATATTATTATATTATAATCTATATTAATACTCAATTATGTTTTCATATATAATTGAAAATTTTTTACAGAGCCCAGATTCTTTCTAAGAAGCTATATGTTACACCAATAGTTTATTTTCCGTTTGTTAATAAAACCTGGCTATTATTCATTAAGCTGATTTCATGGCTCACTGATAGGTTGGGTCTGCAGTTTGAAAGACACTGTTCTAAGCAACTCTCGTCTTGTCTCCTCTACTCCTTTACAATGCCACTTCCTTAGTTTGGGCCTTCATTACCCCTCACCTAATCTAGTACCATGATCGCCTAATGACCTCCTTGTCTCTGGTCTCACAATCCTCTCAACCATTCTTCCCATTGCTCGCTGAGGTAATATTTCTAAAAAGCAATTCTGGTGTCTTCACTTCTTTGCTTAAAATCCTTCAATGGCTCCCTGTTACTTCTAGGGTAAAGACTTTGCTTAGAAATGTGGCTTCAGCCAGCCTCTCTTTTCTCATTTACCACTCTCCTAATAGTACCTGTGTTCCAGAAATTTTGTACTAATTGTAGGTGCTTTAATGCTCAATATCCATGTTACCTTCATAAATTCACTCCTTGACTTTCTCTGCTTGCTAATTTTTACTGAGCCTCTCATTCTTAGCCCAAGTGTCACCTTCTGTTTTAAGCTCCCTGAATCAATTAAGCACCTTTACTTTGGAATCTTCTATCATACTAAAAGACCTCAGGTTCTGAGAGCAGTTAATCACACTGTTATACTAGTCATTTGTTATTCCTCTGCCTCCTTTACTGGAGGCAGGTACTTGCCTCTGCTTTCTTATCATTTCTTGGAATCTGGCAATAGTAATGTGTAACCCATGATGACTGGATGAATTTTATGGAACTTTAGAATTAAATAAGGGACTTTCCACTCACCTTGTCACTTGAGCTTCACCCCAAATGTCAAATGGTCATATAATCATATGCTCCCATTTGTTAAGGACCTATTATACAAAGAGACCCCCTTTTGTGTGGGAACCTTAATTGCAGCAGGAATTATGTATATGGCAAAAATAACCATACCAGTATTTTTATCAAGCCAAAGGGCAGAGTTATTTTTCTTGAAGCAGCGCATGTTATGGAAAGCATAGATGATATTGGTGACATGCTTTGATCATTTGTTCTGCCCATAAAGTGTGACCAGAATGTTCCTCTGTGAGATGAACCACTAGAAGCCCTTCCCTCAGTGAGTCTAAAATTGAGTTGGGCAATTAAGATACAGATATATGAAATGTTCAGTGTCAATCAATATGGGAGTAAAGGAACAATATAATGCACTTTGGGAGGCCGAGGCAGGTGGATCACTTGAGATGAGGAGTTTGAGACCAGCCTGGCCAACATGGCGAAACCCCATCTCTACTAAAAATACAAAAATTAGCTGGGCATGGTGGCACGTACCTGTAATTCCAGCTACTTGGGAGGCTGAGGCATGAGAATCGCTTGAACCTGGGAGGTGGAAGTTGCAGTGAATGCCACTGCACTCCAGCCTGGGTGACAGAGTGAGACTCTGTCTCAAAAAAAAAAAAAAAAAAGAAACTATAAGAAAATAATCTAAGAGATGTCACAAAACACTAGAGAGTCTAGAGAGTTTAATTGCTAAATGAATGGCATAGGCAGCTTTATTTCCATTTTCAAAAGGTGAAGATCCTAGAAACACTCTAAGTTGAAAAAAATCATGTTTACTTTTCCATAGAATGTGATGACAGAGAGAATGAATGAATGAATATGTGATTAGATTCCTGGCACAGGGCTCAAGATCCATTTATTACCTCTAAGAAATGTTGTGGGTTGAATTGTGGTCCCCCTCAAAAGATAGTTGAGGTCTTAACTCCCAGTATCTCAGAATATGATCTTATTTGGAAATGGGGTCTTTACAGAGGTAATCAAGTTAAAATGAAGTCACTAGGGTGGGGGATAATCCGATATGATTGGCATCCTTATAAAAAGGGAAAATTTAGACACATACACAAAGGGAAGACAGTGTGAGGACACACAGGGAGAAGACGGCCATGTGACTAGGGCAATGCATCTTCAAGCCAAGGTATGGCCAGGATTGCCGGCGACCACCTGATGGCTGGAAAAGCGAAGGAAGGAATCGCCTCTAGAGCTCTCAGAGAACTGTTGGTCCTGCTGACACCTTGAGTTTGGACTTCTTGTCTCTAGACCTGTGAGACAACAAATTTATAGTATTTTAAGCCACTCAGTTTTTGTGTTCTTACAGCAGTCCTAGGCAATTAAAAATACAGCAAATAATGAAGATCAACACAAATACAAATTAATCCTATTTTTTGTGCCACACAAGGCTTCTTGTGCTTAAAAAGGACCTATGTAACCTTAACCACATTTATTTTATTTTAGTGAATACCAGGAAAGGGGCTCGGTACAGATGTAACAAAACCTCTAAAAGCTGCCTGTAATTTGAGGGGTGGACTCTTGGCAGCAAGAATGCTGGAGAGCCAAATGAGCAATTCCATTCCTGCCCAGGCTTAGGTAATTATGAGGCATATCTGGCAGAGTTTGAGTGTAGCTACTTCTTAAGCTCTCTGAGGCTACTGTCGAACCTTATCACATCCAACTCCACTCAGCTGCAAATACTCATCACCTGGCCAGTAAGAGCCTGTCCTAACAGTGCATGGGGAATCTGTTCCTCAGTAAGAGGTGGGTCTAAAGGCCAACTTGGTATCCAGCAGTGGAGGGTGGGCGGGCGGGGGGAGGGGGGCGGGGAAGCTGGCAAGCAACTGTGTGCTCTAGATGGTGCAATTTTCCCCTGTCCCCTTTATGTGTGCTGTGTATGACACGGCTGCTGCCCTGGTTTCCACTGAGGTTCGGCTGAGTTTGGAGCTCTCATGGGATGCTGGGATCACTTAGCTGGGGCCTGGAACCCTTCTTCTTCCCTAGGGTTCAAGCTTGTGTGTGCAGCCACTGTGTGCCTCCTGTTTACTATTGTACCCCCAGAGACTACTTGTGTCTGACATACAGGAACTAAAATATTTGTCATATGAATGGACAGTTGTCTTTGCTATCGGCAAGATCCTATCCTTTCTTGCTGCCAGATTCACTGTGAGCTCAGGATACTGCTTCAAGGGAATCAAACATGCCTTGGAACTAGAGTACTGCCTCTCATGTGGCTCCCTTTCATGGAGTCCAACAACTCTGAGTGCCTCCCCTGCCCCTCCTCTTTGCAAATGCATGTTCCAGTCTAGCTTAAAACAGGCCCAAGTCCCACTTGCCTCTAGGACCTCATGACTAATTAGCTTTTCAGGCTCCCAGCCTTAATCATATCTTTAGTCTTGTTTGGGTTTCTTTATACCATCCACCTCACAAAAGACCCCATCTTTCATTTCTCAGAAGGAGTATTTGTTAAAGTCAGAAATTGCTGGAGTTGTTAAAAACACACAAAATTAGCTACATGAGTCATGGTTCTATTTGTTTGGTAACAGTATGAAAATAACTTTATTTTTCTCAAGATAGAAAATAGTAATAAAGAAATGTCAGCCTATCTTAATGGAAAGACCTCTCAACAAAACTAAATAATTTATGTGCTCACATGCCATTTCCATCAAGCCTGTGTGGCCAAGGCTGCTGGTTTATGACATGCAAAGTCAGAATGCATTCTCTGGTGGGAGCAGGACTGGAAGAATGCATAGAATTTGGTGAACAACTTGGACAGAGGAGGCATTTCTGGTGAGGGAAACTGCCTGGGTGAGGGGATTCATTTATAAAACATTAATTTAATTGTTTATTCAAACAACTTTATAGAGCTTCTCTTTTGTGCCCATCATGCATAAGGTGTGAATATGCAGAGATGAACATAATACAGGTCCTAACTTCGAGTGGTACCTAACTTTGTGGGACAGAGAGACAACCAACATGTAATTATAGCACTGTGTGATAGGTGCTGGACCCAGGGCATAAATGAGGTCCTAGGGGAACAAGGAGAAGCTCATAACTCTGTGAGATGCTCCAACGAGTGATGTTATCTTTCTTTCATTTCACACTTTTTTATTAAGCCACCCACTTAGGGCAGGTATGGTGCTAAGCGCTGGAGATATCATGATTGGAAAGATGGGCAAGGAAATGGACATGGTGTTTGATAAAAGTACAAGAGACTGGGCATATGTGCTATGGGGAAAGGACTAATAGGCATTTGCAGAAATTTGATGTGGTCCAGGGTTGGCAAATGTATGGCAGGAACTACTCCTTACTCCTGTAGTCATGCCAGACATTGTTAATTCAACAGGGCACTCTTGCCTTCAGAGCATGAATTCAGTTCTATTTACTACCATATGCCTAGGTTAAAACCCATTTTCCATCTGGCATTTATTTAGTCAGTGCCACAAAACAGATCCAATGCTTGAGGATTGACTCACACTGTCCAAATTCAGAAGAGATTACAGTTTATAAACTGTAAGTCCTCTTGCTAACATTCAGTGAGAAACATAATCAGTTTACTCCTGACCAGGAAAGACCTTAGGATCTACCTATACAGATGGCATGCAAATGAGAATAGCATGCAGTGAGCAGGGACTTGGAACAGGAGAGGTAGTATAACTTGTGCAAACAACTCAACAATTTGGGGGCAGCAATGACTAGGTTTCTCTTACGTTCACACAACGGCTCAAGCACCTACCTGTCTTTTTTGTATAGAGCCTTAGTATCTCTCCCTACAGTCTTCCCCTCTCCCCAGGGTGTGCCATAACCCTGGAGGTTTATCCAGTCCAACAGATAAGTCAAAACAGGGGACTCAGGCTGGCTTTGTTCTTCAAGTGAGTCTAGGACTGGGGTCGGTAAATCTGCTACTATCATTGTTTGTCATGCACCAGAGGATTGTATAGATCATCACTGTGCGAGCGAGCATGGCCAAGGAGTTGAGTGGAAACTGAAGTCCAGCTCATGCTTACTCTAGTGTCACCAAGCCGTGCATCCAAGGAAGGGGAAGGCTTTTTGAAAACAAATTTGCACAAAGACACTATAAAGCTGGTGGTGGCCCTGAGTCACCACTGAAAACTGGTCCTACCCAGAACAGACTTGGTGGTGCCAGCAGCTCCCATTTGCTGCAGAGGCCCCATGTGCATTGTGGGAAGATGATCTTCTCCTTTGGGGCTAGGCCCTAGGAGCACTGGGTCAGGGCTGGTTTTGGCACCTGCGCCTCTGGGACCCAGCACCATCAGCACATCTCTTCTTTTTCTGCGATATACTTGGGTCATCAGTTTTTTTCTTTTAAATGGGGCTCCTTGATTCTAAGGGAGGCCCTGTCGGTGTTCACAATTTATTTCCTGTTCCTGCCTATATGATTCTAGCTGGCAAATTTTCTTACTAAACAAGAGCTCCCTACTGTCTAGTAGTGGCTGCTGTTGGTGGGTCCTGGCTACATTGGAAAAGAGGTTTGAAGGTTGGGAGTATCTTTGGCGTCATTGGAGTTAGACAGAGCTTACTGTTAATTGCTGCTTTTCCCTTTTAGCTGCATGCCCTAAACCAGAGCTTTAACTTCCTCTCCTGTCAGATGGCAATAATGATATGGCACAGGGTTGTGGCTGTGTTAGATGTCATATGTAAAGCCCCCAGCATTATACAAAGACCCTCTTTGAATAAGAAGCCTCAGGAGAGAGCTGAAAAAGAGCCTTGAACTTCCTGGTCCCTCTTTTGCATCCAATGAGGAAGAGCTCTGGGTGCCCTGGGATTTTCATCTCAGGATTTAAAAGGTACTGGAACCACTGGCATTGAAAACATCCTACCCCTCCACAATGATCCGGAATCCGTGACTAACTGGCCCCTTCATATGAGCTGGTTTGTAAAGGAGCAATGGCAGAGTGAGCCTTTACCCCAGAAGACAAAACAATACCCCCACACAAAGGACTCGCAGCAGCCTGGCAGGAATGGTGCATCTTCCCAGCGAGTTTGGAGTATCTGGTTCTTCTCCTGGAGGGGAGCGGGCCTCCCTCCGAGGGCCCAGTGGTGGGTGGTCAGCTTTGTGCTATGCGAGTACCAGGACCCCCAAGATCTGGATGCAGAGTGCTGCTCAGAATCCAATCTCTTAATCAATTTTGCCCATAGCAACAGGATTTCAGTGCATGGCAGGGGATAAAGTGGCCCAGAGGAACTCAGGACATATTTGAACAGTAGCCCAGAACTTGGATGGTATCTGAATCACATTGGCACAGGTCTGGGTCATGGGTTGCTGCCAGAACATCGTAAGAAAAGCCAATCTTGTCCACATAATGGCAAGAGGAAACAGGAAGCGCTGCAGCATGACTTTATTATCCTTTCTCTGAGCAGGGCCACCGTTCAGCTGGAAGGACCTTACCTTTGTTCCTACAGGTTTCTACAGGTTACACACCAACTGCTGAGAGCAAGTTGAATGACAGTAAAAGGTGGTGAAACAACAACACAACAGCAGCAGCTACAAGAGCCGCCTTGGACCTGGAATTGGCACACTGCAGTGGTCACCGGCCCAGACTGAACCGGTTTAAATTTCACTTCTGCCTTTTCTAACTGATGCCATTTTGTAGACTTACCGAACCTTTCTAAGCATCAGTTTTCTCATCTGGAAAGTGGGAATAACAATATTCCCTGCTTTTCAGGGTTAGTGTGAGAATTAGAAATCAGGTAGGTAGCTACTGCTGAGGGCCAGGCATATAGCAGGTTCCCAGGTACTGGTAGATACTGTTATTTCTAAGACCTGGATGTAACCAATGCTGATGCTCACTAGTGCTGGATAGGACAGTCACATCATCTTTTCTGAGTATCAGTGTTCATTCTCATCTCTAGAATGGGGACATGTGATGTTTCCACATGGTGGTTGTGAAGATGAACTGAAATATAAACAGCCTCCAGCATAGCATTTGCCAAATGCAAGGCCTTAGTAAATGTCAGTAGGATCTGAAAATCCAGTGGTTGGAGAATAAAATCTCCCCTTTAGCTATGAATTTATTTCCATTTCATCTGGAGTCTGAGGAAGATCCAAGTCCTGTTATTTATTTAACTGTATTTGACTGTGTTTAATACTTGTAGCTGACTTTTAGGTCACTTTGATATTTCCTCTGAGTGAGATTTTCATCTTCCTTTGGCTAAGAGGCAAGTTTCAAACAGAAGAGCAAACCGTGGACTTCTAGTGCTGGATCTTATTTTGGAGAACAGAATTGTCCTCAGTGCTGCCTGTGCATCTGAATCTCCTGGGACAAGAGGACTTGAAAAACAGCCCAGTTCTTCCCCAGACTCACAGATATGACTGATGCAGCTGGGCCTGGGGTGAGCACAGTTGGAAGCCACTGCTCTGTCCAGATGCTTCTCACAGAGGCGCCAAGGACTGGCCACACATTCTCTTACCTGCTTGCTCCTCAGTCTCCGTCAATGCCTTTATGTTTCTGTTCTCTTTATTCACGTAGTTGACAAAATGTACAACGAAAGCTGCAAAAGACAGAGCTAATCTTGACATTGGCGAAAATTATGGTTTCATGTTTAAAGAAACTATAGAAGAGATAAAAGAAGTCTTTTCTAAATTTAAAAAGAATTTAAATATTTATACTTTGTATGTGACCATAAGTGGAGAGAATTGGCCCTTTTGTTCCAGAAAAGTAACTGGTGTTAAGCCTGAAAATCTAATTTCAACGGGGAGATCTGGAAAGGAGAGTTATAGCATGAATGCTGCCAAGATGAACAGATTGCTTCAACCTCACTAGATTTTAGCATTTTTCCCCCCTCTATAGAATGAAGATAGTGATGGCAATGCTTGTCTTGCTTTCATATGCTGTTGTGAGAAACGAGGAAGCCAAAGCACTGGCAGTGTTTTACAAAATGCAAAGCACGAAACCATGAAAAGGAGAACTGGCCTCGTGACCTCATTGGGCAAGTTATTTGACATTTTAGTCCCTTAGTTTCACCATCTGCAAAGTGGGACCCATAATGCCTAATGCTGGTCTGACTGCGATGTTATGGGGACAAAAGTAGACGGTGTTTGTAAAGGCACTTGGAAAAGCAGGACACCTGTATTAAATTAAAGTAGCAGTGTATTTTCTATTTAACAGACAATAAAACAGGTACCGTGAGGCCACATTCCACTGAGCATTCTGAGCAGAGCTGCGCCTCTGGCCAAGCCTTCTGGGCTCAGTGTCTCTGCTTCCAACGGACTTCCCCATGCTCTGCTTAACAGCACTGACTTCTCTTTTATCTTGGTTGCCAATCTTCCCGAGGTGGAGGCAGGCCCAGGTCCATTCTTGGGGTGAGGCTAGGAAGAATAGGGCCATTTATATCTCTGCTCAGATGACTGGAGAATCCTTTCAAACTGCTTGGCTGAAAAGCATCTCAGAACAAAAACTTGGGGAATCCAAAGGCCTAAAGAGCCATCTAGTGGTTGCACATACAAACGACGCTGGCTTTTGCCAGTAACTTCACTGGAACAGAGAAAATGGAAAGGGATTTTATTTTTTTCCTCTCCTAAATTTGTGCCTGCCCTGGCAACCATAGAAAAGGATTGATGTAAGTGTCCACTGTCCCTGCTTGTAACCCTGGACTTCAGAGTGATTTTGGAGGAAAACTGGGAACCTCTACAGACTTGAGCTGCTACAAAGCCTTGGTTTCCTTTCTCAGCTCCTGGCTTGCAGTTAGTTGTGTCCATGTGACTGAGTCTTTTTTTTTTTTGTTTTGAGATGGAGTCTCACTCTTGTCGCCCAGGCTGGCGTGCAGTGCCACGATCTCGGCTCACTGCAACCTCCATCTCCCAGCTTCCAGCGATTCTCCTGCTTCAGCCTCCTGAGTAGCTGGGATTAGAGGCGCCCGCCACCATGCCTGGCTAATTTTTGTATTTTTAGTAGAGACAGGGTTTCACTGCGTTGGCCAGGCTGGTCTCAAACTCCTGACCTCAAGTGATCCTCCTGCCTCTGCCTCCCAAAGTGCTGAGATTACCATGTCCAGCCTGTGACTGAGTCTTAGGTGATGGAATGTGAGCGAAAGTGATACACATCACTTGTGAGTCTGGTCCATAGAACTCTCTACATAGAAATCTCCAAGTCATTTGTCCTTTTGTGGTGTGATGCAGATGAGCATGGCAGTTTTGGGATTCATGTGTTGAAGATGGAATCACAAGATGCAAGGAATCTGGGTCTTCAAGTCACCACTTGGAGGAGAGCTACCTGTCCATGAAGAACACCTCTTTTGGACTTTCCATAGCAAGAAGTAAACCTCTAAGTGTCTTTGAGCTATTATGCATCTTTGTGTTTGTTTGTTTGTTATACCATTTAGGGTTACCTTAACGAATATAGTTGTTGTTAGTCAAGTTAACTATGAAAATCAGAGACAGATTTACCGTGAAGCCAATGAAGCTCTAGCTTCAGGGATCTTCATTTGCGTAGGCCCTTTCCAAGGTCCAAGGTGTGCATGTGAGGAAGTGGGTTGGGGGGTGGGGGGGAGTCCCCTGGCAATGTGTTCTCATGGTTATGTTTTGTGAAATTTGCAAAAGTAAGATATTTTCAACTGCATGCAATTGGTTAGGTGTGCTGCCTCTTTCCTTGTCAACTTCCGCTCCATCACATTTTACTCTGTGTTGGATGGCGTTGGGGAAGCATGGACATTTTGGGGACCCAGCTCAGGGAAGTTGAGTGGGGATACATTTAGTCTGAGTGTAGTTGTTGCATTGTTGTGGTTTTCTGTCTCTTTCATGCAGAGTTATTGCTAGCTGTTCTGGTATAAGAATGGTTTCCAGGGATAGTACTATGCCCACTGTGCAGCTGTGAAAACATGACGCAAGGTCAGAGGTTGTACTATAATAGAATCTGTTCAGGGTGCCTGGTTCAGGGAAAATGTGAGCAGAGGGGAGAAACAAGGCTTGAAATGTATGGAGTCAGAAACTAGTCTATAGAAATTTCTTCTAATCCATTCTGATGTGTAAAATTGTAAGCAGAGAATTTAGTTCTTATTGATGCTTTGTCAAAATTGAATTTCATTCCTGTCAGGACACACTTGGTAATTTTTAAAACCATATACAATTTTAAATATACTTTATATTTTATCTCCTTTTTTCGTGGGACTAGCTTAGTTGATAAAGCTTGAATACAGCATTTACATTGAATTTCCAAAAGATATTCTGGAATGTCTTAATAGAAAAAGGAGAAATTATGGATTTTTGATTTGGACCTTCTTTGACACTTTAAATTTAGCTATTAAAGAACAGAGAGAAAATTCAGATAAAAGTAATGGAATATTAAAGAAAAGCAATTAATAAGAGATAAAAATAAGAAAAGATCTGACTTTAAGAAGTGAGTTGTAACAAAAAATTCTTCAGATAGTACCCAGCACAGTAATTCATTAGAGGAAAAGATAAACTGCAAATAGAAATAGTTAGTAGGCTCTTGGATTACTTGGTAATCCATTTACTGAAGAGGAGTAAATCATATGCACACATCAGAAATGATTTCAATTTCTTGCTGATTTGTTGTAAAATTCAGACCCGTAAAGCTCACAATACGCCACTATGGCAAGAACATCAACAACAAACTGGTTAATGAGTGTAATCAACTCAAGAATGATTTAAGACTAGCCACTACATAAGAAAATTTGAAATACAGTGAAATCTTACCGTTCAAATATGAAAGAATTGATAGACCTCTTCCCACATATAACAACAATTCTAAAAATTTATATGGCACAGCCAATTACAAATTGTGAAGGTGAGAAACACTTTCTTAAACTATTAATCACCCATGCTAAAGGAAAGACAAATAATTTTAAAAATCAATCACTCATGCTAGAGGTAAGACCATTTTATATTCTCTCTATTGAAAATGTTATACAGCCATTGTCATCATATGAAGGGGCAGTTACAGGCAACATAGTCAAAAGTCCAAGAGAAAAAGCAATTAATAAAAATACAATTGTGCACTGCATAACATTTCAGTTAGTGTCAGACTGCATCTAGGACAGTGGTCCCGTAAGATTATAATATTGTATTTTTACTGTACTTTTCTATGTTTAGATATACAAGTGCCATGGTGTTACAATTGCCTACAGTGTTCAGTATAGTAACATGTTGTACAGATTTGTAGCCTAGGAGCAAAAGGTTGGACCATATGGTATAGGAATGTAGTAGGATATACCAACTAGGTTTATGTAGCACACTCTATGTTTGCAGAATGACAAAATCACCTAAAGACACATTTCTCAAAATGTATCCCTGTGTTAAGTGACACGTGATTGTATTTACTTTTCAGTATTTTGAATTTTGGGATGTTTATGGTACCTGATAGATTTTATAATTTATTACTTTTTTCATTTTAAACTAGTATTTAGTTTTGTAATTAATTTTGTGCTCTTTTTGTAGTCATTTCTTGAGCTCACCCCTAAAACTGTGTAAACTTCATGTTCACAAAATCCAGGTTTGCTCTTGGGACTGGAACATATCCATGGCTGGCAGTGAGGCTGAAGTTTCTCGGGAGACTAACTTCAGTGGCCTGATGAATGGGCGGCCTCGGCAGGAGGATGGAGGGCAGGAGAAAACAGTTTGATTTGCCCATTTCCCTGCCTCCCCAGCACTGGCTTCTAATTCTGGCAACAGCTGTGTCCTCTTTGGCTGTACAATGGTGTTTTATTGCTGCCTAACAAATCACCACGTTTAGTGGCCTAAAACAACACTCATTTATTAGTTCGCAGTTCTGTAGGTTAGAAGCCCTGGTGGGCTCAACTGGCTTCTCTGCTCTGGGCCTCAGAGGCCTGAAATCAAGGTGTTTGTAGAGCTGGTTCTTATCTGGAGGCTCACGTGGAGGTGAGGATCTACTTCCAAGTTCATTCAGGCTGGAGGAATGCAGTTCTTGTGGTTGTCGGACTGAGATTTGCATTTCTTGGCTGGCTGTCAGCTGCAAGGAAGCTCCACACTGCTCCTGGAAGCTGCCTCTATTCCTTCCCACATGGCCCTCTCTTTATCTTCAATGGACCAGAAACGTCACATCAAGTCTGTCTCACAATTTGAATCTTTCTGTCATCTCCTCCCACTTTCCTCTTCTGTTACCAGCTGGAGAATGTTATTTGCTTTTAAGTGCTCGTGTGATTTGAGTGATGTACTTGGATAATCTCCCTTATTGGTAAAGGCCATTAGTGAGATATAACATAACACAATGACGGAAGGATTCCTCATCACACTCAAAGGGTGGGGACGGGTTTTGGACTCCTGGGGACATTCTCAGGAATTCTGCCTGCAGCAGGCTGCGTTTCCTGTTTGGTAGCTTAGCAGTTCCAGCTCCGTCCAGGGTCTCTAACACTGCTTCTTCCCTGGCTTCCTCGTGCCCGGGCGTGGTAAAGGCGTCTTGCTGTTTCTAGGCGCTGGGTCTTCACCACCCCTCATTGGCTCCCTTACCTCCGTCCACACATCTGTAAGTAGTATTTTTTTTGTGAAACTCTCTTTGGTTTCTCCCTTGGAGCATGTCATCAGTTTTTGGCTAAGACTGTGACTGATAGAACTGGGAAAATATATTTTGGTGAGAAGCCATAATTTTGTGTTCTCTTTATCCCTTGAGAAGATGTTAGATCTTAGGCCTGAGGCACTTACAAGGGAAAATAAGGAATTTCGCATCCATGGCCTGTGAGAGTGCGAATGTATTGTTTCAAAGGTGCTGAGAACGGAATCTGGTAATTATATCAGACAGCGTGATTCAGACTGGTGAGCACTGGGTGTGGGCTCAGATTTCTTATGTTCAAAACCTGACTCCTTCATTTATCAGCTGTGTGGACTTGGACAAGATGCTTAACCTCTATAAGTTGTAGCTTCCTCATCGGAAAAAGAGGGATGTTAAGGATATCTCCCTTATTGGTGGACTAAATCCGTGCAAAGCACTTCGCAGTGACTGGTGCATAGCAGGCACGTAGTCAATGATGTTGTTGTTATTGGTATTATTTGATATCGAGGGCTACTTTGATGAAGAGTTGCTCTCTCACTGATTTGCCAGTACCAGGCTTGGTTAAAACAAAATTAGCCTGTTTCGTCTTTAAGCTGTTTGCTCTTCGTCGTTCTTGCTCTGTGTTCTGATCATTATATAGAGATTCTGAAATTCTGCTATAACAAAGAGATATTTTGTATTTCTTTCACTCTTCCGTTTTTACTTATTTTTGAGGATATAGAAACACTTATTTACCTAAATTCAATGCAATCTGCGGTGGGGCCCACCCTGGATGTTTGTACATCTTTTAAAGCAAATTACGATAGGAAGAGAAAATACTCAAAGATTACAAAGGAAGCTTACCACCTCCCTTGCTTTTCCTAATTTATGATTCAGAGAAGCCCCCGCTCTATGAGGAGAGTTCCCACTAAGTGAGTAGTTTTGCCAGTCTAAGACTAATAGAAGCCTTTAGAATCCCTGACCGGCAGCATCAGTATCACCAAGGAATTTGATAAAAATGCAAATTTTGGAGCCTGCCCCGGATCTAAAATAGAAATTATGAGAGTGGACCCAGCAATTTGTCTTCTAGCAAGCCCTCCAGGAGATTCAGATGAACTCAGAGTCTGCGAACCCCAGCATTGACACAGGATTCAGCCTTACTTCAGTGTATTAAACTACCTTGCCCTTGGGAAAAATCAAATGCTATAACCTGTCCACCTTACCCGTCTGGCCACTCTTACATTCTCCTTCAAATGCTCCATTCACAAAACCTTCTTTTCTTTTTTTAGGTTGGAACTTCAATGCAGAGGGTTGAAGTAATCATATTCTTCAGTTGAAGGTACATTGTCATCACTGGTCTCTGCAAGTCTCTTTTCTTTTATATATGTATACATATATTCATCTGTTCATTCATTTGTTAATTCCATTTTCATTCCTCATTCTCCACCCCACCGTGTGTGTTTAATATGTATCTTCTTGGTATGTACTCTTGTAAAATGCATATTGTTTTGTGTATGTGTATTTTTGTTCACATAAGTGGTCCTGTGTTATGTATCTTGTTTCATCCATTCTTTCCACCACTCATCACTGTATTTTAGAGACCCATTTGAGTTGCTCTGTGCTCATCTTATCTACTATGTCTGACTGCTCTGCTCCAAGGTAGACACCTACTATGTTTTACCCAGTGGACACCCACATTGCCTCCAACTCCCTGTCTCCACAAATAATGCTGTGATGAACTTCCAGCCCGAGGATCAGCAGCCTAAACTAGTCTGAGGAGGCACAGCTATCTGCTAACATAGAGGGTCTCACTCAACAGAAGTCTGTTTGCTCAGGGGGTCTGAGGAACCTCCTAAAAAGCTTCTATCCCTAGGGAAAAAGACGCCAAGCTGAATAAACTTGACCCAGCAAGGAGGACTTGGTAGTGTCTTCTCTTTCAGTTTGTCTCCTCATGTAGTTCCCACTGGTTCTGGGTCTATGTTCCTTGGAAAGAAAGAAGTGGGTGGGAAGAGGAGAGAGGCTGTGGACCTCACATGCTAGTTGCCCGGCTTTGTTCCTGAGCACAGGTGAGATATGTTCTGCGGATTCTTAGAAAGACTCTGCAGTTACTTTGCGGGAATTGAGTTTGCATATACAGATGGAAGAGAGAAAGTGTGGAATTTGGATTTTGACGGTCACTGTGACCCCGTCCTCACTCACAAACAGGATTTGAAGCTTAGGACAATGCAAGCTTCATGCAAAGAACCAGAAGGGTGGAGCAGTTGTAAACTCTGGGTTATCACACAATATACCAGACACTGAGTTGGTGTTAATATTATGTGGCAGACCTTGTGCTTCTCTCACAATCTGGAAGGGGATACACAGAACTCTAGTGCAAGGCTGACCTTGAACATGGATTTTGTTAGGGGATTCAGTCCCCAGTGATATAGTTTTGCAACACTGGGAGGATAAATTGAGATCTATATTTATCAATATGGCTTAATCATGGCAGAAAGACCCAATAAAAGTTGCTTTATGTGCCTGGGCTAGAATGGTTAATAAAAGAATCATTGCAGCCATCTGCCCATTAAAAAGTAGGACAGAGGATGCTTAGTATGTCTTTATTGTTGCCCCAGGACTGTGATCTCCGTGTAGTTTTCAGAGAAACAATTCCATTCTGGAATATACTTCAATGGGCTTTTAATTCCCTAATTAAATCACTCTTCTGGATTATACAAATACATGTTCTAGGATAAAATGTTTTATGAGATTTTCCTTTAATAAATCCCACTGCGATCTAACTGAAGCCTAATTAGCCTCTTTAATTGGCATGTTCTATGTGAGAAGGCTCAAGCCAACTGCTGATACTAGAGCTTCCTCACTCTGTTAAGAGCTTCAGTCCCTGGTTTTTGGCAGTTTTTATTTACCCAGACAGATGGTGGATGGACCCATTATCTCAATAACTTGTGTAATTAGAAGAAGAGGAAGAATCAATATTCTTGTTCAAAGAATGACCTAAAGCTCTACCTGGCATTCACTTCATTCTTGCTAAAAGCAAGAGTATTAATTAGCTCTCCAGAAAGTGACTTTATGAATTAAATGAGTTTTGTTACCATATTTGTAGCCATCATGATATAACTTGGGGTCACTCATGCAAAGCTTAATTTGCATGAAAGTGTGGGTGTCTGTGGGACATCTTAATCTGTGGGACACCAAGTCTACCTTTGCCAGGCCCCATTCATATAGCAGTTCCCTGTCAAATCATCTTTGACCTCCACTATACGGTGTGCTATAAGAGGTAATATGGTGTAGTGAAAAGATTCTGGGTTTTAAAATGGCACTTAAATTTATATCCCATTTCCACCAATAGTTAGCTTTGTGTTGTGAAAATTCCTTAGCTTTTCTGAACCTCAGTCTCCTGAGCTACACGAAAGAGATAAAACAGCCCAGGTGCAGTGGCTCACACCTGTAATCCCAGCACTTTGGGAGGCCGAGGCTGGTGGATCACCTGAGGTCAGGAGTTTGAGACCAGCATGGCCAACATGGCGAAACCCCATCTCTACTAAAAATACACAAATTAGCCAGATGTGTAATCCCTGTAGTCCCAGCTACTGTACTGTAGCTGTAGTCCCAGCTACTTGGGAGGCTGAGGCAGGAGAATCACTTGAACCCGGGAGGTGGAGATTGTAGTGAGCCAAGATCGTGCCACTGAACTCCAGCCTGGGTGACAGAGCGAGGCCGCATCTCAAAAAAAAAAGAGAGATAAAATATTCTAAACAGTGTTATTGTGAGGATAAATTCTGATATGCTAGATAATGAATATCAGATATGAATTGTAGAAAATGTAATATTTTCATCTGTGCTCTTCTAAGCACATGACCTGAACCTCTGCTGAGCATTTACTTCATTCTGTCTTGTATTACGATCAATTTTTTTTAATTATACTTTAAGTTTTAGGGTACATGTGCACATTGTGCAGGTTAGTTACATATGTATACATGTACCATGCTGGTGCGCTGCACCCACTAACTTGTCATCTAGCGTTAGGTATATCTCCCAGTGCTATCCCTCCCCCCTGCCCCCACCCCACCACAGTCCCCAGAGTGTGATATTCCCCTTCCTGTGTCCATGTGATCTCATTGTTCAATTCCCACCTATGAGTGAGAATATGCGGTGTTTGGTTTTTTGTTCTTGCGATAGTTTACTGAGAATGATGATTTCCAATTTCATCCATGTCCCTACAAAGGACATGAACTCATCATTTTTTATGGCTGCATAGTATTCCATGGTGTATATGTGCCACATTTTCTTAATCCAGTCTATCATTGTTGGACATTTGGGTTGGTTCCAAGTCTTTGCTATTGTGAATAATGCCGCAATAAACATACGTGTGCATGTGTCTTTATAGCAGCATGATTTATAGTCCTTTGGGTATATACCCAGTAATGGGATGGCTGGGTCAAATGGTATTTCTAGTTCTAGATCCCTGAGGAATCGCCACACTGACTTCCACAATGGTTGAACTAGTTTACAGTCCCACCAACAGTGTAAAAGTGTTCCTATTTCTCCACATCCTCTCCAGCACCTGTTGTTTCCTGACTTTTTAATGATTGCCATTCTAACTGGTGTGAGATGGTATCTCATTGTGGTTTTGATTTGCATTTCTCTGATGGCCAGTGATCATGAGCATTTTTTCATGTGTTTTTTGGCTGCATAAATGTCTTCTTTTGAGAAGTGTCTGTTCATGTCCTTCGCCCACTTTTTGATGGGGTTGTTTGTTTTTTTCTTGTAAATTTGTTTGAGTTCATTGTAGATCCCGGATATTAGCCGTTTGTCAGATGAGTAGGTTGTGAAAATTTTCTCCCATTTTGTAGGTTGCCTGTTCACTCTGATGGTAGTTTCTTTTGCTGTGCAGAAGCTCTTTAGTTTAATTAGATCCCATTTGTCAATTTTGGCTTTTGTTGCCATTGCTTTTGGTGTTTTAGACATGAAGTCCTTGCCCATGCCTATGTCCTGAATGGTACTGTCTAGGTTTTCTTCTAGGGTTTTTATGGTTTTAGGTCTAACGTTTAAGTCTTTAATCCATCTTGAATTAATTTTTGTATAAGGTGTAAGGAAGGGATCCAGTTTCAGCTTTCTACATATGGCTAGCCAGTTTTCCCAGCACCATTTATTAAATAGGGAATCCTTTCCCCATTGCTTGTTTTTCTCAGGTTTGTCAAAGATCAGATAGTTGTAGATATGCGGTGTTATTTCTGAGGGCTCTGTTCTGTTCCATTGATCTATATCTCTGTTTTGGTACCAGTACCATGCTGTTTTGGTTACTGTAGCCTTGTAGCATAGTTTGAAGTCAGGTAGCATGATGCCTCCAGCTTTGTTCTTTTGGCTTAGGATTGCCTTGGTGATGAGGGCTCTTTTTTGGTTCCATATGAACTTTAAAGTAGTTTTTTCCAATTCTGTGAAGAAAGTCATTGGTAGCTTTATGGGGATGGCATTGAATCTGTAAATTACCTTGGGCAGTATGGCCATTTTCACAATATTGATTCTTCCTACCCATGAGCATGGAATGTTCTTCCATTTGTTTGTATCCTCTTTTATTTCCTTGAGCAGTGGTTTGTAGTTCTCCTTGAAGAGGTCCTTCACATCCCTTGTAAGTTGGATTCCTAGGTATTTTATTCTCTTTGAAGCAATTGTGAATGGGAGTTCACTCATGATTTGGCTCTCTGTTTGTCTGTTGTTGGTGTACAAGAATGCTTGTGATTTTTGCACATTGATTTTGTATCCTGAGACTTTGCTGAAGTTGCTTATCAGCTTAAGGAGATTTTGGGCTGAGACAATGGGGTTTTCTAGATATACAATCATGTCATCTGCAAACAGGGACAATTTGACTTCCTCTTTTCCTAATTGAATACCCTTTATTTCCTTCTCCTGCCTAATTGCCCTGGCCAGAACTTCCAACACTATGTTGAATAGGAGTGGTGAGAGAGGGCATCCCTGTCTTGTGCCAGTTTTCAAAGGGAATGCTTCCAGTTTTTGCCCATTCAGTATGATATTGGCTGTGAGTTTGTCATAGATAGCTCTTATTATTTTGAAATACGTCCCATCAATACCTAATTTATTGAGAGTTTTTAGCATGAAGGGTTGTTGAATTTTGTCAAAGGCCTTTTCTGCATCTATTGAGATAATCATGTGGTTTTTGTCTTTGGCTCTGTTTATATGCTGGATTACATTTATTGATTTCTGTATGTTGAACCAGCCTTGCATCCCAGGGATGAAGTCCACTTGATCATGGTGGATAAGCTTTTTGATGTGCTGCTGGATTCGTTTTGCCAGTATTTTATTGAGGATTTTTGCATCAATGTTCATCAAGGATATTGGTCTAAAATTCTCTTTTTTGGTTGTGTCTCTGCCAGGCTTTGGTATCAGAATGATGCTGGCCTCATAAAATGAGTTAGGGAGGATTCCCTCTTTTTCTATTGATTGGAATAGTTTCAGAAGGAATGGTACCAGTTCCTCCTTGTACCTCTGGTAGAATTCGGCTATGAATCCATCTGGTCCTGGACTCTTTTTGGTTGGTAAACTATTGATTATTGCCACAATTTCAGATCCTGTTATTGGTCTATTCGGAGATTCAACTTCTTCCTGGTTTAGTCTTGGGAGAGTGTATGTGTTGAGGAATTTATCCATTTCTTCTAGATTTTCTAGTTTATTTGCGTAGAGGTGTTTGTAGTATTCTCTGATGGTAGTTTGTATTTCTGTGGGATCGGTGGTGATATCCCCTTTATCATTTTTTATTGCGTCTATTTGATTCTTCTCTCTTTTTTTCTTTATTAGTCTTGCTAGCGGTCTATCAATTTTGTTGATCCTTTCAAAAAACCAGCTCCTGGATTCATTAATTTTTTGAAGGGTTTTTTGTGTCTCTATTTCCTTCAGTTCTGCTCTGATTTTAGTTATTTCTTGCCTTCTGCTAGCTTTTGAATGTGTTTGCTCTTGCTTTTCTAGTTCTTTTAATTGTGATGTTTGGGTGTCAATTCTGGATCTTTCCTGCTTTCTCTTGTGGGCATTTAGTGCTATAAATTTCCCTCTACACACTGCTTTGAATGCGTCCCAGAGATTCTGGTATGTTGTGTCTTTGTTCTCATTGGTTTCAAAGAACATCTTTATTTCTGCCTTCATTTCGTTATGTACCCAGTAGTCATTCAGGAGCAGGTTGTTCAGTTTCCATGTAGTTGAGCAGTTTTGAGTGAGATTCTTAATCCTGAGTTCTAGTTTGATTGCACTGTGGTCTGAGAGATAGTTTGTTATAATTTCTGTTCTTTTACATTTGCTGAGGACAGCTTTACTTCCAAGTATGTGGTCAATTTTGGAATAAGTGTGGTGTGGTGCTGAAAAAAATGTATATTCTGTTGATTTGGGGTGGAGAGTTCTGTAGATAGATGTCTATTAGGTCCACTTGGTGCAGAGCTGAGTTCAATTCCTGGGTATCCTTGTTGACTTTCTGTCTCGTTGATCTGTCTAATGTTGACAGTGGGGTGTTAAAGTCTCCCATTATTAATGTGTGGGAGTCTAAGTCTCTTTGTAGGTCACTCAGGACTTGCTTTATGAACCTGGGTGCTCCTGTATTGGGTGCATATATATTTAGGATAGTTAGCTCTTCTTGTTGAATTGATCCCTTTACCATTATGTAATGGCCTTCTTTGTCTCTTTTGATCTTTGTTGGTTTAAAGTCTGTTTTATCAGAGACTAGGATTGCAACCCCTGCCTTTTTTTGTTTTCCATTTGCTTGGTAGATCTTCCTCCATCCTTTTATTTTGAGCCTATGTGTGTCTCTGCACGTGAGATGGGTTTCCTGAATACAGCACACTGATGGGTCTTGACTCTTTATCCAATTTGCCAGTCTGTGTCTTTTAATTGGAGCATTTAGTCCATCTACATTTAAAGTTAATATTGTTATGTGTGAATTTGATCCTGTCATTATGATGTTAGCTGGTTATTTTGCTCGTTAGTTGATGCAGTTTCTTCCTAGTCTCTATGGTCTTTACATTTTGGCATGATTTTGCAGCGGCTAGTACTGGTTTTTCCTTTCCACGTTTAGCCCTTCCTTCAGGAGCTCTTTTAGGGCAGGCCTGGTGGTGACAAAATCTCTCAGCATTTGCTTGTCTGTAAAGTATTTTATTTCTCCTTCACTTATGAAGCTTAGTTTGGCTGGATATGAAATTCTGGGTTGAAAATTCTTTTCTTTAAGAATGTTGAATATTGGCCCCCACTCTCTTCTGGCTTGTAGGGTTTCTGCCGAGAGATCCGCTGTTAGTCTGATGGGTTTCCCTTTGAGGGTAACCCGACCTTTCTCTCTGGCTGCCCTTAACATTTTTTCCTTCATTTCAACTTTGGTGAATCTGACAATTATGTGTCTTGGAGTTGCTCTTCTCGAGGAGTATCTTTGTGGCGTTCTCTGTATTTCCTGAATCTGAACGTTGGCCTGCCTTGCTAGATTGGGGAAGTTCTCTTGGATAATATCCTGCAGAGTGTTTTCCAACTTGGTTCCATTCTCCCCATCACTTTCAGGTACACCAATCAGACGTAGATTTGGTCTTTTCACATAGTCCCATATTTCTTGGAGGCTTTGCTCATTTCCTTTTATTCTTTTTTCTCTAAATTTCCCTTCTCACTTCATTTCATTCATTTCATCTTCCATCACTGATACCCTTTCTTCCAGTTGATCGCATTGGCTCCTGAGGCTTCTGCATTCTTCACGTAGTTCTCGAGCCTTGGTTTTCAGCTCCATCAGCTCCTTTAAGCACTTCTCTGTATTGGTTATTCTAGTTATACATTCTTCTAAATTTTTTTCAAAGTTTTCAACTTCTTTGCCTTTGGTTTGAATGTCCTCCCGTAGCCCAGAGTAATTTGATCGTCTGAAGCCTTCTTCTCTCAGCTCGTCAAAGTCATTCTCCATCCAGCTTTGTTCCATTGCTGGTGAGGAACTGCGTTCCTTTGGAGGAGGAGAGGCACTCTGCGTTTTAGAGTTTCCAGTTTTTCTGTTCTGTTTTTTTCCCCATCTTTGTGGTTTTATCTACTTTTGGTCTTTGATGCTGGTGATGTACAGATGGGTTTTTGGTGTGGATGTCCTTTCTGTTTGTTAGTTTTCCTTCTAACAGACAGGACCCTCAGCTGCAGGTCTGTTGGAATACCCTGCGGTGTGAGGTGTCAGTGTGCCCCTGCTGGGGGGTGCCTCCCAGTTAGGCTGCTCGGGGGTCAGGGGTCAGGGACCCACTTGAGGAGGCAGTCTGCCGGTTCTCAGATCTCCAGCTGTGTGCTGGGAGAACCACTGCTCTCTTCAAAGCTGTCAGACAGGGACATTTAAGTCTGCAGAGGTTACTGCTGTCTTTTTGTTTGTCTGTGCCCTGTCCCCAGAGGTGGAGCCTACAGAGGCAGGCAGGCCTCCTTGAGCTGTGGTGGGCTCCACCCAGTTCGAGCTTCCTGGCTGCTTTGTTTACCTAAGCAAGCCTGGGCAATGGCGGGCGCCCCTCCCCCAGCCTCGCTGCCTCCTTGCAGTTTGATCTCAGACTGCTGTGCTAGCAATCAGGGAGACTCCGTGGGCGTAGGACCCTCCGAGCCAAGTGCGGGATATAATCTCGTGGTGCGCCGTTTTTTAAGCCGGTCCGAAAAGCGCAATATTCTGGTGGGAGTGACCCGATTTTCCAGGTGCGTCCGTCACCCCTTTCTTTGACTCGGAAAGGGAACTCCCTGACCCCTTGCACTTCCCAAGTGAGGCAATGCCTCGCCCTGCTTCGGCTCGTGCACGGTGCGCGCACCCACTGACCTGCGCCCACTGTCTGGCACTCCCTAGTGAGATGAACCCAGTACCTCAGATGGAAATGCAGAAATCACCCGTCTTCTGCGTCGCTCACACTGGGAGCTGTAGACCGGAGCTGTTCCTATTCGGCCATCTTGGCTCCTCCCTTATTACGATCAATTTTAAAATTAGTTTGTGTAGGCTAGATTATGGTAACAAAAGGATTCATGCATCTAATGGTTCAACACAGATAGAAGTTTATTTTTTGCCCTTATAGCAGTCCAGAGGTCCATGGAAGAGTATCTGTTCTGTGCAACAAAATAAGATATGGGTGAGAAAGTTAATACTATAAGGCACATAAAGATTTCTTCAACAAACAAAGGGAGTTAAGCAAATACCAAATTAGGATGTTATTTTCCCACTCGAGTCTTTTATTTCAGATGGCCTCAAGGTAGCTACTCTCATGTTGGGAGACAGAGAGAGAGAGAGTGAGAGAGAGAGACACACACACAAAATGAATCACAGGGACCAGTAAGGAAAGACGTAAGACAGACTTCAGTACTGTGTCTAGCAAAGATACTAGACTGTAGTAACTGACACATGGAAATGAAAGCAAATCATTTCCCGTCCATTTGGGTATTTGCTTGTCTCTTTTGTTAGAAAGCAAGTTCTTTGAGAGCAAAGATTTTGCTTAATATTTCCTGCCTCTTCCTTTATAGTACCTGACACTATAAATGTTGAATTGAAGTTAATTGAGACTCTTGTATCCTTTGAATGAGGAATGAGGAGTATATCATATATAAATATTGGAGACTTAAATGGCAGTGTCTGGACACTGCAATGAGGGAGGGGTAGCTTCAATAGCCTCAAGACTGGTGATGTGAAATGTGTCAAAGTAGAATTTCAGAGTGCTGCATCCAAGGAGGTGTGCTGTTTATTAAATATGCCCACAGAAATTATTTTGCTACGTATATATTCACATATACCTCTAAAGAGGGCAGGTCACATTAAATGGCAAGACCTTTGTTCTTTTAGTGGCTTGTTGACTTTGGTGCTATAGTTTTGGATATAGGGTGATATGGTTTGGATGTTTGTCCTCTCCAAATCTCATGCTGAAATGTGATTCTCAATGTTGGAAGTGGGGCCTGGTGGGGGGTGATTGAATCATAGGGGTGGATCCCTCATGAATGGCTTAGCACCATCTCCTTGATGATAAATGAGTTCTCACTCAGTTACTTCACTCAAGATCTGGTTGTTTAAAAGAGTCTAGGACCTCCTGTGTCTCTTCTCTGGCTCCTGCTCTTGCCATGTGATGTGCCTGTTTCTGCATCAGCCGTGAGTAAAAGCTTCCTGAAGCAGATGTTTGTGTCATGCTTGAATAGCCTGCAGAACCATGAGCCAATTAAACCTCTTTTTTCTGTTAATTACTCAGCCTTGAGTATTTCTTTATAGCAATGCAAAAATGGCTTAACACCTGGGGCAGAAAAATATGGAGTTCTGGGATTGGGGAGGTGGGAACAACTGGCAGGGTGAGGTAAGGAGCAAAGAAAACAAGAGGGAGAGGTTTGAACTGGAGAAGCTGGAAGCACGCAGGTGAAGGGTCAGGAAGGCCCCTGGTGCAGAGCCTGAGGAAGGGATTAGAGATGATTCCTACTGGAAGCTGCTTCTGTGTGTGAAATCTTCCACTGAGATAATCAGCTTACATATGCACACGTGATGGGAGGCATTCTTGTAGAGCTTAAAGGAGAGGAAAGGTTCACATCTGGAGAAAATGGTGGAAACTAGAGAGAGATGTGCGAAAGCAGGTAACTGGAACACAGAGGAGATGAGGAGAAAAAAAAAATCCACCTCTCACTTCCTGATACTCAAGGGCTTTGTGCTTTTGCAGCTCTTGGCCTTGAACTAATTGGCTTAGATCTCCAAGGGCTGGTAGATCTAGATAATTTCTCTTCCTCTGAGGAGAAGGCGGCCAGGATTTGAATCTCAGACCAGTGCTTGCTGTGACTGTATTCACTCCTGTGGATGGTGAAAGGACAGTCTTAGTTACCACATGGGCTGTTGTCCCTAAATTCCTTTGTGGGTCTTACTGTAGTTGGGCTGAAACACCTATAAGTGTTGAGGTCAATTTTTTAGCCCAGACTACAGGCCAGTCTGAGCAGCTTTCCTTGTGCTTCCTTCCTTCTTACCCCTGCCATGTTGCCATTTTGGAAGGACCTAAGCTATATCAGTCACAGGGCCTTCATATCTTACCAGCTGCCTGGGAAACTGATAGGGATAGAACTAGAGGTAGATGGATAGATAGATAAAACTCAGAACATAAAGAGGTGCAGAAGAGGCCAAGAAAGGACTTATGCAATCCCTTCAGACACAATCTCTTAGCCTTATGGCCTAATTTTATGTCCTAAAGTCTCCATTCTGCCCTTGTGCCCATTTGGGAGCTCTTTGTTATCCTCCTCTTTGAGAGGGTAACAGGCAGGGATTGTGGGCAGAAAGAAAGTCTTGAGCTGTGCCAGTATGTTAACCATCGTGCCGTGTTCCACATGTTGGGATTAGGAGGCCCCTTTTTAGCTTGGACCCCCATTTAAAAATTTCTTTTTTCATCAAAATAAGCAATTCAAGGCCCCTCCCAAGGCTTGAGTGTGCTTACAACACAGAGTTCACAGGTTAGAGAGCGTAAGAAGGCTATGGTCACCCCGTGCTCGGGTTTCTCAGGAGTCTTTGCATCACTGTGCCGTTGTCCTTAGCATGCTGAATTGTAATTTTTCTGTGTACGTGGGCGACTCCACTGTGTTGTGAGCTCCCCAACGGCAGGTGTGCGCTCTATCCATCTTTCTGTCCCGCTCTGGCAACTTGAACACAGTTTGTTAAACGGATTCTCATTTTAGCGGGTGTGTCAGGAAACATATACAGGGCAGAGTAGAGCAGAAACTTTAGTCAGAATCAGCAGAAACCGGGAATCAGCAAGGGTGCATAAAGCAAGAAAAAATATGGATTTGAGGTACGGCATAGGGTGGTTGTCACCTTAGTGGTCTAGGTCCAGGACTCACCCAGCACACCAGGTGCCAGGCATAAGGAGGCAAGAGCAATTTCAGAGACTACTTGCAGGAGGGAAGAGGGTCGTCACATTCTGCCACGTTTCTCAGGTTTAATGTAGGAACCGGTAGTGTTTAAACCTGTTGTTTGAGGGTCCTCTATGACTACAGCTGAACAGGGCAGAGAAAAATAAGCATTTGTCATTTGTTGGGTTCTTACTAGGTGCTAGGATTTTTTTTTTTTTTTTTTTTTTTTTTTTAAAGGCAGGGTCTAACAGCTGCAGCTCACTGCAGCTTCGACCTCGTGGGCACAAATGATCCTCCCACGTCAGCTTCCCAAGTTGCTGGGACTACAGGTACATGCCACCATGCCTGACTAATTTTTATATTTTTTGCAGAGATGACGTTTTGCTATGTTGCTCAGGCTGGTCTCGAACTCCCGGGCTCAAATGATTTGCCCACCTGGGCCTCCCAAAGTGCTGGGATTACAGGCATGAGCCACCTCATCCAGCCAATTCTAGGAATTCTTGTATCTTTAATTCTTAAAGCAACTTTACAATAAAGTATTACTATCACTATTGTATAGATGAGTAAACTGGGTTCAAAAAGTTTAAGTCACTTGTCTAAGGACTCCTGGATAAGAAAGAATTGAGACTCAAGTTCAGAATATTTTATTTCTTATACATATATTTCTACTTATCATCCAAGTATTTACTATATACCTACAATGTGTCCAAAATTGTGCCACTTGCTAGGGGATACAACAGTCTTCAAAACATAGTCCCTATTTTTATAGAGCTTACAGCTTAGATGGTGGGAATATAGGCAGAAAGAAGACAGCTAAACTCACAGGGGTCAAGGAGGCAGGGAGCTGGGTAACTGCTTCAGTCACCACTATTTTATTTGTACACATATGCATTTTTGATGTTGTGATGTTCTGGTACCTATGCAAGGTCCCGGGGATGCTCTGGGAGCATCAGGTGTGGTCCCCGCCCACTCTCATGCAGCTGTCAGCCTATGGGGGACACACTCATTAATCCAATGATCACAGAAATATTTAATTTTGATCTGTAATAAATGCTGTGAATGTTACTTAAAACTGAAGAGAGGTGAATTACTGAATTTCAGCTATTATGAAAGGCTAGCTTGAGAGAGTTAATTGCAGACAGAAGCTTTTGGGACCTATTGAATCACTTCCAAGTAGGCAGCTTCTCTTTTTGCTACACAATATTCAGTGCGCAAATGTTTAGACAAATGGCGTTGTGGATGGAACTCACTTTTGAAGTCAGGTAGATTGGGATTCAAATTTTGATTCTGTTTCTCACTAGTTGGATCACATTGGGTAAGTAACTTAGCCGCTCTCTGCCTCAGTGTTAAATGGTTAAGTGGGACTGATGATATTGATGATGCCTCTAGGGCATTTCTCTGGTTGGCTTTGAACCGAACTAGTTTAACCCCCTTTCTTGCATAAAGTTCCCAAAAATAACTGTGGATGTGCAGGGGAAGCAACATCCTAAAATAAGGAGAAACTGGCTGGAAAAGCCCAGGTTATGTTCTTGTCCTGCCTAGAATAGGCTGTCCTTCAACACATTAGCCCAGAGAATCATGTTATTCCTGGGGTATAAAATCCAGGGCAGAGTGCTTTCTGGGCTTCCTCAGCTGTGGTGGATGTGGAGCACAGGCAGATGAGTCTCCATCCACCCCAAGCAGCCTTGGGGGACAAGGGTTAGGAAGTGAATCCTAGGCTTCTATGGTCCCTTGCTGTCCCCTCATGTAACTTGTAGATGTGAGTGTTTTGTCTCACTGGACTCAGGCAAGTAGTAGAAGCGCAGCCCAAGATGAAGTGGGCTGAAGTGGTAACCAAATGCACAAAGAACCTGCCTCAAAATGATGATAATGATAACTAACATTTATTGAGGCCTTAGTGTGTGCTCAGCAATGTCCTGAGTATATGCACTCATTTAACAGGATTGCTGTGAGGGTTAAATCAGATAATGTATTTCAAGTTTGCAGCACAGTCTATGGCACAAAGCAGGAGTCTGAAAATAGGAGTATAACAGTGATGCACCAAGGATGCATGTTGGAAGTGGTCTGCTGCATGTGTAAGTAGTAAAGGAGTGGTTTTCTGTATGGAATTTAGAAACAGTAATAAAGCTGTCTAGAAATTGATCTGCCTTTTATTATCACTGTAAACTAGCAATTCTGTACAATGTCAATTACAAATACCTATCTCTGAAAAAAAAGAGTTGCTATAGGTACTGTGGCTTTTGAATAATTTTTTTTTACTTGTGTGAATTTATGAGATACAGGTGTAATTTTGTTATATGGATATGTCGTGTAGTGGTGAAGTCTGGGTTTTTAGTGTCTTCATCACCACAATAACATACATTGCACTCATCAATTAATTTCTCATCTTCCATTCCCCTTCCACTCTCTCACTCTTTTGAGTCTCCAATGTCTATCATTGCACACTCTACATCCATGAGTACACATTATTTAGTGCCCACTTATAAATAAGTAGATGTGGTATTTGTCTTTCTGTGTATGACTTGTTAAGATAATGGCATCTAGTTCCATCCATGTTGCTGCAAGATACGATTTCATTCTTTTTATATGGCCGAACGGTATTCCATTGTGCATCTATCTATACTACATTTTGTTTATCTAAACATCCACTGAGGGACACAGGTTGATCTATATCTTTGCTATTGTGAATAGCAATAACGTGAGTGCAATAAACATGTGAGCTGCAATAAACATGAGAGTGCATTAATATATGCAGAAATATCTGTTTTATACTAACATGTTTTTGTTATTTATCTTTTATTAAAAATTGGAATTTACGTGGAAGTTAAGCTGGAGTCCTCCCAGGTATTCAGGCAGCCTCTGACACACATACACTCAGCTACATATGTGTGTTTGAAGGGTACATTCATAATCATGTGGAATTGTTCCAGCTCCTTTTGGGCACAGTTCCCTGTGTCCCCAGTCCTTGTGGTACTATATGTTTATGAATTTAAGCAGTAGTTTTCAAAATAAATACTGATAGCACAATGATTTAAAGATGAAGAAACAGAACTTGAGTTATTTCAATTCTGTCATTCTCTATGCAAATCATTCTTAGAACCCTGCAGAGTTTACTCTCTTGGAAGTATTTCTTAATTTGTTTACTACCCCCTCCTTAAAAAATAGATAGTTAATGTAATCATAAAATGTTAACCTATTATTTCTTTCCTTTTCTACTTTAACATTTTTTTCAGTTTTTATTTTTATTATCATGAATAATACAGTATAAAAAATTTTGCTGCTTGCTTATGTTGTCTGATTATCCATTAAATACCCTCTAGAATTTAATTTATTATTTGCTTTATTTCATGGTTTTTACTGAAAATAAATTTATTTTATTGAGGAGGGAGGTATTAAGAATGATCCCCACCAGGTATCAAATATGCTAGATATGGTCTATGAATATTATTCCATTCACTATTCTTATTTCATAGGTCAGTAAGAGAAGCTTCATTGTCTTGGTTAGATAAACTTGTCAATAAAATACTATTGTTCTGGGCTTCACTGCTTCAGTTTTGCCTTGGAAACGATTGACATGGGGATGAAGCATGACTCATTGACTTTCCTGAGACCGCAGAAAAGGTTCCTGAAACTCAGGCAATTAATGGCTGAAAGACAGATCATTTATTCTAAAAGCACCACTCAGGGGAGCGAAAGGGTGTGACAAAATGCATGAAGATCTATAAACCTCTTGCCTGGGGTGAAGGTATTGAGTCGAAGAGTTGGAGACACAGGGGAAAATTCCCAGCCGTGCTCGGGTCTGTATAGCACCTGAAACTGCCTCCTGGATAAAATCTTTTTGAGAGGTGTCCTGGGTAAGGGAGCATGCACTGCCTCTTCCATATTCAGTTTAGGGTAACCATTCTTACTGATGAGTTTGTGATGGCAGTGGACTGGGTTGTTCAAGTTTTCATTGGGCAAATTTGCATTGAGCAGTTATGACTCCAATTTACCTTCAGTCTCTTCTTCCATTTATTGAGTGTCTCCGATGTGCAGACACTGAGCTAGGAGGGGCTTTCACATGTGCCCTTTCAGGAAACTTGTGTGGTGGAATTAAGAGATGGCAATGTGTGAAGAGGCTGGCCTATGGAGTTCCATAAGCCTAGGATCAAATACAAGCTCTGCCACTTCCCAGCAGGGGGACCTTGGGCAGGTCACTTAACCTCTCTGAACCTCCACTTCCTCATTTGTAAAATGAGAATAAATGATAACTGCCTTGTTAAGTAGTTGAGAGAAGTAAGGTGAAATGTAAAGTAAAGCCCAAGCACAGCACCTGAGACACACAGGCCATCAAATGGCTACTATTATATCTCCTGCTGCAAATGAAGAAGACCCAGAGAGGTGAGTGACCTGTTTAGAGTGTAACAAAACCAGCTCCACTACTTTACTTCTCTGTGTCTTATTAGAGTGCACTCTGCTATGGTTGTTCTGTGGGGGCTTGGCAAAGCCACACTTCTTTTGTAAGCTGGGGTCTCTCCCAAACGGTGGTGCTGATAGTGGCTGATTCCTACCTGAAAGTGCCCTTAGTTGCTGTGGTGATGAAAAGGAGCTAAAACCAAGAAGGGGTTATGAAATGTTGCCTTGAGAAAAGTTTTCTCCCTCTCTACCTTAACTAAATGTGTTCAAAACGTACCCTTTGAATCCAGTGGGAAACTTCCATACCTCTTTTTCCCATGAATGGTAGGTCATATGACATGGATACAGTCTAAGATTATGTGGTTCAGTTGTTACTCAAACAGGGTTTTGGGATATTAGCTGATTTACCTTTTTTATTTGTAGTCACCCTTGTCTTGATCTGACAGGATTAAGAGTTACATATGGACTAGTTTGGGCTTTAGATTACAGAAATAGAGAATTTGGTCTTTTGTTTCTTTTTCTCTTTTTTAAAAAATTTATTTTAGATTCAGGGGGTACACGTGCGTGTTCGTTACATGTCTGCTTTTTTAATACATGCAGGCTCAATAAATGCTCCTTCAATAGAATGGACAGGGATGCTTTCCCTAGCAGAGGTGGTGTTGCAGAAGTAGATTCTGAGATGGTTATTCAGCTCTGCCTTTAGGATTGACACCTAATGAAGAGACTGGAAGTAGGATTAGCCAGAGAGAGAAGCTGACCAACAACATGGGCCCAATAGCCCCAGCCCACCCTGTGGGGAGATCTGGAGCGAGAATGGCCTTTCGGAGGTCTCAAGCTGGGGTAAGATGGTCAAGCATCTACACTACCGCCTCAGTCAGTCATTGTTATGTGGGTCACTCTGGGGAGGGCGTGACCTTGGGAGAGGCAGCTCTCTGTAGTAGAGGCAATTTGTTAACAGCCGAAGTCTTTCCACATGTACAGTCCCAGCAGCAGGCAACAAGCCATTCACTGAAGTGAATTGCAAGCAATGCACACTGTGCCTGCCATGCCTTGGTATTGTAAGGGGGTGGGGTTCTTAAAACAATGTTTGTGTTTGTGTGATTATTAACACTCATTAGACTGGACAAAGGAGACTTACTCCCACCCTGTTTGCATGGTTCAATTTGGATGGCATAATGGCCTTTGAACAAAAGGTGGCGCTGTAGTGTCAGTTTTGAGGTGCTTTGCTGCAGCTAGGAATTGTGGCAGAATGATAGTACCATTTGATTTTCTTTATAAAGAAAACCACAGGAAAGAAGATGAGATGCTATTTTCAAGGTGTTTTTTCCCCTGACACTGAAATACTTGGAAGAGGTGAGATCCAAGGGCTGTGTGTGTGTGCGCACACACACATGTGCATGTACACATGTGAGTACATGTTGGTGGTGACAAAGGGGGCGGAGGATGGAAGACTTATTGTTTGCTCCTTCTCTCACTCCTTTTCTTCTTTCCTTCAGAAAATACCTTAGTGCCAGCTCTTAGGTTTTTAGCTCTGGGCTGATCACCAGGGTAACAGAAATGAGCAATATCTGGACTCCTCTTTAGGAAGCTTTGGTGGAACAAGGAAATGGCACCTGTATGTGCCTCATACAATAAAAGTTTCATGGGTGCTTCATTTCTAAGTCAAAGATTAGAGAGTGATTGGGGGAGGCTGGAGAGAAGTTAAAAACCAAGCTTTGAATGGTGGTACTGAGCTTTCCATTCAAGAGGCGACTGTTGCACAGGGGCTGGGTCCGGGTTTTGGGGTCACATCCCTGGGCCTATTTCTGACTCCTGCTATTCAGCTGTGCGCACTTAGACAAATGACTTAATCACTCTGTGCTTTAAAATGGCTTCAGCTGGAAAAGAGGATCTTCTAGTTCCTAATTACAGGGCTGTTGTGAGGATTAATTGAGAGCTAATAAATATAAAGGGTTAAGATTAATATATTGCATATGATAGGATTTAATAAGTCCTAGCTATTATTTTTAATATTCTCTATTATTAGTTTCAAAACATTTTTGGGCATATACATTATGCTAGGTCCTATACTAGTTGCCTGAAAAACAAAGATGAACACAGCACCCTCATGGAGTCGAAGAGGACAAGCGCACAGAGTAGACAATTAAAACAAGGTGTGAAGCCCTAGGACTGAGACTCAGGCAGGGTTTATGGGAGCAGGTGGAGGGGCACCAAAGTCACCTTCGATGGGGAAGGGTGTTGGTGACGAGCTTGGGGAAGGCTTCCTGTCTGAGGTGCTTCTTCAACTGAGTCACTACATGATGAGTAGGGGTTCAGCATCGGAGGGTGGGAGAGGATGGCTGGATGAGAGTACTCCATGAAGAAGGTGCAGAAAGGAAGATAGTACCAGACACTGGTGAGCAGGGAATGATTAACAGTTTGGCATTGCCAAAGTATACAGTTTGAGTGTGAAGTAGCAAGGGTTTGGGGTGGGGAGGGCCTGGATCACAGACAGTCATGGCTGGTAGGAAGTCACTGAAGGTTTTAAACAGGGTAGTGCATCCAATGACCATGCCTGGTACCCAGTGGGGCTTAAATGTTAATGGATGAATGCATAAAACCTGAGTAGAATTTTAGTGTATGAGTGTAGGGAGTATCGGTGAGATTAGGCCTAAGGTGGATGATTCCATCAGTCCAAGTCTACTGACTCGCTTTAAGCGCACACACACACGCACACACACACACACACAATGTATATTGTAAAGGTAATGTATGCTCATTATAAAAATAGTCAAGTAGTACAGAAAGCCATATAGTGAGAAGGTAAATGTTTTCTTTGCATTCATTCCTTCAGTTCCTTGGAGGTAACTAGTATTAAGAGTTTTTTTGGGTAACTTTCCAGACAGATGTAGGCATACACACCTGCACAGAAAAACGCAGAACAGTGTGATGCTTAGATGCAAGGATCTGGAGCCAGCCTGCCTGGATTCCAATGATAACTCTTAGTCTCTGCTATTATAGCTTTATGAGCTTACCCTAGTTACATAACCTCCCTACACCGTGGTTTTCCTATATGTAAAGTGAACACCTACCCCACAGGGTTGTTATGAGGATTAGATGAGTTATGTATAAAGGATTTACAGTGCCTGGCATACAGTCTTTGTTACTTTTATAGATAATCTCTTTTCTAGGATAACACAAGGAAGTCAAAATAAAAAATATAGATTATCTCTTAAAATGATAAAGGAACATATTTTAATAGTGCTTTGCAGCGTGCTTTTTCTCACACACTAAAGAATCTTACACATCTTTCCACATCAGTAAACATAAATTTACCTCATTGCTTTTAATGCTGCAAGGCACTGTATGGGATGCATATACTTTAATTTATATAATCAGTCTCATATTTATGGACACTTAGGTTGTTTCCGTTTTTCACTCTTACAAACAACACTACAATGGCTGTCTTTGTGCACTTGTTCAAGCACAAATCACATCGCTGGTATAAGGGAGCCCTACCATAGGGTATCTATTTTTTTCTTCTTCAGTGGAAGCAGCTGCCAACTGATACTACCATGAACAGGCACATCTTGAGGGACACATCTTAAATCTGCACATGTGTACCAGGCTGTGATCCTATCCTGGATAAAAGGTGTAACGGAGTCACTGGGAAGTTCAGGGGAGGGGTTAGGCCAATGGTTGTAAGAAGCTCATCTGGAGGCAGGGAGTTCTACATCTCCCAACTTTCCTTCCTGCACTCATTTTCTCCCTGAGATTCAGAGTTAAGGAGAGGTTTTGGGGTGGATGTTGACGGCCTTGTCTATCTTATCTATGGCCTAATGAATTTCCAGAACCCAGCCCTCTTACAACACTCTTGCTCTCTGGGGAAGTAGCTCTGAGAGAGCTGAGAGAACAGCAGAGTCTGTGATAGTAGGATGAACGCCTCTGGTTTGGCTGTAACACTCACAGATTTTCAAAGAACCACAGGTCACTGGAAAGGGTCCCACACCAGCCACTCTGGTAGGGACCAGGTCTATTACCACACTTGGGGCACTGCCTTCCCTACCTCTGAGCCTTCCTGGATCATGTTTCCACACATACCAGAAGCCCCACCACCCACCACTCCCAGCCTGTGAAGGGCAGACTCTGGGCCTGCACCTCTGCCACTGTGAAGCAGCCTGCAGACCTGTCTATGGAAGTGAAGTGGCTGTGTGAAGAAATCTAAGTTTTGACCTCAAAGACCCAGTGTAATGAGAAGCCCTCTTCATTGTGCTGACTCTTGGATACGGACATTTCATGCTCTCGCAGAATGCCAATGACTGAAATAGGGATCATAAGGGCAACAGGAGCAGTGGGGCAAGATTCATCTGAGGAACACTCCAGAACTAGCCTTCAACAGTGATTGGAGCTTTAGTGAGTGAGAAGCACTGGAGGAACAGACATCCCATTTTAGTTCTCTTTTTGCTGGAAGCTGCGAGCAGGGCTGGCGCCCACCCTCACCTTCTGACTGTGGAGCCCTTGGACTTTTAAAAAGTTGGGGCAGGGCTTCAGGAAAGAGATTCTGGACCTCCACATGAGACCATGTGTCTTAGTTCGTTTGTGTTTCTGTAACACTATAACAACATACCTGTGACTGGGTCATTTGGTAAAAACAGAAATTTATTTCCCTGACAGTTCTAGAGGCTAGGAAGTCCAGGATCAAGGCACCAGCAGGTTTGGTGTCTAGTGGGGGCCCTGGTCTCTGCTTCCAAGGTGTCACCTTGAAAGTTGCATCTTCATATGGTAGAAGGACAGGAGAGAGTAAACCTATTCCCCCCAAGCCCTTTTATAAAGGGACTGATCTCATCACAAGGGCTCTGCTCTCATGACTTAATGACTTCCTAAAGGCTCTACCTGTTAATATTGTCACAAAAGTGATTAAGTTTCAATGTATGAATTTTGGGGAACACATTCAGACCAATGCAGTATGTATATATAAAAACAAAAAAGATGCTGGTATTTGCACTTTGAATTGGGGGAGCAGATGTTCCCAAATTCTTCTTTTAAAACTTGGACAAATTTTTACTCCCACGGTGTATGCAAGTGCCTATTTCCCCTTATCTTTGACAACAGTGAATTTCATTAAACTTTAAATATTTTGCCAAACTGATAGGGATGTAAAGTGCTATCCCAATTTTTATTTAATTTGTATTTTCTCAATTGTGAATGTAATCAAACATATTAAAATCTATGTATGAGACATTAGCATTTCTATTGGGTGGGATGGCTTTTCCTTATGATTTGGAAAAGCTCATTTGATAAGCAAGAAAATTAGCCCTTTGTCTAGCAGATGTATAGCCAATATTCCCCCAAGTCCTTTGTGTCTTTTAACTTGTTTTCTTGTGTGGGAGTATAAACATTTTGTGTGATCAGATTTATCAGTCATTTCCTTTAGGACTTCTGGGGTTTGTACCATGCTTAGAAAGGTGTTTTCCACTCCAATACTATAAAATTATTAGTCCATTCTTTTCTTGTATTTCTGTGATTTTATTTCTTTAGTTTTTTTAAGCAAATTAAAAAAAATTCCTGAAATAATATTTATTTGTTTAAGACAGAAAAGAATAAGGAAGAAAACAAACTAACAAAATCCGCCTAACACCCAGAGAATCTCTATGTTAGCAGAGGTTAACACAATTAAGAAAATATTATACATGCATAAGATTTTAAAAAGTAAACAATATAGAATGTAAATATTAAACAATGTCTCTCTTTCTCACCCACACAGTATTCTCCTACCATCCCTCTCTCAAGAGGTTTACCTATCACCGATTTCTCATATTTTTTTCAAAGAAAAAAATTTAAATTTATGGCATACATACTTTGAAAAAATGTATACACTATACTGTTACTCTACATCTTTCCTGAAAAGTAAAATTAATAATGATTAACAATAAAACTAATGATTATTAAAAATAAAATTGATAATCATTAAACAATTAGTAGTTACACCTTTTAATTTATCTGGAGTTTATTTTGGCACAGAAAGTGAGGTAGGGATCTAGCTTAATTTCCTTTTGTAAAGTGGCCAGCCAGTAATTCCAACGCTATTTATTGACTAAGTTTGTCTTTTCCCTGTTGACTTGAAATGTCTTCTTTTTTTTATGTATTAAAAGGTTTCACTCTCTTGGGAGATCTGGGTATTGTCCCTAGCTCTGCCACTAATTTGAACATGATCTTTGAAAAGCTCTATCCTCTCTGGGCTTTAGTTTACTCCTGTGTAAAATGAAGGATTGGGAGAGCTGGTGTTGAAGTTTCCTTCTAGCCTTCACGCTGTGTATTGATATCAAAACTCCACTGTGATTTCAGATCCTCCTCCCTCTTGGGTTGTTTTCAACCCATTGTCACGATGGGCTCACCCAGCACCCAGTGCCTGGGGGCAGTTTCCAGGGCTGTGTCTGCATCACTTTTAAAAATTATCTTTGTCTTCACAAAATCGTTATGCTGAAACCTTGACACTTAAGCCCTCTCTTATGAGCTACATGAATTCTTGTGTGGCCTGTCACAGTGAGCTAGAAGGCACAAAAAGGGTCTTAATAAGTGGTTCTTAACTTGGATCTCTGGGACCTCTGAGGGGATGGCGTTATTATGAAGATAGTGATGGAAGGTGTTAACACTTGAAAAGCTTTATGAAAATTGGGACCCACCGACTAATTTCAACGTTGCCATCTTTGCTTTGAGTCAGAAGTCTGTCTACACAAAGAGCTCACACTGATAGTTCATGCCGGTCAGGGAAGAAGCGAACAAATATTTGCTGAGTTTCGGATGTTCTATATACAGTCACTGATTTAATTTTGTCCCAGACCTTGCCAGATCAGTACAGTTATCTCCATTCTGAAGGTGTAAGTAGTAACTTGCCCTAGGCTACCCGGGTCAGTAGGTTTTATTTTATTATTATTATTTTTTTAGAGACGGAGTCTCGCTCTGTCGCCCAGGCTGGAGTGCAGTGGCGCGATCTCGGCTCACTGCAAGCTCCGCCTCCTGGGTTCACCCGCCATTCTCCTGCCTCAGCCTCCCGAGTAGCTGGGACTGCAGGTGCCCGCCACCATGCCAGGCTAATGTCAGTAGGTTTTAAACTCTAGGATTTTAATTCAGGTCTGCACCGCATAGCTTTTGCCCTGTACTTCCCAAATTCCAACTCACCAGTGGGGTAAGTCTGACTGGAATATATTCTTCAATAATTTTTAAAAAGGGGTAATGCTCCCCCCACCAACCCCAGACTATTATGGCTTTGGTGCTGGGATTAGAGTAGCTGTGTTGGCACACAGTTCCCATCGGGTGGCACTGTGAGCTCAGCAATGGAGTCAACGTTCCCTGCAGCATCCACCCGGAGCCCACAGGCACCTCTGGGGACCTGGCTGTAGATTCACCCTCTCCCAGCAGATGGAGTTTGCCTGTGTGTTTACTCTGAACTCCGCCAGGCGGGGCACAGCTGTGTTGGTTCTCTTTGGGTTAAAGAGGGCCCTAGGTAGTCCCTCTTCTTTTACGGCCTGCAGCTGGTACAGGATCTGTCTCCCTGGCAATTAGGTGGCCCAGGATGCGGCTCCTGTGCTATTGGGTGGTTGCACCTCCAGTTATAAAAGGTGGTGGACTTCAAGTTGCAGGGAGAGCCTTCTGCCACTGCTTTTGCTGTGGTGCAGACAGGAGCATTTACTAAATGTGGATTGGAAGGTCCTACTGGAAAGGCCAGAGTGAGTTTAAACTAAGAGACTACTGTGTTAGGATTGAGCAGCAAAGAGGAGACAGTATAAGAGAAGGGAAGTATCATTCATTGAGTGCCTGCTCTGTGCTGGGCACTGGGAGGGGAGCTTTCCCCGTATTATCTTATTTAGTCCTCACAATAATTCTGTGAGTTAGCTACTATTACTTTCCCCATTTTATAGATGAAAAACTAAGCCTTGGAGAGATGAAAGGATTTGACCAAAGTCACAAAGCAAGTTAGCTTTGGAGACAGTATTCTGTCCCAGTCCAAGATCTCAGGACCAGATCTCAAAGACCTGGAAAGAAGGGGTAAGTAGAGATTTAAAATCTGTCATTTAATTCTGTAGCTAGCACGAACCTTTCCCTTACTTTCTCAAAACTTTGGTTCTTTAAAGTGTTTGACAGACTCTTTGTAAAAGAGGCGTAGGCAGTATTATCACCTCGTTATAGATTAGGAAACAGAGGGGTTACACAACTTGCTCAAGCTCACACTCAGTGGTAAGTGGCAGCCCGAATTCAAATAAAAATCTATGTGATCAGAACACTTGTTCTTTTAAAAATCCAAATGAAGGCCAGGCGCGGTGGTTCACGCCTGTAATTCCAGCACTTTGGGAGGCCAAGGCGGGTGAATCACTTGAGGTCAGGAGATTGAGATGAGCCTGGACAATATGGTGAAACCCTGTCTCTACTAAAAATACAAAAAAATTAGCCAGAGAATGGTGGTTCATGCCTGTAATCCCAGCTGCTTAGGAGGATGAGGCCCGAGAATTGCTTGAACCTGGGAGGCAGAGGTGGAAGTGAGCCAAGATCATGCCACTGCACTCCAGCCTGGGCGACAGAGTGAGACTGTCTCCAAAACAAACAAACAAACAAACAAAAAAGCAAATGTAGTAATTGGAACGTAAATACTTATTCATTCATTCATTCATTCATTCATTTGTTCATGTAAGCAGGCAGTATCTAACCACCAGGTATGGAAGCAGCTACTTTTACTTAAGATTAGTTCTATCTAAATATTCTTTAGTCCTTCAGGTTCATACTTGTATAATCCATCCTAGCACAGTGCCCTGCCATCATAGATAGCCAATAAAGGCTTATTGAATTGAATTAAATTGAATTGAACTGATTAGATACAGCTGGAGACTTGAAGTGGTCCAGCTCTTTGAATTTTCCTTTCCGAGTCCCCTGAAACCAAATTGTTGAAACTATTTGATTTAATTCAATATGGCCAGCACTTGTTGAGTGCCTGCCATTTTGTTCCTTTATTACTTAGCTAATTTTGGCCACACCACCCAGCCTATTGCCCAAATCAGATTGTATACTGAAATATAAAGCTACATTAAAGTCTGAAGCAAAGGCAGGAGCCTATGAGCCCCATACTGCTGGAAGGTAGACAAGGAAAAGTTGAAAATTTAGGCTATGGGAAGGTAGCATTTTATTTAGAAAAAGAAAGGCAGTTGAAGTTTGGTTATCCTGTTAACTAGCTGTGTGAACCTGAATAGGCAAGATAACATTTATAAACATCCGCTTCCTTTTTTGTAAGATGCGTTCCTCATCTTATTGGATTATGACCAACATAAGCTCCTTGAGGGCACAGTAAGTATTTAGGGTGATATTTTTAGTCCCTGACAGAAGGCCTGGCACATAGTAGGTGCTCAGTGAATATTTAAAAAAGGAAAACTGTGCTTTGAAGTAGGTAAAGCAAATTCAATTATTCTATTTGTATAGCCAGGGAATGATCTTCCTAATTGGCAGGGGTGAGGGCAAGAGATGGGCTTGCGCTAGACTTTGTAGGATAGGTAGGGTTTAACTAGGCAGAAGTGAGGACGGAGAGCATTTCAAGGTGAGGAAGTCACTGCAGCAAGGTGTGAAATGTGTAGGACAAACTCAGAGGATATGAACACTCTGAAGAAGGTACATGTTGGAGAGGAGTGAGACAGCATGGGAAGAGGTATGTGGATGTATTAATAGGTTATGAAGGGCCTATCTATTCTCTGCCCTTGGGGGCTTACAACATTTTCTCCATTGCCTCCAGCAGATTCTATGGCAGTGCTTAGCAGGTGGGTGTTAATGAGGCTTCCTGTGGCTGGGTTTGGTAAGGAGTTGTATATCAAACATAGTGATGAGTTTGCATTTCAAGCCACTGTCTAGGACTCTCAAGAAGAACTCTTTTGGGGCTCTTTGTTCATTGCTATGGTCCAAATGTGCCCCCTTCCCTAAATTTGTGTGTTGAAACTTAATGGCCAATGTGATAGTCTTAAGAGGTGGAAACTTTAGGAGATGATTAATTCATGAGGACAAAGCCCTCATAAATGGGATTAGCAACCTAATAAAAGGGCTGGAGGGAACTGGCTAGGTCCCTTTTGTCTCTTTTGTCTCTTCTACTGTGTGAAAACTCAGTGTTAAAAGCACCTTTGGAAGCAGAGACAAGGCTATTACAAGACACAGTACCTGCCAGAGCCTTAATCTTGAACTTTCCAGCTTCTAGAACTGTGAGAAATATATTTCTATTGTTTAAAAATTACCCAGTCTTAGATTTTGTAATTAATAGCAGCACAGGCAGACCAAAACAACCACAGTGAGAATGAAAGAAGTTATTTACCCCCCGAATGACCAGTGGAGATAGGTCTATTATCCTTCTTTGAGGATGAAACAGGCTCTTTATCCCTTTACTACACAAGAGCAAATTCAAGGCCATGATCCACTTGCCCAGTTGGAGGGGCTTGCCCAGTCATTCAACATTCTTTGGACCAAAGCATATTGCCTGAAGTTCTTTCCTGATGCCCTCATTTCTTGCATAACCATGCCAGGAGAGCAAGCTACCTTTGAGTGACTACAGCCTTGCATTTCCAGTCATCTCCACTGCTTCTGGGAACTCTCCTTGATTGGGTATGTATACACAATTCCACCAAGTACCCAGTTCAATACAGTAAGGCTTTCCTTTTTATCTTTAGTCAACCCAAATAACTCATTCTATAGTGGGAATCATTTGATAGTCCCCCCATAACAGGCCATTCAGGTTCATTTGACAGTGCTGGTGGCATACCCTTTAATGCAAACTAACCATTCAAACATCTAAAGATTTCTCTGGCTTGGAGACATATGACAGCCACCCTGGAGGCAGTCCAGTTCTAGTTTTGTGCACTCATACACTTGCTCCTGCTGATGTTTTCTTCAGGCCCCTGTTAGATATGCCACATGCTATGGCCTTTATGTGTTTCCCCAAATTCATGTGTTGGGCACTGAATCTCCAACTGTCTTGGGAGGTGGCACATAATGGGAGGTATTTAGATCATGAGGGCTGTCATGAATGGATTCATGCTGTTACAAAAAGGCTTTACAGGAATGGGTTTGCTCTCTTCTGCCATGAAAGGATACAGTGTTCATCCCTCTTTAACCCATCTGTCCCTTCTGCAATGTGAAGACACAACAAGAAGGCCCTCACAAGATGCCAGTGCCTTGATCCTGGGCTTTCCAACCTCCAGAACTGTGAGAAAGTCAATTTTTGTTTTTGATAAATTACCCAGTCTCAGTTATTCTGTAATAGCAGCATAAAACAGACTGGAATGAGTGAACCCATACCACTTTTTCATTCATGAGTGAATGCCACTTTCACATGGTGCATGGTAACTAACACTGCTAATGGCATATGGTGATAACTATGAAAAGATTTGCTGAGAATGACGTAAAAGCATAGGAGTACCATGGAGCCTGTACAGTTGTATAGTGAGATGTGTTTGGGCTGCACAGCTGAATAGTGCAGTAAAAAGTGCCCCAGTAGAAAGATGTTGTGAACTGCTTTACACATTTATAGGTAAAGCCAGAGGACTGGGGGAGGGGGAAACCTGGTTTTCTATGTAACAAAGAAGCTTTTGGTTGAAGAAATAACCCTGAGAATCCTTCTAAGTTTAGTTAGGGGGTTTCTGAACCAACTTTGTTGTCTGTGGAAACTTTATTATTCTTCTTTCTAATTGAACTAGTTTATTGTAAAGACTTCAGGGAATGAGGAGGAAAGGGTTGTCCCTGGCCATTGGAAACCAATGGTTTGTCTTCTCTCAAAAAATCATATGCATATTCTGGTTCAGAAGTACTAAATTCCCTCCATTGGGCCACAAATTATCTCTGATTCTTACAGCTTTGGAGCTCCACTTTTTTTCTTGTTTTGTTTTTTGAGACAGAGTCTCTCTATGTCACCCAGGCTGGAGAGCAGTGGCACAATCTTGGCTCACTGCAAGCTCTGCTTCCCAGGTTCATGCCATTCTCCAGCCTCAGCCTCCTGAGTAGCTGGGACTATAGGTGTCCGCCACCATGCCTGGCTAATTTTTTGTATTTTTAGTAGAGACGGGGTTTCACTGTGTTAGCCAGGATGGTCTCGATCTCCTGACCTCGTGATGTGCCCACCTCGGCTCCCCAAAGTGCTGAGATTACAGGCATCAGCCACCGCGCCCGGCCTGGAGCTCAACTCTTAAATCATTTCATTTTCACTGTCTTGGGCTATACACCACAGGATTTAAAAATCAGATTTTGGGTTTGGGTACATGCTTGGCCACCTGCTAGCTGTGTGGTCTTGGATAAACCATCAATCTTTCTGAATCTGTTTTCTCATCAGTAAAATATCTCACTCTTGGGGCTTCTGTAAAGATCAAATAAAACAACAAATGTCAATGTTCTTTGCAGACCCCAAGGCACTTTCCAAGAGTTTGCTGTGATTATTATTGCTACCTGCAAAATTCTAGGGAACCTGATGGTACATAAATGGCACTGCTTGGCATACCCTGCAGCAGCTGTTCCAGTTCTGTTTACTGCACATGGGTGAACAGTTTACTCCAAGGGAATATTTTACTCATTACAGGGTTGTAACTGCTACAAATAGCGCAGGGTGCCTCCCACCTAATGTAGAACACAGGCTACGCCATCCCAAGAGCCAGCCAGATGCCAGATGCCACACTATGTGTGCAGTAGAGAGTAGCCGAACCTGCTGTCTTGTAAAAATGTAATGGCAGGTATCTAATGTGATTAAGGCTTGGAGGAACAAACCTGATTCAGTGACATGTTGTTCTGAATCCCACTACAGATATTCTTGGACAGCAAACTCCATTTTTCACCTGATTGCCCATATGAGTTTTCCTAAATTTGGCTGCGCCTTTGATTTGCTCTTCATTTTAAGCAATATGCTGCAGTGGAATGAGTGTGTGCTTTGGAGAGACAATTTCAGGTTCAAGTCCCAGCTCTGCTTATTAAAAGCTGAATGGCCTTTGGTGAGTTACTATAACTCTTTGAGCCTTGGATTTCTCACCTAAAAAATGAGGATAACAGGGCCTACCATGTAGGGTTTTTAGGATGATTAAGTAAGATAATGTATATAAGCGCCCGGTCTAGTACCAACTGAGTTGTACATATGTGTCAACTGTCTAACAAATGGCCAATGAGCAATTTGCAACCCACCTGACCCCAGGGTTGGATCCCCTTGTGATTTGTTGTTAAGCATGTTCTAGTGCTTTTCAATCTTCAACGTGCCTACAAACCAGCTGGAGTCCTTGTTAAAATGCAGGTCCAGATCCACTAGGTCTGGGGTGGGGCTTGAGATTCAGCATTTCTAACAAGCTCCCAGGTGCTGCTGCTGCCACCACTCAGGAGACATACTCTGAGTAGTGACACTCTTTAAGTGTATCTAGAATGTCTAACCCAGCTGGGCAAGAGGCCCCAACCACCTGTTTTCTACTGTTTTTGCTTAATTCAGAAGTTTGCAATCACTAGTTGTTTAACTCTGTCTGAATCAATTCTAAAAATACAGATTCCTGAATCCACTGAGGAGATTCTATTTCTGTAGGTGAGGGGTGTGACTTAGAATCTACATTTTAAAAATGCACCCTAGATGATCCTGATGGGAACTAGCTATATAACAACTATGGCCAGGTGTCAGGCCAGCATGTTGAGATCCATTAGTCATTATACAGTATTTGAAGCTAAACATGACTCATGTATAATCCTGAGAGTTACATCATGAAATGGGTACCATGAAGGTGCAAAATATTCATATGCCTACACATATATGAAATTCTGATCATGTGGCCACTAATAGGAAAACTTGGCTGCTCCTGACTTTCACTTTATAGATCAGCTATGTGCAGTGTTTAAGTGCTTAGACTTTGGTGTCAGATAGACCAGGGCTCACATCCTGGCTCAACATCTGAAAAGGTGTGACTTTGGATAAGTCACTTAACTGTGCAAGCAACAGTTTCCTTGTCTGTGAAATGCCGATAACATTACCTGTTTCATAGGCTTATGGTGAGGATTATCAAGACAGACAATTCTGTTCTCAGTCTTTCTCACATCAACTGACAGCAACTCTATCTTTCCAACTTCTCTGGCCAGAAGTCTTACAATCATCTTTGACTCCTCTTTTTCCCTTATGTCCCACATTCAACCCACTGGCAAATTCTGTTGACTTTACTTTCAAAATAAACACAGAATCCAACCACTTCTTACAACTCCTCTGCTGCCCTCTTGATTCAAGCCATTGTTGTTATTTTTGTCATGGCTTCCAAACTGATTTCCCTGCTTCTACCCTTGCCCCACCATGGTTTGTTCTCAACACATTAACCAGAGTGATTGCATTAAAAAGCAGGTGAGATCATGTCACCTCTCTGATCAAACTCTCCAACAGCTCCCCATTTTATTCTCAGAATAAAAACCAAAATGGTGTTTACAAAGTCCTGTACAATCAGATTTCCTGTTACATCTCTGACCTCATTCCTGATTATTCTCTCTTCTTTTTTTTTTTTTTTTGAGATGGAGTCTTGCTCTGTCGCCCAGGCTGGAGTGCAGTGGCACGATTTTGGCTCACTGCAAGCTCCTCCTGCTAGGTTCATGCCATTCTCCTGCCTCAGCCTCCTGAGTAGCTGGGACTACAGGCACACGCCACCACGCCCGGCTAATTTTTTTTTTTATTTTTAGCAGAGACTGGGTTTCACCATGTTAGCCAGGATGGTCTTGATCTCCTGACGTCGTGATCCGCCTGCCTCGGCCTCCCACATTGCTGGGATTACAGGCATGAGCCACTGCACCCGGTCTGCTCTCTCTCTTCTTCACCCTATTCCAGACACGAAAACATCATCAATTAAAAAAAAATTTTTTTTTATTATACTTTAAGTTCTAGGGTACATGTGCACAACGTGCAGGTGTGTTACATATGTAAACATATGCCATGTTGGTGTGCTGCACCCATTAACTCATCATTTACATTAGGTATATCTCCTAATGCTATCCCTCCCCCATCCCCCCACCCCACAACAGGCCCCAGTGTGTGAGGTTCCCCTTCCTGTGTCCAAGTTTTTGACAAACATTTCAAGAAAACTCCAACTTTTAGTTGTTTGCCCTGGACTCATTCCCTCTGCCTGAGGCGTTCTTCCCCCAGATATCTGCAAGACCAATTCCTTTCTCCTCTAAGACTTTGCTCCCCCAGACCACCCTATTTATAATTTTTCCTGTCCCATTCCTGTCCTCAGAACTTCCTTTACTCTACTTTTATTTTTTCCCCATAATTTTCTTACACACTATAATTACGTTTGCTATTCATTGTCTTGCCCCAGAAGAATGCTCCCCAAGGGCAGGGAATTGTTTTCTCTGCTGATATAATCCATGTACTCAGCATGCACCAGCATTTGTTACATAAGATGCTTAATACACATCTTTTAAAAGTAAGTGAATTATGCATGTAAAGTACTAATCACAGTGCCTGGCACACAGACAGTATTAAGTAAGTGGTAGTTTATATTATTTTTGAAACACCTGAAAAGATATTTCTGTCTTGGGTGTCCCAGCCTAAAGCTCTGCATAGCACATATTTACCTCTCAGTGAGTCTATGCCTCACCATAGCCCTGTGAGGTGAGTGAGGCTGAGATCCCTCTGTATTCTGTCAAGGATAAGCAACAAAGCTCACAGGTGCTAAGTGATTCATACAACCAGTGTGTTATAGAACCAGGACTGAATAGATTCCAGGTCTCTCAATTCTGAGCCCAGTGCTCTTTCTATGCTGTCACGGAAATTAGAAAGGAGAGATGACTTCTTAACACCAACTTCTTAACTTCCTCAAGCCCAGCTTATGTGTTAATCAAACATCCAAAGTGCTGATGTACACAGGTGCCAAGATAATGTCAATAGTCTAACATGAGCCTCATTTATCTACATTACCTTGAAACAAAAGAGATCTGTAAATGTGGGAGACATTGAATTGAATGACAAGATCAATTACAAGAACTTTCACACAATGGATAAAAAAATACTGATTCCCCAGAGTTTGTAAATGTCTTGTCTCTTGCTGTTGTTTGGATAAAAGACAGTCGGTTTAGAGTAATGCCAAGCTCTACTTAAAATAAGTTATATTACAAAAAATGTACTGGAAATTTAAAAAATGAATAGAAAAACCTGCCTATAATCCCGTCACCCTTACAAATCAATAGTTGTTATTTTAATGCTCCCTTCTACACTTTGCTTGTATGCATATGGTATTTTTGCATGGCATAGACATTTTTCTTTTTAAATTTAGTATACTGTGAACTTTTTATCTTTATCTAGTGTTTAGAAATATTATATTTTACAAGTTACATAACATACCATCTGGTTGATATACCACTGTTCATTTAACAATTCCCCTATTGTTGGTTTGTAGGTTATTTTCAGTGTTTCACTGTTTAAATGGCATTGTAATGAATGTCTTTGTAGCTTTTCCTTTAGGCATTTCCGCTCTTCCTATAACAATTCTCAAGAGTGATACTACTAGATTCAAAAAAGTCTTTTATGACTCAATAAATATGGTTCCTTTTTTGCTCCTCTTTATGGCCTTAGGTGATTTTATCAAGTAGCTAATATATATTTTATAGATGGGAAATTAGAAAACAATTGATCACTATTCCTTGCTTGTTAATTTTCTTATCAAGACACCAATCTATGATACCTACATTCCTCAGATGATACCGTTGGAATTGTTTTATTCAGTGGGAATTTACTCAGTAAAATAAGGAGGTTTCTTTTTTCAGAGATACTATTGTCTGAATGTTTATGCCCTATCAAAATTCAGATGTTGAAATCCTGATGCCCAAGGTGATGGTATTAGAAGGCCTTTGGGAGGTAATTAGGTCATGAGGGAGGAGTCCTCATGACTGGGATTAATACCCCTATAAAAGATTTGCCGGAAAGCTAGCTAGGACCTTCAACCATATGAGAATAAAGTGAGAAGGCATTGCTGTCTATGAAACAAGAGATGGCTCTCGTCAGACACCAAATTGCTGGTGCCTTGGTCTGGGATTTTCTAATCCCCAGAAGTATAAGAAATAAATTTCCTTTGTTTATAAGCTAACCACTCTATGATATTTTGTTGTAATGGCCCAGACTACAAAAATACTATGTTAGGCAGGGCACGGTGGCTCATGCTTATAATCCCAGCACTTTGGGAGGCTGAGATGAGCAGATCACTTGAGGTCAGGAGTTCAAGATCAGCCTGGCCATCATCGTGAAACCCCATCTCTACTAAAAATACAAAAATTAGCCAGATATGGTGGTGTGTGCCTGTAGTCCCAGTTACTCCTGAGGCTGAGGCAGGAGAATTGCTTGAACCTAGGAGGCAGAGGTTGCAGTGAGCAGAGATCACGCCACTATACTCCAGTTTGGGTGACAGAGCAAGACTCTGTCTCAAAAATAAACAAACAAACAAACAAAAATACTACGTTGTCTTCCTTCAGACATCCAAAGTTTGGTTTAGAGTCCCTTTAGTCAGCCTTTGCTTGGGAAGAGGGCTAGACTTGGAGTCAGAAAACTTGGATTTAAATCTTAGCTATGCTATTTATTAAAAACATTTTGTAAAATTCTTCATGTACCAGGGTATATTAGTTCATTCTCATACTGCTATAAAGATATTACCTCGAGATTGGGTAATTTATGAAGAAAAGAAATTTAATTGACTCACAGTTCTGCATGGCTGGGAGGCCTCAGGAAACTTACAATCATGGTGGAAGGTGAAGGGGAAGCAAGGCATGTCTTACATGGTGGCAGGAGAAAGAGGGAGAGAGAGAGAGAGAGAGAGAGAAGGGGGAAGCTCCAGACACTTATCAAATGATCACATCTTATGATAACTCATTATCATGAGAATAGCAAGGGAGAAATTCGCCCTCATGATCCAATCACCTCCCACCAGGTCCCTCCCTCCACACACAGGGATTGCAATTGGAGAGGAGATTTGGCTGGGGACACAGAGCCAAACCATATCAAAAGGTGTTGTTATCTTTTTACTGTGGAGAAAGGAGCAAAAATCAAATGCTCCAAAATTGACTCTCAAATTCCCTAAGTGTCTTCCAAGTGTTTAAATCTCTGCTTTGGCTTTTGTGCCTAACTCACTAGAAAGGTGTATCTTGTGGTGTTTGTGAGATTGTGTGTCTTCTATTGAGTTGATTATATGCAGTGGAAAAAATAGACCTGGATTTGACTCTAGTTCCATTATTTACAAACTGGATGAAAGAGGGGGAAGTTTGCCCACCTCTCTGAAATGGGGATAATAACAGGATTAAGGGAGGAAATAAATGAGACAGTATATGTCAAATATCTAGTGGAGTGCTTGGCATTCAGGCACCAGTAGTGTTATTTCTTCTCTCTGTTCCGCCTCAATGCTTTAAGGGATGTTAATACGTATTTTCACAGAAGATTCAAGGCAGTAAGACTTTATTATCGTATCAATGTGTTTTAGTTTGGTTTCTATAAAATATTTAGGTGTTTTAAGCAGAATTTTCTTATTTCAAGGGCATATTGAATTATTTCTGGAGCTAGGCTGGCTTGGTTGGCTATTTTCAGCAAGGGATAGCCAACATTTAAGCTATTTATTTCAGTATATTTGCTATACGCTGTGTCTTTCCTGTTGGTCCAGATAGAATGGATTTATTTTCAAGTCGAGATGAATGCTGAAGTCCAGGGCTCAGAGTTTGGATGCAGAAGTGTAGGCATTGGTAGTTTAAGAACATAAATACTGCCACAACTTGTCCATGAGATGGAAAGTAATAACTTCTTCCCTCATCCACTGCAATCCTATCTAAAAAAAATCTTTGTTTTACTATCGAAAAATATAACAATTCTTTCCATTTCTGTATCACACTACACTTTTATATAATATGTTCACATGGATTACCTTAGCCAAATCTTACTCCCCTGAGGGATTCAGATTCAAAAAGCATTTATTAATAAACACCCACTATGTGTTAAATTTGGTTATGAGGCACTTTCACACAACTTTTTAATGTAGTCTTCACTTTCAGCACTTAATGAAGGAAAAGTGATTGGAAAGCAGAACTTTTGAGAACTGGTACTCAAACCCAGATCTTAAATTCCCAGTCGAGTTGGTGCCTTTTTTCCAATAATCTTGTTCCTCAAAGAGATGATGTGATGCTGTAGAAAGAGCACCAGCTTGCATCAGGGGACTGGGGTTCTAATTTCAGTGAATGGCTCGTGGTGGGCTTTTGGGGAGTCATGCAACCTCTTGGAGCTAATGAGGCATTATGACCTCTTTGGTCTCTCTGTGCCCTGACAGTTCATGTGTCTATGGAATACACTTTTAAAATGGGAATAATACAGGGAATATTAATAAATTATTTTAGGCAGATAGGGAGGGTAAGGAGTCCTTGGTAAGACTTTTCCTTTTAAAATAAACAGCTCCTGAAACATTTCTTTTCTAATAGAAAAGTGGCTTGAAAAGTCAGGCCAGCAAGCTTTGATATGCAAATGCAAGCAATTAGAAGTTGGGTTCATCCAGTATGGTGATTCCCACCCTCTTCTCCTTGTCACCATGTGTGCCAGGTGTCATGGCCACCTCCAGATGACTCCATGTGTGCATGACATCATGGCAACCTGCATTGGCCTGTTAAAAGGCCGGAGTGGGAGGGCCAGGTTTCTCCCAGGCTACGTGAATGACACATCTGGTCAAACCAATCCCCTGGGCCCTATGCAAATCAGACACTGCCTCCTGCAGCCTCCCAATATAACCAACTACTTTTCCACCACACACAGGGTTTTTCTCCATTTGGAGCCCACCCCCCACTCCCCATACAGGGGGAGACTTTCTTCTTCTTTCTTGCCCATTAAACTTTCTGCTCCTTACAAACCACTCTATGGGTGTCCATGTTGTTTATCTAACTAGCACAAGACAAAGGACCCTGGTGTTTCTCCATTCATTGGAGCCATATCATTTTGGTGCATTGGCCGGAAATCCAAGGTACAACATTCATTGGAGTGGTGAGTATGGAGTGAACCTCAACCTCAAATCTGTCTTTGAATCTCCAGGCTCTCTTCCAGCTATCCTGTCACCAGATTTTCATTTCTTTTCTACCTGTGACCACTATATCTATTCTCTGTGTGTATGCCATGTGCAGGAATTTTTACAGTCCAGGGAAACAGGTCTGTCAGGAAAGATCAGCAAATGTGGCAGGCAGCATAAACGTCTCTCTCTCCCTCTCTTTCTCTCTCTCTCTCTGTCTCAGGAATTTTTACAGTCCAGGGAAACGGGTCTGTCAGGAAAGATCAGCAAATGTGGCAGGCAGTATAAACGCTCTCTCTCTCTCTCTCTGTCTCTCTCTCCCCCCCCCCGCCCCCAATCCTCTCTCTCTCTCCTCTCTTCTTTCTCTCTCCTCTCTCTCTCTCCTCTCACTCTCCTCTCTCGTCTGGCAAACACATGGTATTTCTAACCCAACAGTGCCACCTAGTGGAACTAGAAATCCTCTTCATAAGACACATTGCTGGTGCTCTGCAGCACATTGTAGTTTCACAACTTTTCCTCGTTGCATTTTTCTACTGGAAACTAGGCTTTATGCTACTTCTGTGAATGGGAGATCTCTGCCTTCAACAGTTAGGAGTTAAGTGTTTTCCATAGCCAAATTTTAGTCTTAATATTGTCCCATCAGCAGAAAAACAGCCATTTGGTTCCTATGTTCTTTTAAGGCACCTATTCTGTCTCCAATTAAGACAGTACTTAATTAGTAAGAGGATTTTAAGTCTGGAAGTTAACCTGAACCATTTTATGAACCATCTAAGGGTAGATGCTTTAGCATGGGCCATAATAGCAGGCAATCTAGCAAATTTCCTCCATTAAAGGAACCTTGCTTTTATATAGTCTTTCCCAAGATCCATTTTTTGGAGGGAGGCACACAGGTCACATAAGTCTAGGAGGTCAAAGGAAAATAATAGGCAGAGGACTAGGACTACTTGGGTAAGCGTATCTAGGCCTCAGAAGTCTAGTTCCTCTGGTGTCATGGCTTGGAGGGTCATGCCTGTAGCCATGGGTGGCACATTTAACAGGGTGCTGGGACCCAGGAACCAGAGAGGGAAAATAGTTGGGGGGATGCTCCCACTGTTTTCTTCTCCACCCTGGGTCACATATGGAAGGGAAGGAGACTAAAGGGACGCCTTCTGCCACTTCTCTTTCTAGATGGGTAACAGATTGTCTTCAGCATACATTCCCCTGGAGTGTATTTTAAAGCACTGGCACTCTTTTGCCCCTGAGCCTTTTAAGAAAAAGTACCTCATATTCTGTTGCAGAAGCACATGGCCTTCTTACCATGGCTTACCAAGGCTGGGCGGAACCTTGATTTTTAATATTATCCAACAGTTAGATCTTTTCTGCAGATGGAGGGGCAGATGGACTGAGGTCCCCTATGTACAGACTTTCTTTGCCCTGCGAGACAACCCAGACCTTTGCAAGTTCTGTACAATCAACTCAGCTCTTTTAGTACCCATGGCAGGCAAGCCCACAGAGCTAAAGCAGATTCCAGAGGTGCAATCTGAGACTGCTATTGAATGTCTCAACCCTTCCACTACCCCTCCAATCATACCATCAGCTTCTCCAGCTCCAGCATCTCCAGTATTACCTACCCTCCCCTCTTCACTCTTACCTCTGCAGGAAATGCCTGATGGGAATGGTCCCATGAGGGTTCAAGTTCCCTTCTCATTACAGGACCTTAAGCAAATAAAGGGAGACTGAGGCCAATTTTCTGAAGACCCCGATACGTGTATAGAAGCTTTCCACAATTTAACTCATATCTATGGTGTTTTTCCTTCTTTCATAGTTTCAAATGTCTCTTTTATAATATTCTTCCAACCTGGGAAAAGTTAATTTTCCAAACCTTAGAATGCTTGGCTTAGAGTTGAGCTAGGGGGAAGGGAAACCAGAAGCCTGACATGCTGGCAAAAGGGTAAACATTTTTTACCAGTTGGGCGTTTGGCTTCTCTCTTCCGGTGCAAACCGGTAAAAGGGATAATAAGGATTATTGTTTGTATTCTCTGTAAAGTTTTAATTAATGAAAAAGGATTTGTGAGGTTGGTCTTAAGCTGTAGCTAATCTGGTGTGCTTTGTGTGTCTTTCTGTATGGTTCTGTCAAAATAAAGGATACCTTAAATTAGAATGCAGGCCCAGGACCCCATAAGCGTACTGTTGAAGCCAGTCAAACAAAATCGTCAGTAACAAACATGGCTACAGGCCTCTGTCTTGTTTCATGTCTTTGGGAACATGACCTGTAAACTGTGTGGCAATACTTTGTTTTAGTCTCCATCATTTTACAGTGGTGGTTGTCTTCTTGTACTAAGTCAGTTCCTGGATGAGGGCCACAAAATCAGATAAGCCATTTTATTGGTCTAGGTGGTACCAGCTAATCCATCAAGGGCATTGTTTACAAAATATCTTAAGCACTGATCTTGACACCAGTTAAGGGAGGGTCAGAATCTTGTAGCCTCCAGCTGTGTGACTCTAATCTTGTGGCTAGTTTCTTGGTCTAGTCCCCATGCAAGAGGGAAGTATATCTTAAGAAAGGGCTGTTATCATGTTTGTTTTAGACTATAAACTGTAAACCAGGCACCTCCCAAAGTTGGTTTGGCCTACGTCCAGGGATAGGCAAGGACAGCTTGGGGGCTGGAAACACAATGGGGTTGGTTGAGTTGGAAGTCTTTCACTATCTCAGTCATAATTTTGCACTGATGGTTTCAAAAGCTGCCTGTCACCTCCTTGGAAGATATCTTGTACACTTATGGTTAAGTCATAACCTAATTAAGGCTTGTTGGTTTCACCCGTGAGGTTACTTTTCATAAAGTTCAAAAGCTGAAAACTCTTAACTGCTTGGCATGGCTAAAGTTGAATAATAAGGGATTTAATGAGCACTCAGCTTAATTAAAAGTGAATATTCAAGTTATAGGTATATTTAAAAGGTCTTTATGTTTTTCTCTTCTTGGATCTTGTTTTTCTGGAAAAAGGTTTTTTTTTGGCCTCAGTTGACCAAATTATTTTTCTCCATTTTTTGTTTTGTCACTCTTAATGCATGCATGACAGACCCTAAGATAACTTCTGGTAGCATGGGACTCCATGGGAAAACAGAAGAGCTGCCGCAGACCCCGTTTTGGGAAAAAAAACCTCTGTTTTTCTCATGAAACCCCAGGAATTAAAAGCAGATAGTTCCCTCTCAAAATCAAAGGCTCTGTTCTTAAATTTAGGGATCTGTCTTTGCCTTTAGCAGTGCTTGCTTATTAGGCCCTAAAATTGCATGCTATCTTGCCCCTGTTCCTCCAAGGGCTCCACCCTGAAGCCAGTAATCCAATTAAAAAAGTGGCAGATGAAAAATCTTACAAGTGCTGAATCTTCAGTTTGTTTGTGTCGCTATATATGTGCTATGTATGTGTTATGTGTAATGTATATAGAAAGAGCTCAAATTAATTGGCTTAAAGAAAAATAAGCACTTAAATCAAATATTTTTTAGTTCACATGACTTTAATTTTTAAGCTGGTACGTAATTAAAATTGCTTACTAACCAGGTTTTTCACCAAAAGTAAAAGTTGCTAAGAGTTAAGAGTGCAGCATGTATTTGAGATCATTAAACAGTTTTACATGCAAGGCATATAAAAACAGTGAAATGTGTTTTTTAGTAAAAGATTATAAGAAACATGGAAATGTAAATTTTGCCTAGGGATAAGGGATTATCTTAAATTTAATAAGATAAAGCTAAACATTTAAGTAAGTTGTGGAAAGATTGTAAAAATTAATCTTACAAAAAATATATAAACATTAACTAAATTCAAAGGAGTATTATATGGTCTTTTCATAAATTGAGCATTAAAATAAAAGCACAAAAAAGGTTGTTCTAAGATGGTAATCTGCCTTTAGCAAAAGGGGTTATAGAGTTTGTAAAGATTTCACCACATGGTCAAATTGGTTAAGATTAGATGGAATTTAAATAAGGTTTTATTTAAACATATCGGGGTTAACATTAATAAACTAATGCAAGAGTATAATTTGACTTTGAACAGGATTTTCATGTAATAGTAAAGGCTAATAAAAGGGTTTTTAAAAAAATCATTATTTTGGCAAAATAAATAATTTGTGGCAATTTGGAATTCTATTTCATAACATCAAGTGTTTTAAACGTCTAACATTTAACGGACATCTCAAAATCAAACTCCAAGTTTCAAAATTGTCTTTCCTGATGCCTGGATTTCTGGATGGTTCAGAGGGCCCCTGCAACATTCAGAAAAGAGATGAACTGAATTATTTAACATTTTTAATCACATGAGATTGCCAAAATAATGTCCAATCTTCTTTAAGTTATATTTTGGTGAATACTACTAATATATTTTATAAAATTGTGTGGGATTTCTAAAATTCTATTGTCTGAATATATGCTATCAATCATAATTGAGGGTAAAGTTATTGTAAGCTATGGAGATAACTAAACTTCTTTGTCAGTCATGTTTTTGAGTGTAATTACCCTAGAAATTTTGTAATTTGCAGACAATTTTTGTCTTGGTTTGTTCCTTCTCAAAAGATGGTTTATAATCAAGATATATTAAGGACTTTAACAGGTGTTCTCAAATGCAGGTTTCCAATAGCTTTGAAGATTATAACATTGGAATAGAGAAAAAACATACAGGACTCACAAAGAACTGGCATGTTCATGAATATCAAGCAAAACAAGAGTTAACTAAATGGACTGCACTCAGAAAGTTAGAGCAACCTTCTGGACTTTTGCTTAAAACATTGCTGATCCTTGTTTTGTTTTTCAAAGTTGAGGAAACTTATTTTGAACTATTTATGGCCTTTAATAATTAAGTAAGGTATACTCCTGCAAACAAAATTTGGAGCATGTTTGTTTCTCTCTGCCTGGTTCCTCTAGAATTTGGAAACTATCTGTAAGTACTCTTAACCTATGACAATATAGTTGTTTACATCAGTGCAATAAGAATCCATTTTTCTTTTTCAAGAGGACACAATTGGAAAAACTGGTTATTTTACCAAGGCTTTGATGGGACGGGTGTGTTTCCCTTTAAGGAATTAAAGCCTGACAGGCAGAGCCAGTAAAAGCCCTTTGGGGGAGAACTGGCCTCATAACTTACCTACACAGTCCCTGCAAAGGGTTCCTAACCTGTGGTCAGTAAAGAATGTCACTTTCTAACAGGTCCAGGAGCTCAAAGTTTATCTTAGGACCTCAAGAGAAAAGGATCACCCAACTCACAGGTATTTGAGGGTACAAACCCATGGCTGGGCTCAGCTTTAACAGGTCTTATCTGAGATTCCTTGTGGAACAGAGTTCCATCAAAGCCAACCCAAAAGGCCTATGTAGAAATAATTATTCTTGCTGTGCTTTATGAAAATAATCAGGCCAAGTATAAGACTAAAGTTTATTCTACAAACAACATGGTCCTATCATAATTTGTTTTTACCAACAATGAGGACTAGAGAGAGAAATATGCATACATTAAATCCTAGTCTTATTGTTTTTAAGCTTTTTGCCTACATTTTAGACTAACCCTGCTTATTCCTGTGAATCAAGTGGTGATCTTCTGCAGCTTGGAAGAAACAAAAAGGAAGGGGTAATGTAAAAATCTGGATCAGTATGCTAGTTCTGGGCAATTATCCTGTAAATTCTGCAAGGTAATGAAAGTGAGTAGGGTGCCCATAACCCGGAGGTTTCTTTGTTGAGGGAAATAGAATGAAGAAACTTCCTGGACCCCCCAAAAGGAAATTCTATGTCTTAGCAAGTATAGTTTTAGATGCGAATTATCTACCATACCACACTTGCAGGAATTGCTATAGTCTCTCTACTGTTTGTAGTAAAGCTATACATGGTAGCACCTTCTAACCGAAATATTGGACAGAGAGTTTCCATTGTGGTAATATTTTGCTTAATTATTATCCTTATAGCAGGGATAATAGCCACCAACAAAAAAGAAGCATGGGAGTTTTACTATCACTGAGTTTGCTAGAACTTCTTATTGAGTTTGGCAATATGTCACACCCTGGCTATGAAAAGAAGTTTCAGGAAAAATCTAGCCAAGGCTAACACTAAAGTTACTCTAGCCACCCAAATCCAATGTCACTAATCCTAAAAGGAATGTTACTTTTATATTAATGTTTCTAGTAATGTACAACGACAACTAGTGGAAGGAAGCAGGCATTACAATCCATTGGTATAACTGACAGGTATCAAACTCCACTGTCAGTTATGGTCTATAGAACCCCCACTAACAGTGGTAATCTTAATGCTCATATTCTGACCCTGTATTTTAAACCTTCATGTAAAACTTATGTCTTTTCACCTAGAAGCAATCAAACCCCAAACGGTGCTGTGAGCAGAGCCACACATGGACACGCCATTCTTCCGAGAACCCTTAGATCAACCTCAGGAGAAGGCCGAACTGCTGCTCCCTGAGATGACACCACTTTTCAGCAGGAAGTAGTCAGAAATAATCGTCATCCAGCACCCCCTAACAGCAGTTAGGTTTACTTCTCTTGAGGGGGGAATAATACAGGAGTTATTAAGAAATTATTTTAGGGAGATAGAGAGGGTAAGGAGTCCTTGGAAAGGCTTTTCCTTTGAAAAGAATCAGCTCCTGAAACATTTCTTTTCTAATAGAAAAGTGTCTTGAAAAGCCAGGCTGGCAAGCTTTGATACGTAAATGCCAGCAATTAGAAACTGGGTCCATCCAACTTAGTGATTCTCACCCTCTTCTCTTTGTCACCATATGTGCCAGGTGTCATGGCTGCCTTCAGATAACTCCACATGTGCAGGACGTCATGGCGACCTGCATTTGCATATTAAAAGGCTAGGGTGGGAGGGCCAGGTTTTTCATGGGCTATGTGAATGACACACCTGGTCAAACCAATCCCCTGGGCCCCATGCAAATCAGACACCGCCTCCTCCAGCCTCCCAGTATAACTAGCTACTTTTCTGCTGCACATGGGGTTTTTCTCCGTTTGGAGCCTGCCTCCCTCTCTATATGGGGAGACTTTTTTCTTCTTTTTTGCCTGTTAAACTTTCCCGTCCTTTAAACCACTCCACATGTATCCATCATTTATCTAACTGGTGCAAGACAAAGGACTCTGGTGTTTCTCTAGTTATCAAAGACATATCAGGAAGATTCTGAGGATGTGCTTTTATAGGACACCTGTCCATATTTGGAAAGAAGTTTATGAACTTCAAGTTTGGAGTGATCTTGTAACCTGGCTCTACAGGCCTCATCCCAGCAGTCTTCGCTTTCAACACCCAGAGAAAGGCTGTCCAGGGTAAACCAAAAGTTTGGAGCTTGATCTGATCCTGTCTCTCTGTTTAACACAGACAGAAGTTTTTCTCTCTTATTCCTGAGGAAAACAATGATAAGAGAAAATGGAAAGAAGAATTGTGATCTCTTTTTATTATAGCCTTCAATGCAGAGACCATTACTGCTAGGAGGGAACTTGGGGAGGATTTGTTTCAACTGAATAGTTTAAAATACTAGAAAACTGAAGCCCAGAGCAAGGGAATGCAGGAAGGTCCAAGTCACAGTGGGAGTTAGAGGCAGACTAGAACCCAGGGCTCCTGGCTCCTAGGTCAGTTCACTTATACCCAATAACTGGGAAGTTGGGGCAATGCTTATTTTTAGTTTCATGCTAGCCAGCAAGCACATAAAGTTGTGGGCTGACTGATGCAATCTTAGATTTCTTTAATGAAAACAGTAGAGATACAGTGTAGGGTGCTGCTAAGAACATGGGCTTTGGAGTTACCCAGGCTGGGGTTACCAGCTTGTGCACTTGGGCAAGCCACTTACTTGCTTTGAAGACATGCAAGTATTGTAGTACAATTGGATAATAGGAAGAGAGTGGTGGTAGGTAAGACTGAACAGGCAAGCAGGAGATACGCCAGGGAGGGATTTTTATTCATGGATGTTATATCTAGACAATCAGCCTTCTATATATTTACCTTTTTCATATTTGGGGAATGGAAAGAGAAGAGTATTTAAAATGGAAGACCAGATTTGAGCCTACATTATTTTTCAATTTGTGTTACTTTGGGCAAGACAATCTCTGTAGATCTTAGTTGTTTGACCTGTGTGGGATCCTTTTTGTACACTCATTGCCTCACATTCTCTTGACCTCTCTATTCCAGCCACTACTAGTATAAACTGTTCTGCCCAAGTTTCTACCAGTTTTACTCTTAACGGTGCCTCAGTTAAGTTTGTGTGCTGCTTTCTGTCCCAGTGTGCCTGCAAGAGCCTACTCAACACTCACACATGGGCAACCTTAATGTATAAGATAGTTAGTGCCCCAAGGAGGATTCCTCAACCAGAGGGAAATGGAAATGGGGAGTCCTCAGAGAAAGGGGAGGGGATGAGCACTACAATGGAGGCCAGTGGATAATGCCTTCTTGAACTGGCTTTTTCTCTTTCCTCCATCCATCACTTCTGTTGCCTGCCATTGGTTCTCAAATTACTGCACACAAGCCCTTGGCTCAGGTTCTGCTTTCAGGTGGAAGCCAGGCTAAGGCAGCATCTGTTAAATGGGGGTCAAAATAACAATACTTTCCTTGTGTGTTGTTAAGTGAGGTATGTATGCACACAACATAAAAAAGATCAATGAGATATGCACGTAAATGTACACATGAAACACATAGCATGGTCCTTAGCACAGAATTAGTGCTCAAGAAGCATTATGTATTATGATGTGGCTACTGCTTCTGACCGTGGGCTTACATGATCAATTCTGGTGTCTATATCACATATCTTATTTGTGAAATTATAGGCTGAATTTTAGTATAGTGATATGGCTAGGCTGTGTCGCCATTCAAATCTCATCTTGAATTGTAGTTTCCATAATTCCCACATGTCGTGGGAGGGACCTGGTGGAGAGATAATTGAATCATGGGGGTGGTTACCTCCATGCTGTTCTCATGATAGTGAGTGAGTTCTTAGGAGATCTGATGGTTTTATAAGGGGCTTTCTCCAACTTTACTCTGCACTTCTCTTTGCTGCCGCCATGTGAAGAAGGATGTGTTTGCTTCCCCTTCCACCATGATTTTAAGTTTCCTAAGACCTCCTCAGCTCTGCAGAACTGTGAGTCAGTCAAATCCCTTTCCTTTTTAAATTACCCTGTGTCAGGTATTTCTTCATAGCAGCATGAGAATGAAGTGATACATATAGTAATGTGCTTTTTGTTTTCCAGACCATTTTAGTATAATGTTAAAAAATATAATAAAACATTTCTTGGTATTCATTCCACCCACTATCAAGGGACTTCCAGCTTTACTCCTTTTATTTTCTCCAAGTTGTTCTTGATGTCTTCCGAAGCAGGGTTTCATGTGTTTTCTGCTACTGGAGGGAGTCTAGTATTTTTTTCCTTGCTGCATATTTAAGGCGATGTTTTCCATCCATTTTGCAAATGTGGAAATTGAAGCTTAGGGGCTTTCTCAAGTTGTTGAATAGTCATGCAACTAGTGAGTGGTAGACTCTCAGATTGAACTGACTCTGATTTCAGAACCCAAGTTCAAATTTGTTTTCATTCACTATATTAGCTCAATTGTATTGTCTTCAGCATTTCCAGTCCATTGATCAAGATTCTATTACAGCCACCCCTATATATCTGGAGAGTGTAGATAAGTTTTCTTTTCTTTTTTTTTTTTTCCCAGAGACTAAAACAACTTTACCAGATTGAAACGCTCAAGACAAAGGAGCCCAGGAACAAAATTCATCAGAAAACTAGAGGAAGTTTTCATGGAGTTGCTGTGAGTTAGAAACTTTTAATGAATCCGGTTGTATTGTTTACCAAGTTAAGATCCTCTCAGATGTCAGGAGATAGTTGTGTAGATGTCAGCTTATAAAATACAGCTCTGGTGTGATAGCAGAAATATAAGAGGCTTGAATCCCTCCATGCCAAGAGATAATGAAAGAGGCCTGAGATAAGTTGGAAGAAAAACTGGCTACCAAGAGGGATAGCATTTTTTTTGTTGTTAAATCAAATATTTATGAGACTGGGCTTTGATTTCCCCATGGTTTAACAATTCAAGGGAAAGATAATTTTTGAGAGATACTTAAGGTGTTGGAGTAATTCAGGTAACTGTACCTTGTATGAAAATAATCACTAGAATTTGGAATGCATGCAAATTGTGATGGGAGTAGAAGAAAATTTGCAATGTTAATACATGATGATGTAACATGTTCAAATGATTAAAATATGTCCTAGTGTCATAGACATGATTCTATCTCTTGTCAGTACAGAACATTTGGTTTTGATTTTGGATTTTACTAATGTTTATTGAATGCCTATCATGTGTTGGACACATGATAGGTTTTAAAATCTTTAATGATTACTAAATCCATTAAATATATATTATTTCATTTTTTAGGTAAGAAAACTGATATTCAGATAAGTTAAATGGTGCTCAAAGACACAGAGTTAGTAAGGTAAAAGTTGGACTTGATACTCAGGTCTGTATGTCTGTATGACATCAAAATCCATGATCTTTTCTTGATATAATTTTTTTTTTTTGGAGACAAGATCTTACTTTGTCTGTCATCCAGACTAGAGTGCAGTGGTGCAAACTCAGCTCACTGCAGCCTCCACATACGGGGCTCAAGTGTTCTTCCCACCTCAGCCTCCTGAGTAGCTGAGATTACAGGCACATGCCATTATGCCTGGCCTAATTTTTGTATTATTTGTAGAGATTGGGTCTCATTATGCTGCCCAGGCTGGTCCTGAACCCCTGGGCTCAAGCAATCCACCCAGCCTAGGCCTCCCAAAGTGCTAGGATTACAGGCATGAGCCACCATTCCCAACCTCAATTCTGGCATTCTTAAACTATAATTTCTGGATCAAAGAAGGTTATGGAGACTTGGCTTGAGGTCTACTCTCATGGTGGAATGAAACAAGCAATAATTTATTTTGAGTGGGAATGAAATAAAGGAAGTTAAGATCATTCATCAACTGTGCCCAGTGATTCATTGTTGGAAAAATTGTGCTCATTAACTTTGGTAAAAAGTGAACCAAAATCTCTTAGAGCTAAAGGAACCTGGCAGTTGTATGATTCAACCTCCTCACTTTACAGATGCGAATCCTGGGATCCATAATGGGGAGGTAGTTTGTCCAAAGTTGTTATGTGATGAGTCAGTGTCAGAGATCACTCACAGAAGTCCTGGCTTTCTGTAGCATATTCCTGGGTCTCTTCTCTGGAACTACATGAGAAAAGACTAATGCTCTTTCCACATGAAAGTCTTTCAAATATTTGGTAACAGTGCTCATGTTCCCTCTGGGTCTCCTGTTTTTCAGGTTTAGCAACTTACATTGTTTAAGCATTCCCATTATGGTAGAGTTTGTAGACTCTTCATTACTTCAGTGTTTTCCAAAAGTGCACCATATTGTCAATTTCCCTGTCAAACTTTGGTATCCAGAAATGAATGCATAGCCCCAGGTTATATAAATAAATAATTTAATTAAGGAAAGTGGATATACATTCTTGCAACTCTCACAATTCAGATTGAGTTTTGTAAACAGTTTAGTGTTATAAAGAAAATTTCGTGCTATATTCATTGGTTTCAGAATTATGGAATCATGAATATGGCAAATTGAGTGGAATTGACAATTGCTTTTCCTATTTCAAAATTATAAAAGTATCAGATAGAATCTGACAAATTTTATTTGCATCCATAGCTGAAAAAGAAACTAAGAACAGAAATTCCCTGGTGCTGCAGAGGTAGCACAAAGTTAGAGTAGTTAGTGGACCAAAAGCTGAAAATGCTTACATAGTTACTGTAATATCACATAGAGCTTAAAGCCTGGGAACTAGGAACTAGGATTCTCTGATACTGGCATCAGGAAGATATTTAAGGCATCAGAGCTCAAGCTCATACTATACATAAATTACCTGCCCAATAATAGAAGCCATGATGATCTGTTCATTTCTGGAATAGGGAATAGAAGAACCTGGCCTGCCTTTCGTGGGAGACAGCAAAGAAGTTTGCAATCCACCTGGGGTTGTGTCAATAAATAAATCACCAATGCAAAATCAGAACCCTAGATCTGCACCACACATAGTTGTGAAATATGACTTCAAATACCCATGGAATATGAATATCAAAACAAAAGGTTAATGTAAAAAGTAGTCTAGTACTACTGCAGACCATAGAGAATAACAGAGACAGACACAATATGTTCTGTAGAGACACTTCCAGAGCAGCAAGACTCCCAAAGTGCTGTTGAAGATAACCTCACAATCAAATATTAAAAATTACACAAATAAATATAATTAATTTGCACAAGGTAAATCAGCAAATGAAACAAACATCAATAAATGAACTAAATATCACCTCCAGAAGTATAAATAATAGAACAATCTAAAAGAGATACCAAAATAGATTAAACCGATCAAAGAGATAAAAGATTAAAGAATAGTAGAAACTAAGACACAAATAGAATAATTAAAAATATGTAAATTTGAAATAGAATTAAAGTAGAATTCTAAAAATGAATGAAAAGGTCAATAAAATAAGTCACTCAATTGACAGATAAATAAATAAATAATGATTTTAAAGATAGACCTGTGAAAAATAACACTGGTAATTTGATAGGTATTGTACTGGATCTGTAAATTGCTTTGGGCAGTATGGTTATTTTAATGATATTCATTCTTTCAATCTATGAGCATGAAATGTTTTGCCATTTGTTTGTGTAAGATTTCTTTTATTAGTATTTTGTAGTTCTCCTTGTAGAAATCTTTCACCTCCTTTGTTAAATGTATTCCTAGATATTTTATTTGTACATGGCTATTGTAAATGGGCTTGAATTCTTGATTTGGTTCTCATCTTGTTATTGGTGTATAGAAATGTTACTGGTATTTGTATCTTGAAGCTTTCTTTAGGTCATGAATCAAATCTAGGAGTCTTTAGGATATTCTAAGTATAAGATCACATCACAAGCAAACAGAAATAATTTAAATTCCTATTTTCCAATTTGGATGCCTTTTATTTCTTTCTCTTGCCTGATTGCTCTAGCTAGGACTTCCTTTCTAAGTTGATTAAAAGTGGTGAAAGTTGGCATCCTTGTCTTAACTGCAGTTCATAGGGAGAATGCTTTCCACTTTTCCCCATTCAATATGATAATGGCTGTGGGCTTGTCATATATGGTTTTTATTATTTTGAGGTATGTTCCTTCTATGCCTAGTTTGTTGAAGATTTTTTTTTATCATAAAAGAACACTGAATTTTATTGAATACTTATTTCTGCATCTATTGAGATGATCATGTGACTTTCATTTTGTATTGTTTATGTGGTGAATCACATTTATTGGTTTGTGTATTTTCCACAGAATTAGAAAAGCCTAAAACTCATATGGAACCCAAAAAGACTCAAATAGCCAAAGCAATCCTAAGAAAAAAGAACAAAGCTACAGTATCATATTACTTGACTTTAAATTATGTTACAAGGCCACAGTAACTAAAACAGCATGGTATGGGTATAAAAATAGATACATAGATCAATGGAACAGAATAGAGAACCCAGAAATAAAGCCACATGCCTAAAACCAACTGATCTTTGACAAAGCCAACAAAAATATACACTGGGGAAAGAACACCCGATTCAATAAATGGTGCTGGGAAAATTGGATAGTCATATGCAGAAAAATGAAACTGGACCCATATCTCTCATCACATACACAAATTAACTTAAGATGGGCTGGAGACCTAAATGGAACACTGATGCTAAATGAATATCCTAGAAAAAAATGAGGAAAAACCCTTCTGGACACTAGCCTAGACAAGGAATTCAGGACCAAGACCTCAAAAGCAAATACAACAAAAACAAAAATAGACACATGAAACTTAATTAAACTAAAAAGCTTCTGCACAGCAAAAGAAATAATCAGCAGAGTAAACAGACAACTTACAGAATGGGAGAAAATACTTGCAAATTATGCATCCAACAATGGATTAATATCCAGAATCTACAAAGAACTCAAAAGACAAAAACAAATAACTTCATTAAAAAGTGGGCCAAGGACATGAACAGAAATTTTTCAAAAAAAGACATGTAAGCAGCCAACAAACATGAAAAAAAAATGCTCAAGGTCACTAATCATCAGAGAAATGCACATTAAAGCCACAATAAGATACCATCTTACACCTGGATGTAAAATACCATCTTACATTCTGGATGGTCACAGAATGGATATTACTAAAAGTCAAAAACAACATATGTCAGCAAGGATGCAGAGAAAAGGAAATGCTTATGCACTGTTGGTGAGAATGTAAATTAGTGAAACCTTTTTGGAAAACAGTATGGATATTGCTCAAAGAACTAAAAATAGAACCACCAGTTGACCCAGCAATCCCACTACTGGTATCTACCCAAAGTAAAAGAAATCATTATATCAAAAAGACACCTGTACTCATATGTTTATTGTAACACTATTCACAATAGCAAAGTCATTGTATCCATCAGTCATCAGTGGATGATTGGATAAAAAAGTGATGTATATGTATATATGCACACACCATGGAATACTATTCAGCCATAAAAAGAATGAAACCATGTCTTTTTCAGCAACATAGATGGAACTAGAGGCCATTATCTTAAGTAAAATAATTCAAAAACAGAAAGTAAAAAATCTCATGTTCTCACATATAAGTGGGAGCTAAACAATGGGTACACACACACATAAAGTGGAATAATAGGCATTGGAGACTTTAAAAGGTGGGAAGGTGGGAGGGGAATGAAGGATGAAAAGTACCTACTGGGTACAATGTTCACTATTCGGGTGATGTTTACACTAAAATCCCAGACTTTGCCACTAAGCAATATATCCAGATAACAAAAATTTACTTGTACCCACTGAGTCTATAAAAATAAAAAATTAAAAAGATATACCTTATTATCCAGAATGTAGCACAGAGAAGCAAATATATGGAAAATATAAAAAAGATTGAGAATGGAAACCAGAGATTCCAAAATAAATAATAGAAGTAACAGATGAAGATAATAGAGGGAATAAGATAGATACAATATTGAAAGAAATAATGGCTGAGAATTTTCCAGAATAAAATATGTGAATTTACAAACTGCAAGAGCACAGAAGTCCTCATCAGAATACGTTAATTAATTGTCAGCAAATACCTAATGAGCACTTACATGCCAAATGCTGTTGTGCCAAAAACTTCTACCTTATAGACCTGACATTCTAATTGAAGGTAAGGAGAAATGGAAAATAAACAGACAAGAAAAGTTAAGAATGGAAGTGGGGTATTGTATTTACCTTCTGATCCTCTGGTAACTACACAGCCCCTCCATTAATATATTTTTGCTGTTTGTTGAGTCAGAGATTGGTCGTTTTCATCCCTGCACATCATGAAGCATGGTCTATTATGGTTCCCAACAACATCTGGATAGCCTATAAAATCAAATGAATTTATTGGAATTAATTTCTCTACCATCTTTATCAGTATCAAGTTTTATGCCCTGGTTAGTTTCCATCTTATTGATTTCTGAGGCTGTACTCATGTGTTCTTGGAAGGAGGTAACCAAGAATTCCATTATTTGCCTGCCCACAGCCTTGCCTTCAGAATGGTCATTCTCATTTTGTGCCTGTTCACTCATCTAGAACTTTACTGCTACTACCTCATGTTTCGTACTCATGGTTTCTTTCTTAAATAATTGCAACTGTCCCCTAATTGGTCTTTCTCTTTCCAGTCTCTCTCCCCTCTAATTTATTATCCACATTGGCAGTCAGGATGACTTTTCTAAAATAGGTTTGAGTATGTCATTTTCCTATTTGAATTATATCATTGACCCCATAGCTATTCTAAATCATACAAGACACTCTATTATCCAGCTTCTTACTACCTCCCGAGTCTCCCTTTCCCCCCACCTCCATTTCCACCCTATGTGCTATCCATACAAAATGTATGGATGGTACCTTGAATGGTCATGTGTTTTTAACATGTTTCTGTCCCTTTATTTATTCTGCTGCATTTGCATGACAAGCTTTTTTCTCCTTAATTTCTATTGCTGACTGCCAGACAAATATATACTCATCTGGAGATTTGGTTCAAATTTCTCTTCTTCTATAATACTTCTCCTGACCCCCATCTTGTAGCTGAATTAACCCGCCAAAATTTTTTGAGACCTCTTGGACTCTAAAGGCAAATTTCTCCATAATGTCCTCACATTATCTTGGAAATTTTTTTAGTGTATTTGCCCAAATACACTCTTTAGTTATTCTGGAGGGTGGATGCCTTTTCTTATTTTTTCCATCCTCCCCCTTGCCGAATATCTGACATGTATGTCAAATCAAGTACATATATTTGTTTGTTTGTTATTTTTAAAGAAAATGGATAAAGGAATGATGGCCGAAACAAAGATGTCTATTTTGAAATAGAATTGGTTGTCTGACTCTTGTTTCTATTCTCTGGCCATGGAGAGCTAATCAGAATGTGTGGATCTTTTTTGAGGCACAACTGTAAGTCCTAAAACTATGGTGTTCTTCACTCTGACTTTATGGGAAACCTCCAGTCACTTGAGGACCTTGAAAGTTCCCTCAAAGGTAGAGAATGACCACATTTGCTTTAACCACAGAAACAATTAACTCTCCAATAGTGTGGAAAACAGCTTTTGAGCTGTATTTATCGATGCATAGATTTCACAGAGCTGTGATATTTGAAGACAAATAGCTGTGTCCATAATTAAGACTACTGGGGAATTGGCAGGTGTGATATGATGGAAGACTCAGGTTTTCCAAGGGAGCAAGATTGGTCAGGGTAATACAGTCTCTGTGACCTTGGTGCCCTGTTCCTAGTCATTGATTTCTCAATCAAATATAACCTCTCATTCAATCAGTCTCCATATACTGCAACTTATGGATGCCCTGCTACAGGAGATAAAGATGATGTCCTGATGAAACTATAGGGGACGATGATCTCACCTTAGTTTTTTTAATTCAATATAACAGGAATTATATTGTTATATTGATGAAGAAGAGGTTCTCCATTAATGACCTTTTTAGTTTTTAAATCGAGATTATTTTATTATGTAGTAAGCCTGATAGAGTAGGCAGCAGTCATTATTGTCAAGAGTCTTGATTTTAGACTGGGTTGAGTTCTGACTCCACCACATTTAAATGTTTTATTTCATTTAATCCTCAAAAAATCTTTGTAAGGTATTGTGACCCCTCATTTTAGAGATAGGGAAAATGAGTCTTAGAATGGTTAATTGAATTTTCTAAAATCTCACACTGCATGGTGGAGCTATTTAGTATCAAAAGCTGATTCTAGAGAAATAAGAAATGTATTCTATTTTTTTTTTTAAATTTGAGTGTCAGTCTGACTAGCTATGCTAATAACTAGGAATCAAAAGGTTTTCTATCTCCCACTTCTACTCACTGGCTAGTACTCAACCAACATACTCAATTAAAATTTTCAAATGCAATTAAAAGAATTTCTTGAACTACTCAATTCATGTAGATTTATTTGAATTCCCCAAGTTGTGTTAGGGACCCCTGACACACAACTGTAATATGCCCCATATCTTAATGTTGAATTTATCACATTATAATTATTTATTTCATCTGTTTTTAACTAGTCTATGAACTCTTCCAAGGAAGGATTATGTGTTTGTAACTTGAGGGCTTAGCAGAGCATCTACCACTTTGTAGACACTTGGTGTATACTTGCCGAATGAATAAAAGATACTGACATATATTCACTTAAATCAATTTATGATACTATTTTGATAGACTCAGCTGGTGGATTAATAGGTTCTCCTGCCACAGAGGATTGAAGTGAGGGTGGGGCTCAGGAACAGGCTCTTGCTTCTCTGGCACAGCTAGAATGCATGTACTGAAGGTGGTCAGCCTCCAGGCTTGGTCCCTCTTGAGTGTAAGGTGATGAGCACTGTGGTGAAGTGTTGAATTTTTTCTACTAAATGCAAGCAGAATTTGAACTTGATTTCATTTTCCTTATCCTGTTATATGTTGTGTTTAGAATAAGACTTAGAAATGGGCATGTCTATAGTGAATTTGCCTTTTCCTGAAGACCATGTATGTGCACTTATGCTTTATGACTGTCTATGCCATGAAACTTTCCTTAGAGATCATTATTGTCCATGCTGTTCCTTGAACCTTCAAGAAAGTAAATTCTTGGATCTCTAACCCTTGACATCTCCTATGGTCTGAGGTTGGATTCAAATTCTCTGCTTATAAAACTGACTGCTCTCCAGCTTTAATTTAGATATATACCAGATAAGTAGAGACAATGAATATAATGAATAGCCACAGGCTCCTGCTGCTGTGTTCCATCCCTTGAAATCAGACCCTTTTCCTGCTGATGCTAGCCTGGATCTCATCTGAATTTTCCAAGTTCATTTGAGCAGAGTTCCTCGGACTTCTTTATTTAAGGCTTACTTCATTCCTGTTTCTGGATCACATTGAGGTCAAGCCTATGTTGTGACCGAATTCTTTTAGTTATGACACAGGAACAGGGAGAAAGTAGGAGAGGTTTTCTGTGAATTTTCAGGACCTGAATAGCTCCATCTGGATGAAAACAAAACAAAGAAAAATTGTGATCATAAGTGTAATGCTTTATGCACTTTAGGGAGATAGATATGTCAACACAATAGTGAAGAAGAAATTGAACCATTTGAGGAATGGAGATACACAGTATTTTTGAGTAAGTCAGCCATTCTCATTGTTATTTTGGACAGGGTCATGCCTTTTATGGGAATTTTAGAAATCTGAGAACTCATTCACTGGACTGGCTTTAATAAGACTGCACCATTTCCTCTGTTGTTTCTTTGTCATTGATGAGAGTTTGGTCATATGCAGTTTCTTAAGCACATAAGTCATAATGCAGATTTTTATGCATGGTGTGAACACATAGGTGATAGATGGTCCCTAAGATGCTTGAGAAGATTGCCTTATGAATTTGCCCTCAGCAGGCTGACCTTCACAAACTGGAAGCATCACCTTTGCAAGGGCAGGTTCAGTGTCTTCTTTGAAAAAGTAATTTTCTTTTGTGAATAACATGCTGTGTCATGGTTTATAACAATGAGAGGAACTGAAAGCTATAGAACTCAGGAGGCAGAAAAGGGCTGTCTGTCTAAGGAATAACAAGAACTGATTGTATTCCCTGCCATACAGTGATGAAAAGGCATCTAGTAAAAGCTTTTAGTTGATTTTCTCTTCTCCTAATCATGTTCAGGAATGCATCTAATGCATCGTGTGCCTTTGAAAGAAAAAAGAAGAACCATTTTAAAGAATAATGCCTTCATTTAAAAAGATTTTATCTAATGACAGCTGGGGACATGGGCTCCTTATAATGTATACAAGTCAACACTGTACTATAGGAACATAGAAGAGTTAGTAGGAATTCTTTTTGGGAGTTTGGGAATGTTTCACAGAGAGGTGATGTTTGAGCTGGTCCTTAAAGAGTATGTAGGAGTTTTCCAGATGAAAACAAAAGGGAAAGGACCTCCCAAACAAGGAAAAAACCATGTACAAAGGCACACACAAAAAGCATTTCCAAAAATCTGTACATATATATATATTTATTTTATTTTATTTTTTATTTTATTTTTTTATTATACTTTAAGTTCTAGGGTACATGTGCACAACGTGCAGGTTTGTTACATAAGTATACATGAGCCATGTTGGTGTGCTACACCCATTAACTCGTCATTTACATTAGGTATATCTCCTAATGCTATCCCTCCCCCCTACCCCCACCCCACAACAGGCCCCGGTGTGTGATGCTCCCCTTCCTGTGTCCAAGTGTTCTCACTGTTCAATTCCCACCTATGAGTGAGAACATGCGGTGTTTGGTTTTCTGTCCTTGCGATAGTTTGCTCAGAATGATGGTTTCCAGCTTCATCCATGTACAAAGGACAGGAACTCATTCTTTTTATGGCTGCATAGTATTCCACGGTGTATATGTGCCACATTTTCTTAATCCAGTCTATCATTGGTGGACATTTGGGTTGGTTCCAAGTCTTTGCTATTGTGAATAGTGCTGCAATAAACATATGTGTGCATGTGTCTTTATAGCAGCATGATTTATAATCCTCTGGGTATATACCCAGTAATGGGATGACTGTGTCAAATGGTATTTCTAGTTCTAGATCGTTGAGGAATCACCACACTGTCTTCCACAATGGTTGAACTAGTTTACAGTCCCACCAACAGTGTAAAAGTGTTCCTATTTCTCCACATCCTCTCCAGCACCTGTTTTTTCCTGACTTTTTAATGATCGCCGTTCTAACTGGTGTGAGATGGTATCTCATTGTGGTTTTGATTTGCAATCAAAAGAAGACATTTATGCAGCCAACAGATACATGAAAAAATGCTCATCATCACTGGCCATATATATATATATGTGTGTGTGTGTGTGTATATATATGTGTGTGTGTGTGTGTATATATATATGTGTGTGTGTGTGTATATATATGTGTGTGTATATATATATGTGTGTATATATATATATATATTTTGGTCCTGGAGTCAGTATGAGAAATGCTGCTTAGGTTTCCAGAGTAGCCAAAAATGCTATTTTTGGAATCATGCACCTAAAATATTAAATTACAATTTCAACTGTATTCTTTAATTGAGAAAATATTTATTGAGCATCCGACCTTGTTCTAGCTGTATACCAGCCAAGTGATATAGCAATGAACAAAACAAACAAAAAATTCCTTCCCTTGTTGTATTTAAGGGCTTCTGAATGTTGTAACGTTTCTGAGAGTTTTGATTTGAGGATGCTGGGAAAACAGGCTCTCTCTCTCTCTTTTTCTCTCTCTCAGCGAAAACATATAGATAGTCCTGAGCTGTTGTAACAGGAGGTAACTCAATGTCAGGGATGGAAAATACAGGCACATGTTCTCTTACTTCCTGCTTTTGCTGCTTTTTCAGACATAACTAATTAAATATGACTTGGTTTCTTATGAGCCTGGATCCAGCCCCAGAATCCTTCTCAAGATAGCATACCAAGTAACCACTTCCAGCTAATCAGAACTGGCTTGCCAGATGAAAGCTCTAGGTCAATTATTCTGTGTAGTTCTAAATTTGGGAGGATAAAAGGGCTTTCAGAAGGTTCTATCCTGGGTGAGGGAGTCAGTCCATACTGGTTGCTGATGATAAATATTTAGTCTTCTTCTTAATTTAGTTCAGTACAGAAATTTCTTGGGCACATAATATGTTCTGGCTTAAGTTAAGGTCCTTGTTATTAAGGAGCTTAAACTACAGTGAGTGAGGGAGAGAGACATGTTAGCCAAGCCTTGCAGTGTGGGTTAGTAAGTATAATGGAGACTAAGATAAAACATGCAGAGAAACAAAGGAGGGTATAATCCACTCCACGGGGGAATAGGGAAAGGGTCATGGAAAACTCAGAATGATATTTCAAGTGTGCAGTCGGCCTCCGTCGTTTCTGCATCCATGGATTCAAGTAACCACATATCAAAAATATTTGGGGGAAAAAATTGTGTCTGTCCTGAACATGTACAGACATTTTTTCTTGTAATTATTACCTAAAAATACAGTATAATGACTATTTACGTAGCATTTACATTGTATTAGGTATTACAATTGATCTAGAGATGATTTAAAATATATGGGAGAATGTACATAGGTTATATGCAAACACTCTGCTATTTTATATCAGAGACTTGAGCACCTGCAGGTTTTGGTATCCAAGGGAGATCCTGGAACCAATCCCTCACAGATACCAAGGGATACAAGGGATAACTGAATATACATATGTATATATATATATACACAAACATACACCTTTGCTTTACATTCTCTTTATTCACCATTATTGAGGTATAATTGATGAATAAAAATTATATATATTGAAGGTGTACAACGTGATGTTTTGATATATGTATACATTGTGAAATAATTGCCAAAATCAAGGTAATTAACATATCCATCATCTTACATGGTTATCTTTTCATTGCAACAAAACTTAAGATCTCTTCCTGTGGTGGTTAATACTGAGTGTCAACTTGATTGGATTGAAGGATACAAGTATTGATCCTGGGTGTGTCTGTGAGGATGTTGCCATAGGAGATTAACATTTGAGTCAGTGAGCTGGGAAAGGCAGACCCACTCTTAATTTGGGTGGGCACAATCGAATCAGCTGCCAGCGCCGCTATAATATAAGCAGGCTGAAAAATGTAAAAAGAGACTGGCCTGGCCTCCCAGCCTACATCTTTCTCCTGTGTTGGATGCTTCCTGACCTCAAACATTGGACTTCAGGTTCTTCAGTTTTGGGACTCAGACTGGCTCTCCTTGCTCCTCAGCTTGCAGACAGCCTATTGTGGGACCTTGTGATCGTGTAAGTTAATACTTAATAAGCTTCCCTTATATAAATAAACTTTAATAAACTTAATATATATATCTTTATGTATATCTTAAACTTCCCATATATATATAATTGATGAATAAAATTATATATATTGAAGGTGTACAACATGATGTTTTGATATACATATACATTGTGAAATAATTGCCAAAATCAAGGTAGTTAACATATGCAATATCTTACATGGTTATCTTTTCATTGCAACAAAACTTAAGATCTATTCTTGTGATGGTTAATACTGAGTGTCAGCTTTATTGGATTGAATATATATATATATATATGAAGTTTATAAAGATATATATAATATATATATATCCATCCTATTAGTTCTGTCCCCCTACAGAACCCTGACTAATACAATTTTCTTAAGAAATTTCAAGTGTACAGCACATTATTATTAACTATTTGTCACCATGCTGTGCATTGTGTCCAGAGCTTATTCACCATCTTACAAATCTCACAAATACAAGTTTGTACCTTTTGACCAACATCACCTCATTTTCCCATTCCTGACCCCTGCTAACCATTATTTTACTCTCTGTTTCTATGAGTTTAAACATTTTAGATTCTACATAGAAGTGAGATCATGTAATATTTGTCATTCTGTGTCTGGCTTGTTTTACTTAGCATAATGTCTTCCAAATACACCCATTTCATTTCAAGATTTCCTTTTAAACAAAGGTTGACTAGTATTACATTGTCCACATGTAATATATGTCCACATATCTATTTATTTCACATGTCAATAAAATTTATTTCAATGAAATTTATTCAATAAATAAAATATTTCAATGAAAATTTATTTCAATAAAATATATCCACATATTTATTTATTTCACATTTCCTTCCTTCCTTTCTTCCTTCCTTCCTTCCTACCTTCCTTCCTGACAGAGTCTCAGTCTGTTGCCCAGGCTGGAGTGCAGTGGCGTGATCTTGGCTCACTGAAACATGTGCCTTGCAGGTTCAAGGGATTCTCCTGCCTCAGCCTCCCAAGTAGCTGGGATTACAGGTGACTGTCACCATGCCTGGTTAAATCGTTTTTTTTTTTTTTTTGTATTTTTGGTAGAGATAGGGGTTTCACCATGTTGGCCAGGCTGGTCTGGAACTCCTGACTTCAAGTGATCTGCCCGCCTCAGCCTCCCAAAGTGCTGGGATTACAGGTGTAAGCCACTGCACCCAGCCTATTTCACATTTTATTTATTGATTCATCCATCAACAGACACTTAGGCTGTTTCCATGTATTAGCTTTGTGAATAATGCTGCAATAAACATGAAACTGAAGATATCTCCTTAACATTATTGATTTTGTTTTCTTTGGATATATATCCAGAAGTAGGGTTGCTGGATTATATGGTGGTTCTATTTTTATTTTATTTTTTGGGAAACCTCCAAACTGTTTTCAATAACTGCTGTACCAATTTACCTCCACCCCAACAACATATAAGGACTCCTTTTTCTTCACATCCTCATCAACAATTGTTACAATCTGACTTTTTGATAATAGCCATTCTAAGGAGTATGAAGTGATATGTCATTGTGGTTTTGATCTGCATTTCTCTAAAATCAGTTTAGTAATGTTGAGTGCATTTTCATAAACCTTTTGGCCATTTATATGTCTTTTTTGAAAAAATTCAGGTTGATATGATTTGGCTCCTGTCCTTACCTAAATCTCACCTTGAATTGTAATAATCCCCACATGTCAAGGGCAGGACCAGGTGGAGATAATTGAATAATGAGGGGCAGTTTTCCCTATACTGTTCTGGTGATAGTGAGTGAGTTCTCACGGTAGTGAGTTCTCATGAGATCCGATGGTTTTACAAAGCGTTTCCACCTTCGCTTGGCGGCTCTCTTTCTTCTCTCTCCTGCTCTCTGTTGTGAAGAAGGACATGTTTGCTTCCCTTTCCACCATAATTGTAAGTTCACTGAGGCCTCCTCAGCCATGCAGAACTGTGAGTCAATTAAACCTCTTTCCTTTATAAATTACCCAGTCTTTTTTTTTTTTGAGACAGAGTCTCGCTGTGTCGCCCAGGCTGGAGTGCAGTGGCGTGATCTTGGCTCACTGCAAGCTCTGCCTCCCGGATTCACGCCATTCTCCTGCCTCAGCCTCCCGAGCAGCTGGGACTACAGGTGCCCGCCACCAGGCCTGGCTAATTTTTTGTATTTTTAGTAGAGACGGGGTTTCACCATGTTAGCCAGGATGGTCTCGATCTCCTGACCTCGTGATCCACCCGCCTCGGCCTCCCAAAGTGCTGGGATTACAGGTGTAAGCCACCACGTCCGGCCGAATTACCCAGTCTTTATAGCAGCATGAGAACGAACTAATAAACAGGTCCTTTGCCCATTTTTTTTATAGAGTAATTTTGTTTGTTTGTTATTGCTATTGAGTTGTATACATTTCTTGTATATTTTGGATATTAACCCCTTATTGGATATATGGTTTTCCAATATTTTCTCCCATTCTATGTGTTTCCTTTTCATTTTGATAATTATTTCCTTTATTGTGCAGAAACTTTTAGTTTGATGTTCTACTTGCTTATTTTTGGTTTTGTTGTCTGTGCTTTTGGTGTCATGTTGAAAATAATCATTGCCAAGACCAATGTCATGGAGCTTTTCCTAGTGTTATTTTCTAGGACTTTTATGGTCTCAGATCTTACATTAAGTCTTTAATCCATTTTGTGTTTATTTTTGTGGGTGGTGTAAGAGAAGGATTCAATTATATATTTTTGCATGTAGATATCCAGTTTCCCAACACCATTTATTGATGAGACCATCCTTTCCCCATTGTGTATTCTTGGTGTTTTTGTCAGAGATTAGTTGGAAGTATACGCATGGGTTTATTTCTGGGCTTTCTATTCTGTTCCATTGGTCTATGTGGCTGTATTTACACAGTGCATACTGTTTGATTACTATAGCTTTGTAATATAATTTCAAATCAGTAAGTGTGCCACCCCTAGCTTTGTTCTTGCTCAAGATTGCTGTAGCTGTGCATGGTCTTTCTTGGTTCTATAAAAACTTCAGGATTTTTTTTCTACTTCTGTGAAAAATGTTACTGGAATTTTGATAGGGATTACGTTGAATATGTAGCTTACTTTGGACAACGTGGGCATTTTAACAATACTGATTCTTTCAATCCTTGACACAAGATATCTTTCCATTTATTTTCAATTTATATCATCAATGTTTTATAGGTTTTAGTGTACAGGTTTTTCACCTTCTTGGTTAAATTTATTCCCAAGTATCTTATTCTTTTTGACATTATTGTAAACGTGATTGTTTTCTTAATTTCCTTATTTCTTTTTTTGGATAGGTTGTGTTTAGTGCATAGAAAGGCATCTGCTTTTTGAATGTTAATTTTAGATCCTGCAACTTTACTGAATTTCTTTATTAGTTCTAAAAGTTTTTTTTTTTTTTTTTGGTGGTACCTTTAGAGTTTTTTCTCTATATGTTATCTGCAAACAGAGACAATTTCACTTACTCCTTTCCTATTTGGATGCCTTTTAGTTCTTTTTCTTGCCTAATTTCTCTGGCTAGGACTTTCAATACTGTTAAATAGAAGTAATGAGAGTGGGAAATCTTGTCTTATTTCTGGTCCTACAGGAAAAGCTTTGAACTTTGCACTGTTAGTTGTGGGTTTGTCATATATGACCTTTTTTCTGTTGAGGTACATTCATTTTACACTAACTTGTTGAGCATTTTTATTATAAAAAGATGTTAAATTTTGTTGAATGCCTTTTTTGTACCTATTGAGATGATTATATGATTTTTGTTGTTCATTCTGTTAATGTTATGTATCATATTTATTGACTTGAGTAGGTTGAATCATCTTTACTTCCCAGAGATAAATCATACTTGATCATGGTGGTGTATGGTTCTTTTAATGTGCTGTTGTACTTGGTTTTCTAGTATTTTGTGGAGAAATTTTGCATCTAGGTTCATCAGGAATAGTTGCCCGTAATTTTCTTTTTCTGTAATATCCTTGTCTGGTTTGGTATCAGGATAATGCTGGCCAGAAAAAGAGTTTAGAAGAATTTTATTCTCTTCAATTTTTTGAAATCAATGGGAATCCACATTTGGGATTTTGATCTTTATCTTAAGAGCAAAAGAAAACCATTGACAGGTGTTATTCAGGGAGGTAGTAAGATGATCACATTTGCTTTTTGAAAATCACTCCAAATACACTGACAATAGATTGGAGGAAGACAAAAGTAGATAAAAGAAACTAGTTGTGATAGTTCTAATGTGAGGTAAAAGTGGCTTGAACTAGGATTATCCCAGTGTGCGTGGAGATAAATATACTCAAGAAATATTACTGGATAAACCAAAAGGACTTGGTGACTAATGAGATATGGATACAGAGAGGGAGATATCAAAGATCAGTCACAGATTTCTAACCTGAACTGTTGGGTGCATGATGGTGACATTCCTTAAGATATTTATCCTGAAAAAGAACCAGATTTAGGTGCAAACCATCTTCCATTTGTACATTTCACCTGAAGAACCCAAGGATTAGAGGAGTTAGGTGAGTTGCTTCAGGTTATATAAGAACTTAGTGTTGACCAATATTTAGATTTTTGGACTCCTCATTGTTCAGTTTCTCTTCTTCCTCCTCACTGACTCACAACAGACTTCTAAATTAACTCTATGTGTATAGAGTGGTCTCCTTTTAATTTATCCTCCACACTTACACACTACTCTGTCTAAAACCCTCAGTAACTCCCACTTTTTGACTAAAGCTTAAAGTTAAGAGTCCTTTCATGGCACATGAACCATTTCTTCATCTGAAAGAAACTGCGAGTCATTAAGTTTAGTTAAAACAGAACATAAGGGTGAAGAGAGATAGAAAAGAGACTAAAGAGTGGATTAGAATGTAGATTAGAAAGACTTATAAATAATTTTCCTATGTTTAGAATATAATTTAAGAGAGAGAGAGTAATTAAATAATTTTTATTTAGCCTTTATTTTTATCCAGTTGTGTATGCACATAAAGACTCAATTTTTTTGACCCTGGTTTTATTTAAAAAAGGCAGTCTTCAGCTCTGTGGCCTACCCCATTTTCCCAGTTTAGAGAGGTATGCACACTTCTAACAGTTTTGATTAAATTATGCCTAATTTTACATATTTACCTTCAATTTTCTAAATCACTTGCCTATATTGCTACTCATTGATTGTTTAGTTTTGGACATTTATCTATCAACTTCCCACCGCAGAAGATGAAAATTTAGCTCTCTTTCACTTTTCATCTCTTTCCTGGCCCCATCATAGACATATACACTTACCATCTGTATTAGTCCATTTTTGTGCTGCTGATAAAGACATATGCAAGACTGGGGGAAAAAAAGAGATTTAATTGGACTTATAGTTCCACATGGCTGGGGAGGCCTCAGGCACTCAGGTGAAAGGCACTTCTTACATGGTGGCAGCAAGAGAAAATGAGGAAGATGCAAAAGCGGAAACTCCTAATAAAACCATCAGATCTTACGAGACTTATTCACTACCATGAGACCAGTATGGGGGAAACTGCCCTCATGATTCAAATTATCTCCCACCAGGTCCCTCCCACAACGTGTGGGAATTATAGGAGTATAATTTGAGATGAGATTTGGGTGGGGACACTGCCAAACCATATCATTCCCCTCCTGGCCCCTCCAAATCTCATGTCCTCACGTTTCAAAACCAATCATGGCTTCCCAGCAGTCTCCCGAAATCTTAACTCATTTCAGCATTAACCCAAAAGTCCATAGTCCAAAGTCTCATCTGAGACAAGGAAAGTCCCTTCCGCCTATGAGCCTGTAAAATAAAAAGCATGCCAGTTACTTCCTAGAAACAATGGGTGATACAGGTATTGGGTAAATACAGCCTTTCCAAATGGGAGAAATTGGCCCAAACAAAGGGTTTACAGGGCCCATGAAGTCCAAAACCCAGTGGGGCAGTCAAATTTTAAAGCTCCAAAATAATCTCCTTTGACTCCAGGTCTAACATCCAGGTTACACTGATGCAAGAGGTAGGTTCCCGTGGTCTTGGGCAGCTCCACCCCTGTGGCTTTGCAGAGTACAGCCTCCCTCTCAGCTGTTTTCTTGGGCTGGCGTTGAGTGTCTGTGGCTTTTCTGGGTGCATGGTGCAAGCTCTTGGTGGATCTACCATTGTGGGGTCTGGAGGATGGTGGCCCTCTTCTCACAGCTCCACTAGGCAGTGCCCCAGTAAAGGACTCTGTGTGGGGGCTCTGACCCCACATTCCCTTCCACACTGTTCTAGCAGAGGTTCTCCAGGAGGGCTCCACCCCTGCAGCAAGCTTTTGCCTGGGCATTCAGGCATTTCCATACATCTTCAGAAATCTAGGCAGAGGTTCCCAATTCTTGACTTCTGTGCACTGGTGGGCTCAATGCCATATGGAAGCTGCAAAGGTTTGGGGCTTGCACCCTCTGAAGCCACTGCCTGAGCTCTACGTTTGCCTGTTTCAGCCACAGCTGGAACGGCTGGGATGCAGGGCACCAAGTCCCTAAGGCTGCACACAGCACGGGGGACCCTGGGCTTGGCCCACAAAACCATTTTCTCCTAGGCCTCTGGGTCTGTGATGGGAGGGGCTGCCATGAAGACCTCTGACATGCCCTGGAGACATTTTCCCCATTGTCTTGGGGAATAACATTTGGCTCCTCATTACTTATGCAAATTTCTGCTGCGGGCTTGAATTTCTTCTCAGAAAATGAGTTTTTCTTTTCTATCACATTGTTAGGCTGCAAATTTTCCAAACTTTTATGCTCTGTTTCCCTTTTAAAACTGAATGCTTTTAATAGCACCCAGGTCACATTTCGAATGCTTTGCTGCTTAGAAATTTCTTCTGCCAGATACCCTAAATCATCTCTCTCAAGTTCAAGGTTTCACAAATCTCTAGGGCAAAATGCCACCAGTCTTTTTGCTAAAACGTAACAAGAATCACCTTTGCTGCAGTTCCTAACAAGTTTCTCATCTCCATCTGAGACCACCTTAGCCTGGACCTTATTGTCTATGTTGCTATCGGCATTTTGGCAATCAACAGGTCTCTAGGAAGTTCTAAACTTTCCTATATTTTCCTGCCTTCTTCTGAGCCCTCCAAACTGTTCCAACCTCTGCCTGTTACCCAGTTCCAAAGTTGCTTCCACATTTTTGGGTATCTTTTCAGCAATGCCCCACACTACTGGTACCAATTTACTGTATTAGTCCATTTTCATGCTGCTGATAAAGATATACCCGAGACTGGGAAAAAAAAAGAGGTTCAACTGGACTTATAGTTCCACATAGCTGGGAGGCCTCAGAATCATGGCAGGAGGTGAAAAGTACTTACATGGTGGCAGCAAGAGAAAATGAGGAAGACGCAAAAGCGGAAACCCCTGATAAAACCATCAGATCTCATGAGACTTAATCACTACCTTGAGAATAGTATGGGGGAAACTGCCACCGTGATTCAAATGATCTCTCACCAGGTCCCTCCCACAACATGTGGGAATTATGGGAGTATAATTCAAGATGAGATTTGGGTGGGGACACAGCCAAACCATATCCCTATCCTCCAACTTCCCAAATATATCATAATTTTAGGTAAATATTCAGAGTTTACATTATTATGACTATGTCATTTCTCTTCAGAGCTAAGCAATAAGGTAAATTTTTTTTTCCTGTTCAACTGATTATTTTGCATGTAGTTAATAAAAGTCTTGATTTTTATTTGCTTTTTTAGGTATTTAAAATAAATTCATCTATCAGCTCACCCAAAGTTGAGTAAATATCCTCATAACATATTGAAACACATCAGATATTTTATTAATTTTATCTTCTTAAAGAAGTTTAGTTCAGAGTCCTTTTTTTTTTTAAAATGAAGTCTGTATTTTTGAGCTGTCACCCCAGAATGTCCTGTATCATCATTCCCTTTGCCTTTTGCTAATGTGGGAGGCACGTCATTATATATTGATTCTGTTTCTTGTTCTTTTATTGTTTAACACTCACATATCCTCTAAAAACTTTGTAAAGAAAAGCGCATTAGAGGTAAATATTTTAAAACCTGGCATGTTAGATAATATCTTTATCCTACCCTCACACATAATTGATAGCTTGATTGGGTATAGACTAATCAGTTAAAAATAAATTTCCCATTAAATTTTGAAGCCTGTCAGGTGCATGGCTCACACCTATAATCCCAGCACTTTGGGAGGCTGAGGTGGGTGGATCACTTGAAGTCAGGAGTTTGAGATCAGCCTGGCCAACATGGTGATACCCTGTCTCTACTACAGACACAAAAATTAGCCCAATGTGGTGGTGCACACCTCTAATCCCAGCTACTCAGGAAGCTGAGGCTGGAGAATTGCTTGAACCTGGGAGGTGTAGCTTGTAGTGAGCCAAGATCGTGCCACTGCACTCCAGCCTGGGCAACAGAGTGAGACTCTGTCTCAAAAAAAAAAAAAAAGAAAGAAAAAAAAAAGCCATTACTTTTTTCTAGTTTCTACTGAGAGGTCCAATGAATCAGAAGTTTCATTCTCCCTTGTAAAGAACCAGTATATAGCTTTTAAAATCTTCTTGTATAGAACTTTTAGCACTTTTTTCCTTATTCTTATTCTTATCGCTCTGAAATTTTTTGTTGATATACTTTGGTATAGTCTGTTATTATCCATCCTTCTGGGCTTTCAGTGAGCCCTTAAACATATAAAAACTTCTATTTTTTTTTTCAGGAAAATTCTCTATGTCTAAGGTGATTTCTTTTTAAAAAGTTTTCTTTGTTTTTTCATTCCAGCACTTCTAATATTTGGATGTCAAACAAAAAGAACCAATCTTTTAAATTTACATTATTTTCCTCCCCGTCTCTTCCTCTCTCTCTTTAAAAAATTCTGCTTTCTAGGATAGCTCCTCAACATTGTGTTCCCATTCTCTACTGAAGATTTCATTACTATTACCACAATCTGGAATTTCCAATTCCTATGATTTCTGAACATTTCTTTTGATTTTTTAATAAAATTTTATTTTTGGCTTATAGATGCAGTGCCTTCTCTCATTTTTTCAAAAATTTTGACTGCATTTTTTTCTGGCTTTATCTCCCTTTATAGTTTTATCTTCTCAAGTTGCTAATTTCTGTTTGCCTTAGCCCATGTCTTTCATTTTAAAGTGTTTTTCTCAAATGGCTGGTGATTACTATTGACAATTTATATTTAAGAGTAGAAAATAAAAAAGTAATTATGAGCTCTGTGTACATTGGTAGGGTTTCTTGTCAACTGTGGGCTTTACCAAGGAGAGATCTGGCTAAATAGTTTCATTGGGAAGTCTCTGATACTGCTATCTTTAGGGTTTTTCCTTAGGCTGGTCGGATTTCGCCGAAGAGAATCTTCTCATTTGCTGCCTGAGATGTGTTGCAGTTTGGATTCTCTGGGAAGTAGAGATTAGCAGATAAGAAATTTATTAGGGAACCCTTGGGATAGACATTTATGGAAAGGAAGGGGAAAAAGCAGAATTGGACAAAGAGAATTTGGACTATGAAGCATTGTCAATGAAGAGCTCTGCTGACCCTATGGGAGTTTTGAAGCTGGAATGGGCTGTCTGCATTGAGATGAAGAGGGCTGGACCTTTATATTTTCACATTGATCAGTCACTGGGCTTTGACAAGTAGTAGCTCAGACTATTGCTTTGAACTTGGGGATTCTTCAGCTGAGACATTCTTGAGCAGGGCTGACAGCTGAGGATTGTCTGCTGACACAACTTCTGGCACCTGGGAGAGAAGTTTTTTAGTCATGAAGGGAGATCTAGGTGGCACACCACATCATCCAGTGCAATGGTATTAGCCTGGATTCTAGAGTTCTGCAAGCCAGACAGTCTTAATATTTAGTATGTGTACAGAGTTCCCAGATCACGAGAAAAATTTAAGGAATTATTAAATGGAAATGTGATTATTTTATTCTTCTAAGATCTATGCAGAGGATAACAACAGAGTTCTCTAACTGGAAAGTTGGGGCCCGCTATTCCCTATTTTTCATTTTCTGATTTTTTTATTTACTATTTTATATTATTAGAGCTTATAACTATGTATTTTTGCATCCCTTCCACCTGTTTTTATATATGTATATATATGTGTATATATATGTGTATATACATATATATAGGAAGCCATTCCTTGCTCCTCAGCTTGCAGACGGCCTATTGTGGGACTTCACCTTGTGATTGTGTGAGTTAATACTCCTTAATAAACTCCTCTTCATACACACACACACACACACACACACACACATACATATATATATACATATATATATGTATTTATCCTATTAGTCCTGTCCCTCTAGAGAACTCTGACTAATACATATATATGAGAAGATTTATATATATGAGAAGATTTCTTCTGGGAAATGGCTCACAAAATTACTGAGGCTGAGAAGTCCCATGATATGCCATCTGCAAGTTGGAGAACCACAAAAGCCTGTGGTATAATTCAATCTGAAGTCAAAGACCTGAGAACCAGAGGGGCTGCTGGTATAAGTTCTAGAATCTGAACAGACCTGAGAATCAGAAGCCCTGATGTCTGAAAGCAGGAGAAAATGGACGTTACACCTCAAGAAGAAAGCCCTGCCTTTTTGCTCTGTTTGGACCCTCAATGTATTGGATGATGCCCCTCAACATTGGTGAGGGTGAACTTTCTTTACTCAGTCTACTAATTCAAATGCTAATCTTTTCCAGAAACATCATCACAGATTCACCCAGCAAGCTTTACCAGCTATCTGGGTATCCCTTAGACCAGTGAAGTTGACACATAAAATTAACCATCACAATGGGTAAGGCAATGTGCATGAGATTTATAGTCTTTGTCTTCTTTAATCCTTTAAATTAACCTAAAGCAAATGTCAATTATCCACATCTTACCAATGAAGCCTTAAGTTTCAGAGAATCTAATTAGACTTTTCAATGTCACATAACTAGCCAGTGGAAGAACTGGGGTTCCATCACTTGGTTGCCTGGATCTAAAGTTCATGCTCGTTTCATAGTGCCATGCTTTCTGCTGTTTGAAGTTGAGTGTGAACCTGAATGTCTGTATCCAAGGAGCATTATTGTTACTTATATATGTATATACATAGACTTTGATACGCCATGTATAAAAAACTATGCTGTAATTATTCGTGCCTTATTCTTCTGTGCTGAAGGACATGGCAAAGGGATTTTGAATGGAAGGATTATTTTGAAATAATCTCAAACATTATTTCAAAAGAGAAGGAGGAGAAGGAGGAGAAGGAGGAGAAGAAGGAGGAGAAGAAAGGAGGAGGAGGAGGATATGATGAATAGAAATATAATTTACAGAGTAAGTCTTTGCGGATATAATCTTTAGGAAGAAAAACAGAACATAGATTATTTAAATCCACATTTGTTTTATTGAGAAACTATCAGAAATATGCACGGAATGCATGTTAACTGCTCAATACTTGAGTGCTGAATGCAAATTAATTGCTAAAACCATCTGGAAATCATTTGAATCTGGCAATAAAAGTGATAAGTGAAGCATTTATCATTAATCTGAAGGCACATTTTTCTAGTGGACTTTTTATTCATGTTTTATGTTTCTGTTGTGAATTTAAGATTATTTTCTAGCTATACAGTTCTTGCAACTTCCATTTATAATTACGATGATTCCAATAACTTAGTGGTGGCACTAGAAGTAATATTGTAATTGGCCTTTATTGATCAATAGAACATGCACCTCTTGACCCCACAAAGTAATGCAAACTTTGATTAATTAGGAGAAAAACAATTAACATACTTTGATTGTGAGAAAGACTTATACAGATTTCAGAATTTACATAGAAGTATGTGTGTGTATATGTGTACATATGTGTGGCTTAACAATACAAATTTAAATTTTTATTGTGTCACATTGCATAGATGTTTATCTACCTTGACAATCTATGCTCTTCAGGAAGATGGTGAAAGGAAATAGCGTCTTTAGTATCAAAATAATATCCTTAGAAAGAGTATCATCCTTCAACTGGGGCAAGAGAGGTTTCTATAGAAGATAAAACACCACTGAAATAACATTTATTAAAGAGCACATGGATATCTCTTTCACTTAGAATCCAGTGATCACCCTGGCACATTGTGACCCATTATCCTAAAGATTAGCTCTTATGATTACCACCATTCAAGTCTCAGGGGAAGTGCATCTCCATATCTCTTGCCCTATACTCTCAAAAGGCAACTGAATATGAATGCTTGAAGTTTTGTGAGTTTGCCTCAATTCATGTCAAAATAAATGCCGCTTTTGAATGGACAGAGGATTTGAGTAGCAGACGCTTTAAGTAAAGAGAAAGGCAAAATAGCTATTTTGTCAAGTCTTTCCTGTTAGGTAGCATGAATGCGATAGTTTTTTGCCTAAAATGCACTGTTTTATAGTATTGCCCAGCAATCATTAGGAAATGTTTCTTTTTTTTTAAATATGTGGTTCCAAAGGTTCTCGTGAATCAGCATACTATTTACAAGAACTGGACAGGAATATTGAGCAGCATTTGGGGATATTAATCAAAATTGTTTACATAAAGATGAAAATTTTAATCTAACTTTTTGAAAATATAATTATTAATATTTAAAAAGTAGGACTTTTTGTAATTCTAGTGTTCAATGTCTACCTATTTGCCAATGTGAAGAATCAATCTCACACTTCACTAGTTTATGTCTAGACCTACATCTGTACAAATTGGTAGATAAATTTTGAGTGTCTTTGAGGGTCAATTTCAGGGCTCCTAAAGGTATAATTAATTAGGGAAAAAATCTGGGTAAAAATGATCACAGGACATTGTCTAGATAAGGAGATAGCTAGATGGATAAATAATAAATAATAATAAAACCAGAAATTTTTATTTCTGTTGCATTATTGGTATATTGGTTTTCTATAACAAAATGATACAAACATAGCAGTTTAAGAAACACAAATTTATATCTCAGTTTCTGTAGGTCAAAAACTCAGGTACAAAGGAGCTTAGCTGCTGCTTTCTTTAGTGTCATAAGGCCAAAATCTAGGTGTTAGTAGGGCTCCATTCCTTTCTGGAGGCTCTGAGACTGAGTCTACTACCAAGCTCATTCAGATTGTTGGTAGAATTGGGTTCTATGTAGTTTTATGGAGACTGAGGCCCTCATTTTCTTACTGACTGTTGACCAGGGGTTGTTCTATACTTCTAGAGGCTACCTGTATTCTTTGGCTTTTGGTCTCCCTCCTCCGTCTTCAAAGCCAGAAATGGTAGATTAAGTGTTTCTCAAACTTTGAATCTCTCTGATGCCCTCCTCTTCTTCCTAATCTCCCCTGTTTTCTTCTTCCATAGCATCTTTCCAATTCACTCTCTGCCTTCTTCTGCTTTTAGGGGCTCATGTGATTACACTGGGCCCACTGGATGATCAAAATAATGTTTCTATCTTATTGTCAGCTGATTAGTAACCTTAATTCCATCTGCAAAGTCCATTCACAGAAGTACCTAGATTAGTGTTTGATTGAATAATCAGAGGATGGGAATACTGGGGTGTGAAAGGAGCACATCATTAGAATTCTGCCTATTACCAAGTACCTGATGAAAATAATGATTTCTAATGTTTATGCAGAACTTTACTTTTTATGATGACTGCTCACATTCACTAATTTGTTTGAGTCTCACAGCAACTCCGTTAGGAGGTGTCATCTCCATTTTATAAGTAAGGACTAAGCATAGAAGATATTTAATATTTATATTTCTGTTCCAGTCTTGGTATCTAATAGATACTTCCTTCTTTTGCTTTGCTTTCCAATCTTGGTGTCATAGTTGCTTTTTAGACTTGGGAACTGGGAACCAGCCTCAGGACTCTACCTTTTCCCTTTTCCACCCACATTCCAGACGCTATTTTTATTTCTGTTGCATTGATTTCCCAATTCCAATGGGTGTAACATATACTATGTTTCACTAACCACTGGAGACCTTTATCTTAATGATGATATAAAGGGTTAAGATATATTTTTTTAATTTCAACTTTTATTTTATATACAGGGGTGCAGGTTTGTTACCTGGAAATATTGCATGATGCTGAGGTTTAGGGTGTGGATAGTTTTTCAACCCATACCCCCTTCCTCTCTCAACAACCCAAGGTAGTTTTTTAACCCATACCCCCTCCATCTCTCACCTCTCTAGTAGTCTGAATTGTTTATTGTTCCCATATTTATGTCTATGTGTGCTCAAGGTTTAGCTCCCACTTAGAAGTGGGAACATGCAGCATTTGGTTTTCTGTTTTTCATTAGTTTGCTTAGGATTATGGACTCCAACTGTATCTTTGTTACTGCAAAGGACATGATTTCCTTTCCAGCTGCAAAGTATTCCATGGTTGACCCAGCAATCCGATTACTGTGTAGATATCCAAAGGAAAATAAACCGTTCTACCCAAAAGACACATGCACTTATACATTCAGCTCTGTGCTATTCACAACAGCAATGATGTAGAATCAACCCATGTGCCTATCAATGGTAGGTTGGATAAAAAAGGCTAAAATAATTTGATATTTTTATAAAATACCCATCAGAGATGTTGGTCAAAGTGTGTAAACTTTCATGTATAAGATTAATAAGTTCTGGGAATCTAATGAACAACTTGGTGGCTAAAGTTAACATTACTGTTATTATATAAATGAGATTTGCTAAGATAGTAGATCTTAAATGTTCTCACCACACACACGCACACACACACACACACAAAGTGGTAACTATGTAAGGTGATACATAAGTTAACTAACTTTATCGTGGTAATTATTTTACAATATATATGTATATCAAGTTATAGTGTATGTCTTAAACTTATACAATTTTATTTGTCAATTATACCTCAACAAACAGGGTAGTAAAAGAAAAAACAGAATGAAAGAAAGAAAGAAACAAAAACTTTTAAGAGGTATCAGGAGAAAGATGAAGACTGAGCAGAGAACATGAGCAATTCATTCATAAAATAGGAATATTAAATTATTTCAACCGCATTGATAGTTACACAAATAAAATAGGAGATATTCTCATAATGCAAAAAGAACCTCCATCAATGAAGACAGGTTATATAATTTTGTAAGGCAACAAAGTACCTACTTATATTCATCAGGCAACACTGTCTCTGTTAGCTGTGGAGTAGGTGTTATCTATCTATATTCTGTTTTTTGGCCAAGCTAGCTGGCGTCCCAGACATCCTCAAGTTATCACTGAATGTCTTGTTGCTGTATGTAGCCTATATCATTCCTTAGCCTAAATTTTTGTAAAGACTATGTGGTAGAATGGAAAGAACATAAACTTTATAGCCAGCGAGATTTCATTGTCATATGAGTGTGTGATGTTGGGCAATCTATTTAATCTCTTTGAGTCTAAATTTTCTCAATCATCATAAAAAAATGGGAGCAATTATGTTTGCCTCTTGAGTTGCTTAAGGATTAAATGAGTTAATAATATGTGGATGCACAGGACACAGTGTCTGACATATGTTAACTGCCCCCAAAGTTATAGTTTCTATTTTCATAATTAACAGTTTAAGTCTTTGCTTTCCATTTTTTGAGTGCTTGGGGGGTCAGATTTTTTTTCACTGACCTTATTACTTATTTTTTCCACCTTTGTTTTCTTTCCAAGGACATAGTAGGTTCTCCATAAATTTGGGGGTTTAATTTAAAAGGAACTTTAAAACTGGAATTCCTCTTAACTATTCCCACAGCATTTTATGGTGTAAAAGCTTGGGATAAGATGAATGTGACCAATGATTACTGCTTCTTAGCTATTAATTGAAAAAATGGAATTAGAAGTGCATTATTTTTTCTTCTCTTCATTAACTTTATTTGTTTTCACTTGTCCAGGCTCATTCTCACTGACTCTGAATTGCTCCCAGGTGTATGGTTTCATTAGCTTTGCTCTCACATGTGCAATTGGCAAGGGCCTGCCATTTTTTGTGTTATGATGTCTGCATTCCTTCCCTGGGTCCTCAGAGTTAGCCTCTTGTGTAGCATATTAATGCCATGGATACCTCCTGCTTGCCTTCCATTGTCCCATTAGGACCTCCCTAGCAGATTTCTTTTCAAAGTCCTTCTGTGCTGCCATGGATTGATGATTTGGAAAACTTCTTTCTAAATGGAGTTCCAGAACATGGCCTGATGCTACAGAGCCTTGAATGATCTGTTTATTCAGTCTTTTTTCAAGAAAATATTGGAAAGACAGAACTTCTGTTTTTTTTTATAGAGGATCTTCTGTCAGTCATTTCCCAGGATGGGGCAGGGATGGCCTCTAAAATATGTAGGCTGAAATACCAAATCCAAACTTAATGCTCTAGTCCAGAATGCTGTCAACTTTAACTGGGATTACTGCAATGACCTTCCACCTGGACTATCTGCATTTATTCTTACCCCTTTCTAAGTTGTTCTCCATGTAGCATCCATGGCAATATTTTTGACATGCAGATCTCATTTTGTTACCCCCTGACCTACCACACCTTTTAAACGCTAAGTGGTTTAATTATTTCTGAGCCAGTGAGTTTGCTGGCATTTTATCAGTTAGGGAAAATCTAGCATTTTAAGTGGCAGTTGCCATTCTTCCTAATTGAAAATAATCTATGTATTAAGTTACTGATTCTTTTTGAACATTAGTGTAGATTATAAATAACATAAAACTTTATATTTGTCCCAGAGAAGTGAATTAGGTATCTACTTAGACTTGTTGGAGGACTATAAAGAGCCAGAGAAACCTGGTTTTCAATCATAGTTTCATCATCTCTGACAGCCTTGTGCTTTTCGCAATTTGTCTTTCTGAACCTCTGTTTTCATATCTGTGAAAGAGAAATAATAGTACTAGTTTCACTCCTATGAGTATTAAATGGATCGATAGATGGAATACTGAAGCATGGTGTCTGGAATAGAGTAAGCTCATTATAGAATGTAGTAAGCCTTTTATTATGGGATAAATACTGGGTAAAGTTCTTATAACCAGTGATTTTTTTTCTCACTACCTTGTTTATTAAGCTTGAAATCCCAACTTTTTAATCATTCATTTGGGGTCAAATGTGAAAGGGTCTGTCTGGTTAATGTGTTATGTGAGAAGCATTATGACACAGTGGAGGAAGCATGGTCTCCGGCATAGGATCATATTCCTGCAGTGCAATTTACTGGCTGGATGACCACAGGGAATTTAGTTTACTTCTATGAAATAGTCTCTGGCTCATATAGGCACAGGATTGTATTACTGCAGTGCAACTTACTAGCTGGATGACCACGGGCAAGTTAGTTTACTTCTCTGAAATGGTAAATTCCATGAGAGATATAGAAATACAACAAAACATAAGCTAGAACATCAGCAAGGGTGCTATTCAGTCAACAAGTATTTATTGAATGCCTACAATTTAGCAGATTTGGGGATGAAAAGATAAACAAATCCTTGTCCTCAGGAGTGAAACTGTGCCCCAAAGAGTTAAAGAAACCAATGACTAACAGAAATTATTGAGTTTGCAGGATAGCAGGCAAGAAAAGAAACAACACTGAAACTCCTTCTGCTAGAAAGATAACAAAACTGGCTGAAATTCATTGGAACCAATATGACTGACTGAAGTTTAGATCAAATCATTTTCCAAAGTCGATCAGTCGTAAGTCCAGGGCAGATCAGAAAATAGCCACAGAACAATGTGAAGTATGTTATAATTGAGAATGTTACAAGTTTCTATGGGAACAGAGAGACTGGCCCATTGATCCTAGTTTGGGATTGGGTGGGAAGACCTCATAAAATAGTGAAGGGTAGGCTGAGTCTTGAATGAGCTAAACAAATATATAGATATAATTGGCCAGCCCTCAGCTGGTCTCTGATTATGACCCGACCTGCTGAGATAAAATCCAGTGCATCCTGTGCTACCTTGTTCATGTCCCAGGATTCAGTGACTTTGGGCAACTGAGGTATGAAAAAAAAGATTTTCATTAGTATTTGATAAATTTCTACTTTTGCGTAAAACAAAATGCAGCAGTGGTGAGTGAAAACTTTCTCACTTTTTCAGTGTTGGGGGCGGGGATTCTTCAGAAAAATTCTTGTCTTTCTGTCTTGAATATCTTGAGTTTTTCCATTCTATCAATGTCTGTTTGCTGCTGTGATGACCCAAATAACCCCAATCCCTAATCCAGCCAAAGGGGTTAATGTCACTCAAGCTCCTGCTCCACCAAACTCTCAAGACACTGGGGAACATTGGGCCCCATCTCCTTCATAGCTTAACTTGCCCTATCTATCTTCACCATGCCAAACACCCAGAGCTTAAAGGCATACATAGTTCTTGAGTAATGAATAAAGCAGATCTCAGAAATGTATCACAGTGAAGGGAGAGGGGATAAAGACTGGAATTCCTGATAACACAATCATCAATTCTACTGCCCGAGGGGAACCCCTTCTTGTTGTGAACCTTGGTAAGCATGTTCCCACTGGATACTCCTGAACTGCCTTGCTTCTCTAGGCACTCTTCTTTTATGCAGACCTCTTTCAAGTTTCTCAGTCTCATGAACTCACTCTTCTTCCTCAGAAACCTCTGTTTATGCCACACGTATTAGTCCATTTTTGCACTGCTATAAAAAACACCTGAGAGTGGGTGATTTATAAAGAAAAGGGATTTAATTGGCTCATATTTCCACAGGCTGTACAGGAAGCATGGCTGGAGAGGCCCCAGGAAACTTACAATCATGGTGGAAAGCAAAGGGGAAGCAGTCATGTCTTCACATAGCCAAAGCAGGAAGAAGAGAGAGCAGGGGAGGTGCTACACACTTTTAAACAATCCGATCTCAAGACAACTCACTCACTATCAGCAGAACAACACCAAAGGGGAAATCTGCCCCCATGATCCAATTACCTCCCAGGCCCCATCTTCAACATTGGGGATTTCAATTTAACATGAGAGTTGGGCCGGGACACAGACCCAAACCATATCACCATACAAATGATGAGGTGCAATCTCTTGGATCTTGCAAATTTATATTTTCTTGTGGCTTGCAAACTTGAGCAACACCACAGGCTACAGCTGAATGCATATTGATATTTATGATCGGAAAAAGGCTACAGAAAGGATGTGAGGTCTGATCTCCCAAATAAGGATAACACTTTGATAATACTTTCTTTATGAAGTCATCTGAGAAGTAAGCAGGCCTTGTAAATATAAGCATTATTCTTTCCTAGATATTTTGCAGTGTAATTCCCTATTGAAGAAAAAATATTTCTCCTGTTAGCAGGGTTTTGTCCTTGATTTTATGATGTATAGATTCCCTGGTTACTGGACTGAGGGTCACTTGGCTTTTTTCCCCTCTGCTGATTGCTAGTGGATGTTATTTTTGCTAACTAAAAGGAGAGGGGTTATATCAGCTTGGGTTTGCTGCATCTGATTACATTTTTGCTTATAAGTCTCTTCTGATAAAAGCTGGTGGATGGGAGGAAGAGAGTAAGGTTGGTCAGTTCATCCTGCTGTACAAATAATATTGAACAAGAATCTAGACTAGGTTAGATGACTTTACTTTGGAATGTAGCAGTCCCTTCTCTCTAATTCTCCATGGACTTGTCTGGTTCACTTCCAAATAGGCTATGAATTCCTTGCAAGCAGGGGCTTATGTTATTCATGTTTGAAATCATGGAGTTCAGCACTTTACCAGCCACTGGGTTGGAATTCCAAAAAATATTTGTGGAATAGAACAGAAAGAAAGCAAAATAGATAGCATGATCCAAAATAATCTTTTGAAACATCTCTTGAACAGGTCAATTAAATGCATCTCAGTAACATGAAAGCATTTTGAAAAATATTTCTTAAGTTTCCATTCCCTCCTAAAAGTGCTCTATCTCTGTTGGCAGACCCACCATTAGGACCAATGAGTGAGCTATTTTATCTCTGTCTGGAATCTTCTAGATGTCAACTTTCTGTGACATACTCATATGTGATTTCATTCTGATCTCCTTCCCGAACCCTCTGAAGCAGTTGCAGCTCGAAAGGTTGTTAACCTCACTGTCAGCAGGATCCGTTTGCAGATAAGAGCTTCTTAAGGACTAATTTTCTTCAGTTAAGCTGCCTGCATCTTGCTGCATTGATCAAGCAATTAATTGATAGTTGAAGACTTACCTGAAACTGCAAGGCAGCTTTTTATTTTAAACATATTGATTTTTGTTACCTTTCCCTCACTCTCCACCTTCAATATAGATAAATATTTTTTTAATGCTTTCCATGCATATCCTTTAGTCCTCCTAAAACTTGCTTGAATTCAGAAAGAAAATAATAGATTTTTCGTAGTAGGAATTCAGCTATTTATACTTTTTCAGTATTCATTCATGGCCCGCCTGTAACAAATTAGATTTTTCTCTTAGTTTTTGACTTATTCTACCCTCTCCAGATGATATGAATTCATATTTCATTTTATAGGCTTGCTAAAAGCAAAAGTAATAATCCTAATCTGTCACCTAAGAAAAGATTTATTGCTCTTAAACAATAGGATGCTCATAACAAAGGGCATATATGTCAGCAAAGATGGCTCATATTGGTCTTAGAAAACCATCAGCACCTTGCAGACATTGCTTCGTCCTTGTTTCAGAAATTTAGTCATTGGTGGTCCAGAATTCATTCCTAGAAGTGCAGCCAAGAAAGGGAACTCAGAGGTGGATGCTCTGACTGGGATGGGACAGGAAAACAGACCCTTCTTAACATTTGCAGGGCAATGGTACAAATGGAGGCCCTCATACCAAATGTCTACACATTTAAAAGCTATTAATCAATTTATGCCTGCAACCTGGCTCAGGTTGCTACCCAGGGCCCTACAGCATGTGTCTGGGTATTGTTCATGAGACCTGTGGAGTACAATTCCTACATTATCCCTCAGGCAACCCCTGTCCCCTGTAAGCCTCAGATCTGCTGAGATGGCGGGGTGAACATGACCCAGAGCTCAGGACTCCTGGGCAGTGCCTGGATCAACTTGAAGCCAGGATGGGGACTGACCTGGTCAAGCTCTCCAGGGGTTGAGTGGGCAGTTTATCCTCAACACATTACTTTTCCTACCCGGGAATTACAGGCAGTTCTAAGCCTTCCCCAAACTACACAATCTGAGCAGAAGGGATGTGGGAGGGCAGTTATCAGAGGTATCTGGCCTGCCTAGATACTTACTTTAGGTGAATTTGGGGTGGTCAAATTTAAACAAAAGCAGCTATTCTTTCTTTTGTTTCTCAGACAAGAGGTGGTGATTTTCTCTTTCTTCTGCATATACTCTCAACCCCACATCTTCTGGTCTTCGTGGGCGTTGGGAGAAGGGATTTGGCTTGTATAATCCTCATCTGTAATTCCTGTTTGCTCAAGGGGTTTCTAAAGTGTAAAGAAATGTCCTCTTTATGGTATCAAAAATAAAAGAAATTTATGTTTTGGTATTTGCAATGCCTGGGACCCAGAGCAAGGGGTCCTCTTGCCTGGATCTAAAGGTAGTTATTTGTATAGCTCTCCAGATCCTGACACTAGCCCCTTCGGTGACTTCAGTTTAGAGAATGTAAATAACTCAGAAGCCCTTAGTACCTTAATCATTGGTCAGTCCAAGCAAGTAATTCAAATGCCTCTTTAATTGTAAGCAGCTACAAATGGGGTGGCAAAGTCAGTTGTGGGCTGGACTTCAGGCAGCATGGAGAAGGAGAATTAGCTGTTGCCACTGGCAACGTTGCTTGACATCTCCAGTAGGGAGTTAAGAATGCTAAGTTTAAGAAAACAATTCAGCCATATTCTTTGATCTTGCTTAGACAGCTTGCTAAGATATCTCTTCAAATATCTCTTTAAGTTGAGCAATCGGGCAATTTTCCCATTCTACTTGGAACCTCTATTTTATCAAATTTACAGCTAAGATTTATTAAGAATTTACTATCTGTCAGAGAGTATACTAAGCACATTATATGCATTTAATTTTTACAGCAACCATATGAAGTAGGTACTATTTTGAGCAGATAAAGAAACTGAAGCACAAACAGGTTAACTTATAAAAGGTCACCCAGTTAGTAAGTAGAAGAGCTATGATTGGAATACAGGTTTGTCTCACTCCCAAGTCCTTACTCTTAACCTTTATGTACTTCTGCTTCTTAGGAGAGGTTCTTGTGTATTGATTTATCTGCCAGAAGAATCAGGATAAGTCTTGCTTATCTTTTTATTTCAGGCACCTGGTAATACATGCTTATGAAAATTATTCTTGTTTTTATACGTAATGTATTAAATGAACATCCCTAAAATTCCGTCTGGTCTGTATTTGCTTACTTAGGTTCATAAGCATGAATCAAAGTTTAGGACATGCGTTGGGAAACATTTTCCCTAAAGGGTTGATGGCAAACATTTTAGGTTTTGTGAGTTATTATATGCTATTATAAGTAGAATAATTGCCCTCCACCTCCTCCAAAGATGTCCATGTTCTGATTACTAGAACCTGGTAATATGTTATGTTACATGGTAAAGGGAAACTAAGATTTCTTGTGGAATTAAGGCTGCTCATCAGCTGACTTTACCATAGGGAGGTTATTCTGGATTATCTGGATTATATCAATTTAATCACAAAGGTCCTTAAAAGTCAAAGAAGGTGGCAGAAGATCAGAGTGATGTGATTTTGTGAGATGTGAGGAAAGCCTCAGTCTGCTTTTGCTGGCTTTGAAGATGGGAGAAGTAGTCATAAGTCAGCGAATGTAGTCTGTCAAAGCTGGAGAAGGCAAGGAGATTGAGTTTTCCCTGTATCATCCAGAAAGAAATGCAGACCTTCTGATACATTGATTTTAGCCCAGTGGAACCTGTGTCAAAGTTTAAGCCTGAAGAATTGTAAATGATAAACATGTTGTTTTATGCCACTAAGTTTGTGGCAAATTGTTACAGCAGCAATAGACAACTACATACCTACAGTCTCTTTTACAATTGCTCACATCTTGCTGTAGGATGAAAGCAGCCATAGGCAATATGTAAAGACATAGGAGTGTCTGTGTTCAAATGAAACTATTGAACTATTTACAGAAACAGGGTAGTCAGGCAGATTTGGCATGTGAAATATAGTTTTCCAAACTTTGATTTATGATTTAAGCAAAATGAAGTTTATTTTGTGGACAAAGATAAGGATGCCTATGATAACAGAATGAAGATCAGGGCAAATAACAATGAGAATTTTGTAGGTATATTGGAGAAGAAACTAGGAAAAACACTAGTATTTACTGAGCATCTATTATGTTACAGGTATCATTCTTGGTGTTTTATTAGTATTTTCTTATCCAGATCTTGAAATAACATGATAGAGTTTATATTATTACTCTGATTTTTACAGAAGAGCAAACTGATTTCAGAGAGTAAAACATTTAGGTTCACACACTAATAAGCTACGTTTTGAATTGAAGTCTGCATAGTTTCATGTTTTCACTTTTCACACTGGGGGAAAGAATGGGTGTCTTACTTATTCCCCATTTGTTGTTTTTGAGCTTCCACCACAGTAAGATGTGCTGACTATGTGAACTAGGCTGAATTGGAGAGGTTCTATATTTCAATCCATTTTTCTGGACTCAAATTCAGCTATAACATTCAGCATTTGCCTTCTCTTAGTTCTGCTAATGTTAGCAATCGTACTTCTTAAAGTCCTGTCCACTCTTCAAAGAAAAAGCTGAAATGGTTGATGGAAAGAACAGCAGTAGGTAATAGCTAATTTGATTTGAGTTTGAATATCTTATTGAAGTTAATAGTGTTATTCAAACAAATGACATAGTAGGTAAATTTTCAATTTGGAGTGGAGGATTTGAGTACATACTTAGCAAGGAATGTTTCTCCACATTTCTCTGCTTCTCTGATGTAAAGAATTATCAGTGCATCAGTCTTAAGAACATAAGGTTATGGCAAGCAATGCTTAAACCTGAAGTGCTTTATCTTGGCTAAGTTTTTGAAAATCTGTCTAACTCTATGACAAGGGGAATTAATATAATTAGAACTATTTTTCCTGGAAATAAAAGTTTTAAATATTTATCAGGCCCAGAAACCAACAAAATAAAGAACTGACTAAATATCACAAATGAAATCACTTATGTATAGTGATAAAGTTTCTAACATATATGTTTCACAAATATCTTAAGAAAGGATTAAACAAATAGATATTTGATTATAGGATATAATCAAAAAAGACTCTCCAGGAGAAAACAAGATGTGCAGTTTTTCTAAAACGTATTGGCTAATGGTCACTTGCTTCATAGAGCATCTTGGGGAACTGGTATTTCACAAACCACCCTTTGGGAAATGTGGAGGAAATGGCATGGCAAATGCACAGAGGCATGAAATTGCCTGACATGCCTAGGGACCAATCAGTAGTTCACCATGGCTGTGGTGTGTGGAGGGGGATAAAGCAGGGATCAGATAACAGAGACCACTGTTAATAGTTTGGCCTTTATCCTAGACAATGAGAGCAACTGGAATATTTAAGAAGAGTGAAGCAATGACCAAATTTTATGGTTTAGAAAGATTACTCTGGCTTTGGTGCAGAGATTATATTTGAAGGACTGAGAATTGGAGGAAGCCAGGATGACCAGTTTGGATGGAAGACTAAACCAACATACTAAAGACACATTCTCACTGGCTGGGCTAGAAAGGAGGGGAAGATGTTAGGTAGGTGGATTCTATAAGAGTTGGTGACTGGAAGGGAATGAGCAAGCAGAGTCTGAGTTGACCTCCAGGTTTCTGGTTTAGATGACTGGGGCATGGGGGTGCCATTCACCAAGATAAGGACTGCAAGAGGGAGTGCAGGTTTTGAGGGAGAGGCAATGAATTCAGTGTAGGATATACTGTCTTTATAGCTCTCCTAGGTCTCCTTGTAGAGCTAGTTAAGAAGTAATTACCATCTTGTTTGGTGTCCTGCTATTTTCCATTGGTCTCTTGCTTCAGTTTTGTAGCCAGCTTTTCTGTCTTTGGAATATTTTCCTGAAATTTCTCTACTGTTGTATGAATGATCTTAAAAAAGAGGCTTTCATTTACTGAGGATATAACATAGCCAGACACCATGCTAAAACACTACTTGAATATAAGATCATTTACTTTCATTTAATCTTCTGAACGTCTGCATGTATTAGGTATTATTATACCCATTTTATGAGTAAAAAATTGAGACAAGAAGACTTCAAGGAACTTGCTCATGTTCACACAATTACAAAGTGGCAGAGGCCGGGTGTAGTGGCTCATCCCTGTAATCCCATCACTTTGGGAGGCTGAAGTGGGTGGATCACCTGAGGTTAGGAGTTCAAGACCAGCCTGACCAACATGGAGAAATCCCGTCTCTACTAAAAATACAAAATTAGCCGGGCGTGGTGGTGCATACTTATAATCCCAGCAACTCCGGAGGCTGAGGCAGGAGAATCACTTGAACCTGGGAGGTGGAGGTTGCGGTGAGCCGAGATTGCGCCATTGCACTCCAGCTTGGGCAACAGGAGCAAAACTCCCTCTCAAAAATAGAAAAAATAAAAACAATAAAGTGGCAGAGTTGGGATGCCAACTAGATTTTTATACTAAATGGGTGTGCATATGAGGTCCCTCCATGTCAAGCTCTTATCCAGGGATCAAGTTTTCACTGGTCTTACTTAGCAGAATGGACGGCTCCAGGCTATGTATACTGGAAAATCTTGGATGATATCATCCCAAAATCCTCACCTCATTCTTTTTTATATTATTGCTGGTACAGTGCTTGTTATTCTTCTTCTAGTGTACTTCTCATTTACTCAGACAGAGAGACTCTCTCTAAATCTTATATTGTCCCCAGAGCGCAGCACAGAGTTCTGTATACATGCTCTATATGTTTCAATATTTTTACTCTATTCTTACCTCAAGGTTTATTCTGAATTAGGTGTATTAGGGTTCTCTAGAGGGACAGAAATAATAGGAGATATGTATATATAAATGGGAGTTTATTAAGGAGTATTAACTCACATGATCACAAGGTCCCACAACAGGCAGTCTGCAGGCTGAGGAGCAAGGAAGCCAGTCTGAGTCCCAAAGGTGAAGAACTTGGAGTCTGATGTTCAAGGGCAGGAAGCATCTAGCATGGGAGAAAGATGTAGGCTGGGAGGCTAAGCCAGTCTAGTCTTTTCACGGTCTTCTGCCTGCTTTTATTCTGACAGTGCTGGCAGATGATTAGATTGTGCCCACTCAGATTGAGAATGGGTCTGCCTTTCCTAGTCCATTGACTCAAATATTAATCTCCTCACAGACACACCCAGGATCAGTACTTTGTATCCTTCAAACCAATCAAGTTGACACTTGGTATTAACCACTACAGGTGGAATCGCTGCCCAAGTGGATATTTCCCGTATACCCAAGATATTGGGACTAGACCATGGCAATGAGTAGTGATGGGATAAATGGTACTGGAAAACCAAGCAGAAAGATTTTGGTAAAGTTCTAAGAAGTATAGGGAGGTCTTTCAGCACATTCCTTTTCTATCTTGTACCATTTCTTTGTGTGTGTCAATATTTCTTTTTTGTTTTTGTTTTTGTTTTCTGTCTAGTTAAGAAGGAGCATTAGAAATTTTCTTTAACTGAATTTGGCCTCCTCGTCTTTCCTCATGTGAGTGAAGTGTAATGAATAGGGTAATGGATGTGAATCCAACAGCTTATATTTAAAGTCTTGTTAAACCCGCTTGCCAGCTGTGCGTTCTCAGGCAATAACCTACCGGCATTAACCTCTCTTTCCTTGTCTGTTAAATGGGTATGGTTGCACCTTCCTGCCTACCTTGCAGAATTACGATAAAAACCAGATGCTCTAAAGGGTATGAAAATATTTTGTGGTTTTGAAAACACTCTGTTCCTCCTGAAGATTGAGGGAAAGTGCCTTAGGAAAAGATTACAGAATACCATGGCCCCAGGGAACAAAAAGAGTAATGGAATGCTTGAGAACAAACATGAGATTACTCCATACATCAATGAGGTCATGTGGAAACTGATCCTGAGGGCAGTTTTCACCACACGAAATCCTCTGGATATTTATATACTAACTTTTGTGAAGGGCAAACCAAATGATCTTGAGGAACAATCAAGAACTTTGCTCCAGAGTTGGATTTGAATACCAATATTGAGGCGTGTGAAAACTGGCAACTCACCTAACCCTCAGAGGTTCAGTCCCCTCTACGTTAAAACCACTGTTTAAATATATATATTTATTTGTTTACTTATTATCTGTCATCTTCACTGACAATGTAAGCACCACAATGGCAGGAATTTTTGTCTCTTTTTGTTCGCTGTTGTGAATAAAATCTAGACTAATGCTTACAACATAGTAGGTATTCAATCAATATTTGTTGAGTGAATGAATTAATTCTATTTATTACTCATATTAATGCTGTGAGATATGTATTATTTAAGGTTAAGTGACTTGCGTACATTCTTTCAGCTAATTAGAATAGGAGAGATTTTGAAATCAGATCTTTTTGACTTCAAAGCTTATGCTGGTTTCAACATACCAACTTCCTCCTCATCAGTAACTATTATAAATAAAGTAGAAAGTGTAAGGTGTCATAAGAAGCATAAAGGTATAGTGTTAGGGAATACTTGAAGAGGCATAAAGTAGCTTTCTTTCTACTATAACCTTCTGAGCGGCAATTTGGTGTAGAAAGAAAGGCACTGGCTCTTTGGGCAGACAAACTTGGGTATGAATTCTGGTTTTACTCTGTATTAGTTGGGTCACCTTGGAGAAGTTCCCTACTTTTCCCCTCCTCAACTTTTCTATTATTAAATGGTTATAATACTTTACATTTGGAGTTATTGGAAGGAGTAGATGAGATAATATTTGTAACACACTACCAAGTAGGAGGAGATTAATAAGTGGCTTCTCATCCTAATAGCGTTTCTATCTGCACCTTACAGCTTAGCACTTGGTTATTCTGTAAGAGCTTTCATGTGTGTTATTATTGTCTCCACAACAAGATTCTAAGCTCCTTTAGTATAGAAGCAATATCTTCAATTACTTCTCTATATCAAGTGACACTTACTAGGGCTTATGATATTGGCCTCCATACTTCTCTTGAGGGGAAACTTCTTTGATGTTTTTTCTGAATCCTGGGAAAATCCCTGGCAGTGGAGATGAAGGGATACTGACAGGTCAAGTTACTTCTAATAGATTTTGGGGTGGAAGATGGATATCATCTTCCAAGTTGAAGGTCAATTATGTTAAACCTCAAGATTAACCAATAGAACAAGGTCCACATATCTGTAAACTGAAATAAGACAACACTCTTGTACAGATATTTTCAGTTGCTATTTTGATTTTCTTTTCTATTTTTTTCTGCCTCCAAACAAATGCCATTACCAGAATCAGAGTTGCTAGAAAATAAAAACTAGGCATTTGTTCTTTGAACTAATGTTATATATTTAAAAACTAAAATGGATTTGTCAGGTACTTTAAGGATCAGATTTCTAGATTGTTTTTTAATAATCTAAACTTCATAACTTATAAAAAATCTATTTATACAAGAGGCTCAGTGGCCTCTGGGAAAGCCTTGAAAATGAATTTCAGCAAAGCAGAATATTGTATAAATAAATCTCTTAATGTGTGAATTCTAAAGAGATGGTGGTGAAATGGGAAATACACATTTGTTATTAACAACTGAGGTTAGAAAGGCATTTTGATTTACAACAAAGGCGGTTTGCAATTTCACTTTCCACTGGATAGGCAGAAAATGGGCTCTGCCTCATTACATTGTAAGATTAGTGTTTGTGCTGAATCCCCAGCCAAGTGAACAAAGTAAGTCATAGAAGGCTGAATTATTGGGTGTCTTTCCAGGAAGTCACTGGCTTTTAGCTTACGTGGAGTATACTGCTCATGCTTCCCATTTCTTGCCTCACTTGTTTATTTCTTTTCCTCCTTAGAGATTCAGTTGTGACTAAGTAAATGGACATTTCAGATTTACTCAAAATACCAAGTCAACTTTACTTGTTTAGAGGCAAAGGTGATTTCTGCTCTTTTGTCCGTCTCTAGTCAGCTTTCGTGACTAGCAAATCTAAACTTTCCAGACAGAACATGGTAGTGTGGGAAAAACCCAGACACTGCTGTAAATTTCCATTCCTATATGTCCAGTTGTTGGATCAGTCATTAGCTGCTATGTAACAAATCACTCCCAACATCAGTAACTTAAAAATAACTATCTATTGAACTCCTGAGTTTGTAGGTCAGCAATTTGGTCTAGGATTGGTTGGGTAGGGCCAGGCTTGGCTGATCTTGTCTGCACTCTCTCATGCAAATGTGGTTAGCAGCTTTGGCTGTTTCAAGATAACTGAATGAGACAGCTTGTGCTAGCTTCACGTGGTCTCTCATCATCCATCAGACAAGCCTAGACTTATACATGGTGGCTGTGGAGAGGGTCCAAGAGAGCAGGTGAAAGTGTGTAAAGTCACTTGTGATTCAAGCTCAGAACTTGCATAATGTCATGTTCAATTTGTACTGTTACCCAGGGCAAGTCACTAGCCCAGGCAGGTTCCTTTCTTTCTTTCTTTTTTTCTTGTTTGTTTTTTAGATGCAGTTTCACTCTTGTCACCCAGGCTGGAGTGCAATGGCACCATCTTGGATCACTGCAACCTCTGCCTCCCAAGTTCAAGCGATTCTCCTGCCTCAGCCTCCTGAGTAGCTCGGATTACAGGCACCCACCACCAAGCCCAGCTAATTTTTGTACTTTTAATAGAGACAGGGTTTCACCACGTTGGCCAGGCTGGTCTTGAACTCCTGACCTCAAGTGATTCTCCCGCCTCAGCCTCCCAAAGTGCTGGGATTACAGGTATGAGCTATGGCACCCAGCTGCCTAGGCAGATTTAAAGGTGAAGAAATATATTCTACAAGTTAATGGAAGAAGCTGCAAATGATTGAGGCAGTTTTTGTAACCTATGATAGATGTTCTTTGTGGTTTTATTTGCTTTAAGGATTTGCTTCTAACCATTTAAATCCATTATATTATTCTGTGCTTAAAGGAACTCTCCTATGGAGTAATTGTATTAAGCTGCTTATTCATTCCTGGGTCCTCTCTCAGATACCTAGATGCCTCAGCAACAACCCCTGATTCCTCTTTATGTTTCTCATACAGTGTACAGAGGACTTATATAAACTGGATCTCAGAAATAATCAGTACGAACCCAGATAGGTAAATTAAGCTAGAATAGCATCCTTAGATTCTGAAACACTTTGTCTTTTATTTCCTCTTCTGTCCTCACAACAGTCCTGTCATCTAGGCAGGGAAGATACTCCTTCACTCTTTGTCCTGGTGCAGAAACTGAGGCTCAGAGAGTTTAAATGATTTCTGTGAGTCCCCATGACTATATGAGTGATAGGGTTGGGATTTGAACCCAGGTTATCTGAAGGTAAATCCGTCTGTTAATTTATTGTGCACGTTGTCTCTAGCTGGTTGGCTGGCTTCAGGCTGATGTTAGACCAACTTGCCTTCCTCTCTTGTGCATAAATAATCTAGTATAGCATTTCTTTTCTTTTTTTTTTTTTTTTTTTTTGAGACGGAGTCTTGCTCTGTCACCCAGGCTGGAGTGCAGTGGCGTGATCTCGGCTCACTACAAGCTCCGCCTCCCAGGTTCACACCATTCTCCTGCCTCAGCCTCCTGAGTAGCTGGGACTACAGGTGCCCGCCACCATGCCCGGCTAATTTTTTGTATTTTTTTGTAGAGACGGGGTTTCACCATGTTGGCCAGGATGGTCTCGATCTCCTGACCTCATGATTCATCCGCCTCGGCCTCCCAAAGTGCTGGGATTACAGGTGTGAGCCACCTCACCCGGCCAGCATTTCTTAAACTAGAACTTTGGGCCCTAGGTGATAAGGGATAGCAATGGCCTGGCCACAGAGGCATGAACAAAGGACATCATAAAGTAAGGGGATATTCAAGGGCCAGTCCAGATTTCTGAGTTTCCCCTTCATTCTCCTGGGCCCAAGAGATCTGCACTCTTTGGGCAGATAGGGATTACAGTGCTGGGATAACAGATGTAAGCCACTGTGCCTGGCCCCTTCATCCTTTATTGACTTTAATTTTCCTTTGTCCTCCTAAACTATAAAGCTTTCAAGGTGAATAGTGAGGGTAGAAGGTGGGGGAGCATGGTGATACACAACTTGAAAACAGTTGAGGGCAACTGCTTTAGTTTTATGTTGGCAAAAATCTAAAGATGTTACCTGGTGCCTGTGGAGTCTTTCTGTAATGCTCAGAGCTCTGATAACCTCAGGCACAGTATTAGGGCAATGGAGGAACATGAGATTGTGAGTCAGACACATGAGCTAAAATTCCTATTCCTCCATTTACTGCTCAGTCTCCTCATTTGTAAAATGGCACCAGTTATATCTACCATATCAGCTTATTTAATAAATAAAATGAGATAATGTATTTAAAGGGCATCATATTGAGTAGATGTTAAATAATTTTGTGTGCTCCTTAATTGAGGGATGCATTCATATGTGATAGACCTTTATCTCTGTAATTATTTTAATTCTAGCTCAAGCTGCACACAAACTAGTTGAAAACATGGGTTTTCTCTTCTTTCTTTATTTAACTGATTTTCTATTTTAACCTGAGGACATAATAAATTCAATCTGACCCAATATATTCAATAACACACCTACTACATCAGGCATTGTGTTAGGCCCTAGGGACTTAGTAGAAACATAGCAAAATGACTAAGATACATCTTTGTCCCTAGGCTTCAAGCTTCTCACAGTCAAGGAGAAGAGATGCGAACAAAAGGGCTGTATTATAGGCTAGACTATTGTGTCCATAGGTGGTTCCTTCTGGTGGGTTTGTGGTCTCACTGACTTCAAGAATGAAGTCAAGCCGTGGACCTTCATGGTGATTGTTACAGCTCTTAAAGGTGGAATGAACCCAAAGTGTGAGCAGCAGCAAGGTTTATTGTGACGAGCGAAAGAAAAAAGCTTCCACAGCGTGGAAGGGGACCCAAATGATTGCCACTGCTGGCTGGGGTGGCAAGCTTTTATTCCCTTATTTGTCCCCTCCCATGTTCTGTTTTTTTCCTGTCAGAGTACCCTGTTTTCAATCCTCCCACAATTGGCTACTTTTAGACTTCTGCTGATTGGTGTGTTTTACAGAGTGCTGATTGGTGCTTTTTACAGAGCGCTGATTGGTGCATTTTATGATCCTCTTGCTAGCTACAGAGCGCTGGTTGGTGCATTTTTATAGAGCACTGATTGGTACATTTTACAATCCTCTTGCGAGCTTCAGAGCACTGATTGGTGCATTTTTACAGAGCACTGATGGTGCATTTTACAATCCTCTTTCTAGCTACAGAGCGCCGATTGGTGCATTTTACAATCCTATTCTCCAAGTCCCAACTTGATCCAGGTAGTCCAGCTGGCTTCACCTCTCAATTCCGCCTCTAAGCAGGACGCTCCATCTGCTGTTTTGAATTGGGTGATGACCACTCTAACTACTTCCTGCTGGATAGGGGCAAAGAAGTGGCCCTGCAGTTGTAGTGTCCTCCAGAGGGGAACTCTCTAGGCCCATCAAAGGGTCAGCGGGTTGGTGCAGGGTCCTTGGTAGAAGTTGTGAGTTGAGCTCATTTGGGGTTCCATTTGTAAGACCATCTGTAGTTTGATGGCCTCGATCCTGGAGGAAACAAATTTGACAAGGAGGTTAAAAATACAGGGCCTGAAGGTAAGTAATAGCAAGATGGCTGTCATGGGACATAGAAAGGGGAGAAGTCATGTCACCCAACTCTAGAGGTTGGCATAAGAGTTTGAAAGGTGTTGTCTGATTTCAGAAGCCTTTTCCTGTAAATGCTGGGCAGCATCTCCTACTATCCCTGACTGGTTAGTGTAGAAACAACACTCTTCCCTTAAGAAGGTGTAAAGTCCTCCTTTCTCAACAGTGAGGAAGTCTAGGCCTCGGTGGTTTTGGAGAGTCACTGCTGCCAAAGAGTCTATTTGGGATTGTAGAGTAAGGATAGATTTTGTTATCTCTCACAAACAGAAATCCTTTGAGAGTGTGTGGTAGTAGAATAGTGAAGTGGACAAACCTGCTATTCCAGTTCCTGTAGCAGTGGCCATTCCTAACCCTATAAGTAGGGGTATTAGTTGTATGGTCCTGGGCTGATGGACTTGAGCTTTGAGGGGCACTAATAGGGTCTGATTTCCTGGGGCAATGTCAATGTTGGGACTTAAGAAGACTAAGGTGCAGGTGCATGTCCAGTTGGTGGGGAGGCAGATACACATTGAAGTTCCACATAAGAAGAATATGCCTTGGCTGGGTAGACAGAACTGGTTGTGTATATTAAAAGGTGTGTGAGTTTGTTTTCATTTTCCCATACTCCTAGAGTACTTGCCAAGGTAGCTCCAGTGAGCAGCTGGAAAGGGGTGTTGGGAGAAAACTGAGTGGCTCTCTGTGTTCTGTTTTCCTGTTGGAGAAAAAACGGTTTTGTATCTACTAGGAACCATTCAAGAGAATAATTGAAAGAGGGGATGAGAAGGCATTCACCATTGGTGGGGGCACTGCTGCAGGGGGTCCAGGGGTGAATGGTCATGCAGGGAGTATGTTTTCCATTACAAAACCCAGACTGTTAAGCAGGGAGGAGTTGATGATTTTTGGAGGCCCTGAGAAGCAGACAAGCCATCTGAACGGAGCTGTTTGGGTGATTCGGAAGCCACTATGATCAGTTGGGGCTTGAAGTTGCAGGGTGTAATTACACCGATGGGATAGTAGGTGCCCTGGGACAGGCCTGATAACAGGTTGCGTTGGATGCATAAAGGGGCTTGGAAAGTTAAGATGGTATTGGTTACAGGGCCATGTGTAGGCTTTTCATTGCTCATGTACTAGGTGAGGTTGGAAATGTAAGAGCGTAAAAGCTGGATTGCGCATCCTGTTAGGGTATTTTTGGTCCTATCAGAGATGGGGAAGGAAGTCTAACTGCTAGTCCTCTCTGGGATAGTGCCCTATTCGTTGTTCCCCCAGAGGAGCCTTATGATGGACCAAGGGATTATTCCTTTGGCACATCTCACAGGCTTTGACAACCTGTTGGATGGTCCAGAGGAGATTTGGCCCTGTAAATAGGGATTTGGTCATTTGATGAGTGTTCTCAATACTCATATGAAAAGTTTGGTAAAGAGTCTTAAGTATTTTCCACTGTCTGGCTTCAGGTGTGAGTAACTTTCCCTCTTCTGTCGTTAACCACCCTGAGGGGAGAAAACTATGTCCCCGTGAAAGTCCCCATTCTGTTTTGGTCAGGGAACAGTGGGGCTTAATCTCTTGGAGAGGGTTGTTCCATACCAAGTATCCTTCCATATGTATTTCTAATGGGAGGTTCCGCCTGGCAGCAATTTTGGCCTCAGTGTCTGTCTGATGGTTTCCTTCTGCCTTTTCTCCTTCACCTTTTTGATGGTTTTGGCGGTGTAAGACTGCCACCTCCTTGGGTTTTTGCACTGCATGCAATAACTCTATGATTTCCTTGTGGTATTTAATGGGGGTTCCCCCAGAGGTTAGGAACTCCCTTTCTTTCCATATTGCAGCATGGGCATGTAGGATTAGATAAGCATACTTGCTATCTGTATACACATTTATTCTTTTTTCCTTTCCCAGGTCTAAGGCTCGGGTAAGCACCACTTGTTCTGCTAACTGGGCATTGGTCCCTGGGGGAAGAGGCTTACTTTCAATTACTGTCACATCACTAACTATGGCATAACCTGCCCTTCTCATCCCATTTTCCACAAATGAACTTCCCTCAGTTTATAGGTTAAGGTCAGGATTAGCTAAGGGGACTTCTAAGAGGTCCTCTCGGGAAGCATAAGTCTGGGCTACAATTTGATGGCAGTCATGCTCGATTAGTTCCCCATCCTCTGGGAGAAAAATGGCAGGGTTGAGGGATGCACATGTGTGTATCTGAAGCACCGGTCCCTCAAGGAATAGCACCTGGTATTTAAGCAGGCAGCTGTCTGATAGCCATAAACTTCCTTTGGCACCTAGTATGACATTTGTACATCGTGAGTAGTCCAGACAGTGAGATCCTTTTCTTGTATTATTTTGATAGCCTCTGATACTAAGATGGCCACCACTACAGCTACCTGTAAACAGTGAGGCCAGCCTTTTGCTACTGTATCAATTTCCTTACTTAGGTATGCCACTCGTTGTAGGGTTGTCCCATGAGTCTCAGTAAGAACTCCAAGAGCTGTTCCCGCTTTCTCTGTGGCATATAAAGAGAAGTTTTGTCCTGTGGGAAGGCTTAAGGCTGGAGCTTGTACTAGGGCCTGCTTTAAGGTTTTGAAGACTGTTTCTGCCTCTGGTTCCCATTCTACCAGATGAGTATTTGCCCTCTGGGTCTCCTTGATTAGAATATAGAGTGGCCTGGCCATCTCGCTGTATCCAGGGATGCACAGTTGGCAAAAGCTGGTGATGATCCCAAGGAACCCCCACAACTGTCTTAGTCCCCCAGATCTGTATATATCTATGTACAGTTGTATATATATATAACTGTATATAGCTATGTATATCTACATATAGTTACATATGTTATATATGTTATATATAATATATACATATATAACATATATGTATATATAACATATTTATAGATACATATATAACATATGTATATATAACATATACATATCTATGTATCTACATAACATATATACACATATCTATGTATCTACATAACATATATACACATAGCTATGTATCTACGTAACATATATACACATAGCTATGTATCTACGTAACATATATACACATAGCTATGTATCTACGTAACATATATACACATAGCTATGTATCTACGTAACATATATACACATAGCTATGTATCTACGTAACATATATACACATAGCTATGTATCTACGTAACATATATACACATAGCTATGTATCTACGTAACATATATACACATAGCTATGTATCTACGTAACATATATACACATAGCTATGTATCTACGTAACATATATACACATAGCTATGTATCTACGTAACATATATACACATAGCTATGTATCTACGTAACATATATACACATAGCTATGTATCTACGTAACATATATACACATAGCTATGTATCTACGTAACATATATACACATAGCTATGTATCTACGTAACATATATACACATAGCTATGTATCTACGTAACATATATACACATAGCTATGTATCTACGTAACATATATACACATAGCTATGTATCTACGTAACATATATACACATAGCTATGTATCTACGTAACATATATACACATAGCTATGTATCTACGTAACATATATACACATAGCTATGTATCTACGTAACATATATACACATAGCTATGTATATACGTAACATATATATACGTATCTATGTATATACGTAACATATATATGTATCTATGTATATACGTAACATATATATACATAGCTATGTATATACGTAACATATATATATACATAGCTATTATATACGTAACATATATACATATCTATTATATACGTAACATATATACATATCTATATACAGTTATATATATATAACTGTCATATATATATGTGTATATATATATATATAAAGGACAGTTATTAAGTATTAACTCACATGATCACAAGGTCCCAGAATAGGCCATCTGCAAGCTGAGGAGCAAGGAGAGCCAGTCTGAGTCCCAGAACTGAAGAACTTGGAGTCTGATGTTCGAGGGTAGGAAGCATCCAGCACAGGAGAAAGATGTAGGCTGGGAGACTAGGCCAGTCTAGTCTTGTCACGTTTTTCTGCCTGCTTTATATTCTAGCTGAGCTGGCAGCTGATTAGATGGTGCCCACCCAGATTAAGGGTGGGCCTGCCTTTCCCAGCCCCACTGACTCAAATGTTAATCTCCTTTGGCAACACCCTCACAGACACACCTAGGATCAATACTTTGTATCCTTCAATCCAATCAAGTTGACACTCAGTATTAGCCATCACATTAACCAGTGTGTTCAGACACATTGCCCCCTTTGCCTTCTCAAACCCACACAGCATGCCCCTGGCTGAGGGCCATTGAATTGACTATTCCCTCTGTCTTGAATGATTTCACAGTCTTCTCTATGGATAACTCACCTCTTTAAAGTCCTCTTCATAATGAGGCCCCCTAGCCCTTTTTTATGTTATAACTTGTCTCCTTCTCTCATGTACTTCTTTTCCTTTTTACTACATGTTTTCCATTATATTTGTTATATTCTGCTATATCGCATAATTTACTTTTTAAAATCTGAGGGTCTTTGTCTCCTTGTGTATATGTGTATGTGTGTGTGTGTGTGTGTGTGTGTGTGTGTGTGTGTTTACTCTACATGCCAAGCATCTCAAACAGTGTGTGGTAAAGAACAGGCAGTCAAAAAGCATTTGTTGAACAAATAAGTGAACTCTGACAAAGTTTTTGCCCATTCGCCATCCTGTCCACATCCTTTTCTCCGCTCATTCTAAGTTAAATACATACCATGTTTTAATTGGCAATTTAATTTATTTTTGTGGACCAGTTTAATGTAGAAGAATATGACTGTTTACAAACAATGCAAGTACAGTATATAAAACTATAACTAAGCTATTTGGGATAAAATAACATAGTTACACAAATATTAATACATATTATTCCGGAATTCTGAACTGAGGAAAAAGAAAATGATCAACTTTGGAGCATACTATGCACATGAATTACCATTCAGCTTTATTTGAATAGGCTTTGTGGCTGCATAGTTTTGAGATGGAAATCTTTGCCTTTTGCTTTTCAAATCATTCTTTGCAAAGTCTTAACCTGACCTGCCATGTCCACTTACTTTAATGAAACATGAAGCTGCTTAAAATGAAATTTCTCATCTCCACATTCTGTTCCTCTGATTAATTTAGTGTTGGCATTTAAGCATGATTACATTCCCTTGGGAATCAGTGATGTTTTAGGCAATTTCATCTGTTTAATTTACATTTTGTTGAAAGACTTAGGAAGGCAACTGCTTTTTAAATCAAGATCCCCAAATGTCCATGCATCCTGATTATAGCTGATCTTTCTATTTTCATTATGCTTTCATGAGTTGAACTTATTAAAATATGAAAATAAAGGAAAGCAAATCCACCATGTCAAATAAAATGCGCCACTGCTCTCCACTCTCCACATAGAGATGCTTTTCCATCATGCCTCCATGCTTTTTAAATTAAATGTCAAGTTTTGCACGGCTGCATCAAGAGACTTGATCATGGGTCACAAAGTTTTGCTCTTCCTTGCTCTGGATTGTATTTAATTCAAGTGCTTATTACCAATAAGATTATTATGTAATCAGAACAACTAATATTGGATTTTAATATTGAACAGTTTAAGGTGGTTTTTAGCCAGTGTCACATAATCACTTTTTTCCAAATTATCATCTATAATGAAAATAATGAGGATCTAAATTCTCATCACTAAGATGTCTATTTTACATATTTTCTAGCTTTTTCACTTGGTAATATAAACTAAAGAAGACAGAGAACCAGAATGACTGTATTTCTAGAGCTGAATAAATATTAGAGATTACTATTACTTTCCATTCCATTCCATTCATTTCCCTACTGAGAGAGAGTTGGCCAGTGAAAAGCAGAGAACAAAGAAGAAAAATTGTCCAGGCAGCAGGCCTCTGCTTAGAGTATTCCTTCCCACTTTTTTTCATTAATTTTAAAAATCTGACAATCTTTTATTGAGTGCTTTGACCTATTCCTATGCTAGAAGTTGGACACACAACAAATAATCAGATCGTTTCTGCCATTTAAGATCCTCTTGGCAGAGAAATCTACTCTTTTCTTAATGTTGGAATTTAAAATGGATACTTTCTGTGCAGCATGACCATGCTTCTATTTTGAATAATACTTTAAACTTCCCCCAAGTATCAATAACTAAACATATTAGACTTTACTTTTGGCCAGGTGCAGTGGCTCATGCCTGTAATCCCAGCATTTTGGGAGGCTGACGTGGGCGGATCACCTGAGGTCAGGAGTTTGAGACTAGCCTAGCCAACATGGTGAAACCCTGTCTCTACTGAAAATACAAAAATTAGCCAGGCAGTTGCCTATAATCCCAGCTACTCGGGAGGCTGAGGCGAGAGAATCACTTGAACCCAAGAGGCGGAAGTTGCAGTGAGCAGAGATTGCGCCATTGCACTCTAGCCTGGGCGACAAGAGCAAAACTCTGTCACACACAAAAAAAGAATTTATTTTTATTTGTTATATGCCTAGCATATTGGCTTTTACTAACTTTTCTGTGCAGTGGTAGATACACTCCAGACATTTGCTTAGGCAGTAACGCAGGTGCCCCAAGAAACTTCCAGTCATAGTCTTAATGGTAGATCATTGGGAACAGAGTCCTTTCCACCATTGGTAAAAATAGGATGTTTTAATATTTAGAGGTAAGCCCTACAAAATTCCAAGTGTCTGAATCTTAACTATCCTCTCACCTGTTTGTTTTATTTTGCTTAATCCCTTTATATAAACTTATTTCTGCCTTGGTTTCTAGGGACAAATTTTGATGCCAAATTAAAACTGAGTTTGAATTCTGATTCACCACTTTTTGGCTACATATGGATATGCATACAACTCTAGAAATTGTCACGTATTGCACAGTTGCTCCAAGATACTTATCTTGTGGTACCAAGTTTTGGTTGTATAGGTTTGGATATCATTGGGCTTAGTGCTTATTGTCAATAAGTTTTGTACATGGCCAACACAATACTGAATTTTTCATTACTTTTATCAACTCTAGTGAGAATAGTGAAGATATGTTACTTAAAAGATTGACTGAGTAGTATTTCCATCCATCTCACTTGGTGATACTAGTTGTACTCTGTGTAAGTTGTACATCTTAGAGTTGTACAGTATGCAAATTGCAGAGCCATACTTGGTTACCTTGGCGTGAGAGGTTGAGGCCAACTACACATTTAGAGAGCACATAGCTCCAGAAGATTGCTCTCACTTCTGACACTAACTGTAAGTTTAAGTGGGAGTTCCTAAAACAACCCTCAGGTTAGATAATTGCTAGAGCAAATTGAAAGCTGCTATAATACTCAATGATTATGGTTTATTAAAGGGATTAAGATCCATCAAAGGAAGAGCTAGATAGAGCAGAGACCAGGAGGGTTCCAAACATGAGGCTTCTATCATCTTCTCCCTGTGAAGTCAGGTTGTGTTACTCTCCTGGGATTGATGTGTGACAATATTCATGGAGTATTACTAATCAGGGAAACTCACCCATACCTTGGTGTTTACATTGGACTTCTATTACATAGGCATGCTTGATTGATTCATTGTCCATGAGGTTGATTTTAATCTCTAGTCTCCAGTTGTGATCCAAAGCCCCCTCCCTAAATCACATAATTGGTGTGAGTCAAAGCACCTACTGTAAATCACATTGTTACTATTGGACTAGCTCAAGATCCCCAAGCAAACACAGATACTTTACCTTCCGGAAGGCCAGGACAAAGTCCAGATCTCATTTTAGGTGAGACTAAATTCTTTATTGCACCCTTGGGAAAGTCCCTTAATTTTCTTCCATCACTGTTCTCTCACATATAGAATGAAACAAATTATATGTGACTGTTAGGGTTATATTCTGGTTAATTATAAAGTATGCGAACTTAAGTAAAAAAAATGTCACTATTCTTTCTTTAGTTTACTACTCTCTTCATGTATACATGTGGGTTCTGCCAGCACAGTCTTGTTAATTTTGTCTTTGTTTCCAACTCCAATTCTTTTGACACATAGTTTCAGTCACGATCACTGAGTTTTTGGGTTTGTCTTTTTTCCCACCTCACTGCACTGGTTTATTACCTTTATCGGGGTTCTATAATAGCATTAGACCTCTTTGAGTTTTGTTCTTTTCTCCTTATGCTTGAAGACCTTTCTCAAAGACGTTGTCTCATTAACTTTCTCACTGCCAGTAATGGAGTTTCTATTATCATTATTCTATGGTCATTCCAAGGAGTTCTCCTCTTATCAATTTCCTTTTTTTTTTTTTTTTTGAAGTCAAGAGAACTGTTATTTTGGCACAGTAGCTGAAGTTTCTCATTCAAGGGCTGGTATTCTTTTGTGCTTGGAGAGGATTAGAATGGAAGGTGTAGGGTCCTTTTTGAATGATTTCTGAACCAGTTGAGAAATAAGACAGGAAAGTAAGTAAATGGGGCCTAAAATTTCTTTATTGGCAAAATCTAGGAATTAGGGAATGTGGCTTTTATGTCCAGATAAATGGATTTTCTATTACTGAACCTATGAATTCAACAAATACAGGCAGCTTTTATGGTGCAGGGAGAATGTGTGCTCTCTGTAGGTAGACCCACTTCAAATGGGATAAAAGAGAAGAACTAGCTAAGCATGCTTGCTTTATTCTTCACCAGTTTTTTTTTCTTGACACAGAGTTTCACTCTGTCACCAAGGCTGGAGTGAGTGCACTGGTGTGATCTCAGCTCACTACAGCCTGGACTTCCCAGGCTCAGGTGATCCTCCCACCTCAGCCTTCTGAGTAGCTGGGACTACAGGTATGTACCTCCATGCTGGGCTAATTTTTTGTATTTTTAGTATAAATGGGGTTTTGCCATGTTGGCTAGGCTGGTCTTGAACTCCTGGCCTCAAGTGATCTATCTGCCTCAGCCTCCCAAAGTGCTGGGATTAGAGGCCTGAGCCACCACACCTGGCCAGGCCAGAATTTGCTTTTTTTTATGGTGGGAGGACTGAGTCTCCCTCTGTCACCGAGGCTGGAGTACCGTGGTGCAATCTTGGATCACTGCAACCTCCGCCTCCTGGGTTCAAGCAATTCTTGTGCCTCAGTATCCTGAGTAGCTGGAATTACAGGTGGGTGCCAACACACCTGGCTAATTTTTTTTATTTTTAGTAGAGACAGGTTTCACCATGTTGGCTAGGCTGGTCTCAATATCCTGACCTCAAGTCATCCGCTTGCCTGAACCTCCCAAAGTTCTGAGATTACAAGTGTGAGCCACTGTGTTTGGCCCTTCAGCAAATTTCTAAGAAAAAAAAAATCACTTCTACTCTGCTGGGGGCTGAGTGAGTAAAGGAGTGGAGAGAAGCCAGGAGTATCTCATAATTGAGCTTCTACTACATAGGTGGAAATATGTAGAATATCTATATGTAGACAGAAAGTGGTGAATCAGAATTCAAACTCAGTTTTAATTTAAATCAAAATTTGTCCTAGGTATGCAAGAATACCATTGAAATTGGTATGGTCAATTATTTTAGTAAAGGCCCCAATTTGTTCATGCCTTCCTGTATTGGTAACTTTTGCTAGTTTTCTTTTGCATTGACTCTGCATTTGGATATGTGCCTTGTTTTGGCTCTAGGAAAAGTAGCAAAGGCCAAACCTGTGGCTTAAAAAGTGCTTGCACACTGGAGTTTGTCCTGTCTTTCTGCTCTTGGAATGTTATGACATCCAAGTGAATAAGAGCAGGCAGTCTGCTGGAGGGTGAGGCACTACATGGAGAGAGGTCCCAGTCATCTCAGCTGCCTCAGATGAAACCATCATAATCTAACAAGTCCCAGTGGGGCTGACCTACTAGTTTATCAGAGATCACATGGGGAAGTCTGGCAAAAATCACCCAGCTGAACTTAACCCACTTACAAACCGAAAGAATTGTGACAGAAATAAATGGTAGTTTTAAGCCACTTAGTTGTGTGAGTATGTTAGGCAGAAGTAGATAACTGACAAATGGGGAAGATACAGTCCCACGAAATAGGAGTTTGTATTATTCCAGTCTCACATTGCTATAAAGAACTACCTGAGACTAGGCAATTTCTAAAGAAAAGAGGTTTAATTGGCTCACGGTTCTACAGACTGTACAGGAAGCATGGCTGGGAGGCTTCAGGAATTTACAATCATGGCAGAAGGCAAAGAGGAAACAAGCACATCTTCTCATGGTCAGCAGGAGAGAGAGAGAGAGAGAGAGTGAAGGGGAAAGTGTCACACGCTTTTAAACCATCAGATCTTGTGAGAACTCATTCATTATCACAAGAACAGCAAGGAGGAAATCCACCCCCATGATCCAATCACCTCCCATCAGGTCCCTCCCCCAACATTGGGAATTAAAATTCATTATGAGATTTGGGTGGGGCACAAAGCCAAACCCTATCAGAGGTTTATGGTTTCCATGACAGAGGAGCAATGGGAATATGTCAGAGATACTATAACAAGTAGTATTTTATTATAGACAAAGAAAACTAAATCCCATACCTTACTTTCTGCAATCTACAACAGTGGAATCTGCCCATGGACAAAAAAAGGTGAGAAGGAAAAATAATTAACTCTAACACTGGTATCCGTAGTAGGTGAGGGTGTTATTTCTTTGTAGTATCTCAGTAATTAAATTCACAAAGTTCAAGATCCTAGGTTCTGTGAGACTTCCCCTCTACATCATTTTTGTTCCAATTTTACATCCTATTCTGTGTCAGTGAATTGAAATTTTTATTTTGTCAAGCAGTTTGCAATCTTTGGTGGTAATTTACCTCGTGTTTTATTGGGATAGATGAGTCCCTACCTTTGGTTTTACAGTTTTCAGGGCCAGAATTCTCATTTCAGAAGAATTCTCTTTCTTAATTTGATTTCTGACAATAAATAAAGCAAATAAAATACAAAGTCTATAAAAAGAAATCATCAACTGCTATTATAGAAACTGCTCTCCCAGTGGGAGAATTATGCAACTATTACCAAAGCATGGCAGAATGTGAATGCCTGAAATATAAATATGCATACAAATCAATATCACCTCATATTTCAGGTAAACATGCACATCACAAACACTTCTGTATCAAAGACACATTGATAAGAAGAATATGGAATAAAATATGTTTTGTAGGGTTTGTGTTTTGCTGGGGGAAATGTTCGGGGGCTTACTTAATTTAGTCAACAAACTTTTATTTAAATTTATTTTACATCAGGTACTTTTCTGGAACTATGGATACAGAGATAGTAGGCTTGGTTTTGCCTTAAGGGAGATTGTTGTCTAGTGGGGGCAAGCAGTGTAATCAGTATTATGATGAAGATGTGCATCTGGGACCACAGAGAAAGGACACTAATCCAGAATGGGAGACAGTCTTAGTGCAGACTTCCCAGAGGCAATGAAGCTAAAGCCCATCCTGAAGTGGGAGAAGGAATTAGCTAATTGAGGTTGAGTGTGAAAGCTGACTGAACCAAGGAACTGAATTGTGCAAAAGCAGACGGGGCTTGGGGGTCAAGCATTATGGAGGCCTGCTGAGCTACTAACTAACATTACTAAAACATAGAGTTCAAGGGTGTAGCGAGGAAGAATGTTGAGCAATGTGTCAGATGAGTGAACATGGTCCAGATGACAAAGGAACTCATAGGATAGCCTGAGGAGTTCGGAACTAACAAGGTGCAATGAGGAGTCAGTCAGGAGAGGTTTTAAACATGATCATGATCTCATGAATTGATAAGATTTATTTTTTAGAAGGTGTCACTAATTAGAATACAGAGCATGGATTAGAGGCTGGTCAAAAAGGCAGAATCTAGGAAATAAAGGATGAAGATCCAAAGCAAAGGCTTTGAGATTGAAGAGAAGCGGGAGGACTCAACAAAATGTACAATAAATAGCTTCAGTTACAGTATTAACCAGAATATAGAAAATAGATGACACACTCAAACTAGTTATTTTGAGGTGAATTTTAATAAAGTCACAATTTAAAAAGGTGAGGGCAGAATGTAGAAAAACAATAAACAAGACTGACACAATGGGAAGCTATTTCCTTTCCCTGGGCTTAAATAGCAAGAAGAGAGAGTAACTACTGGAATCTGGTGAGAAAGTGCAGTGTGGAAAGCCTGGCAAGGTCTGTGATGTTTGTTCAAGGTTCACAGCTAACTTACGGGGTCGTAGTAGAGATGGAGTGATGGGCATGACTACTACAACTTCTCTCTCCCCTGTCTTTGATGTCTTTCTGAGGCTCAGCATTGGCTGCATGTAGGGCCACTGGTGCCCTTCACAGGGGGCCAGCTTCTAGGGACACAGAGCAAAGCAGAGCCAGGAAGAGAGTGAATCTGCAGAGGCCAAAGGAAGATATCCAGCACAATAACACATTGAACGCAGTAGATCAGAAGCAGAAGGAGTCTTTATATTTATGATCTTTAAGATGGAGAGGCATCCCTTCAATGATTATAAGAGATGCAAGATGAAAGTAAAGTTCTTTTACTTATAGTTCCTGGTAGGACTGGTACACAGTGTGCCCAAAGACCACACAGGAAGTTTAGAGAAAGTGTGGGAAGAGAGAGGGACCCTTGACCAATTCCTTTATTGGAGTCCAGAGCATTGTCCAAGCAGGTTTTCTGCAGGGAGTTTTAATTGGCGGGTTGAAAGCAAGAAGGCATTGAGTTTCAGGAGGCCACAATGTGACTGAGAGGCAGTCATTGTGGCATATCTGCATGGTCCATGTGGGGTGTGACGGTCAGCAGGACCAGTCAAGTATGCTATATCTAGCTGTCCCATAGGGAGGTGGTCACCAGGAGAAAGCTGTATAATGCAGATATCTACATCAATTGCATTGAAAAGCTGGGAGGAGGTGTAGAACTGGAGACTGTGTCAGGGTGACTGAGCCTTTGGTCAGGTCTAAAAAATGTAATTTATATTCACAATGCATGCTGAAGAAATCCTAATGGTTTCTCCAAGTCAGTGAAAAAAGTCTAAACTGCTTATTGTGTTTAAATAAGGCAAGAGCCAGTCAAACATGTTTCCATAAAAATGATTAAACTGAAAGACATTTTATTGCTTAAATAGCATCAGTTTAACACATCATATTGAGTTGAAGTAGCTTGTTGAAATGGAGAAAACTAGGTTTGGAGCCAGACACAATTTAATTAGAATATGAGCTATGTGATTTACTTGTTCTGCATCTTTGGGCAAACAATATAAGTAATACAATTTCTCTCAATCTCAGTTTACTATTTTGTACATGGGGATAACAATTTATGTATTAAAAGTCCCAGATAAAGTGCTGAGAATGTAGTAGAGGTACAATGGGGTTAAATAACATTTAAAAAGCCCCACTTAAATAATTTTTTAAGTTAGAAATAATTTTTAGTGTTGGAAATCAGTTCAGTGGTTGAAAGATGTATGTATACTAACACTTTGGCTGGGAATCATTTTTTTCTTTTTTTTAGGCAAAATTTCTCTTGTGTTGCTGAGGCTGGAGTGTAGTGGCACCATGTTGGCTCATTGCAACCTTTGCCTCCCAGGCTCAAGCCATCCTCCCATCTCAGCCTCCCGAGTACCTGAAACTACAGGTACTTTTTGTATTTATTTATTCATTTATTTATTTTTAATAGAGATGGGGTTTTACCATGTTGCCCAGACTGGTCCCAAACTCCTGACCTCAAGTGATCTGCCCACCCTGGCTTCCCAAAGTGCTGGGATTACAGGTGTGAGCCACTGTGCCCAGCTTGGGGAATCAATTTTTAGGTTTTCTGATTGTGAATAATTACATTTTTATGTGACCTTGTCAAACTTCAACAGTCCATTTCCTACAAAATCAAGAGATAAGCAGATTGATTTTTTTTTGCTAATTAATTTTTTTCTAAAAAATAATCATAGCTCAACCAAATGTGTTTGAACAATCAAATGGAATATGTTTTCTGGAGGAGCAACATTCCTTGTCTCTCTTAGTTTGCTAATTGATGACAATTTCTGCTGGCATTTGAGTTTGGGGATATGCTACTTTTCTGCCCTATCATTAACTCATCCATTTCATGAGATTGGAAAAGCTGTTGGGATTTATTTTTCAAGGTAGAAAATGTATAAGAGCCCCAAGGTTCTCTTGGCTGCTTCAATGTCATCAGCAAGTACTCTAATTTACTACAGTCTGCACAGCTGGTGTCTTTTATAGCATATTAACTGAGTGTGACACTTAAATATATGAGTGACTTCCTACCAATTGATTTATATATTTTTATCATCAATATGCACTCTTAAAATAAGATGCATAAATGAGATTTAGAAACATTAAAATGAACTTCTAAATGAGATTTAGAAACATTAAAATGAACAAGTAATATTTGAATGGAAGCTTTATTTGGCTGCAAGAAATAGAAACAGAAAGAAGTACGACAGTATAAATGAAATTTTCTCATAATCTGTGTTTGTATGGGGGACACAGAATGGGAACTTCTAAATGGCTATGCCCCACTAAAGCTGGAAATGAAACGTTGCAACTAAGGCACATTTCTCCATCTCTTTTGGTCCTGGGGAAATCTGTGGTCACTCTTCAGTGATGTCTCTGTTTCTTTATGTGGATCTTTTCAGTTGCCTCTCTCTGCGGAGCAGTATTCACTCATCTCTTCATCTGCATTCTTCTCCAGCCCTTAGCTATAGCATGGCCTACTCACTTTAATTAAATCCTCTTTATAATTGGCATTAACTTCTTAGATCCATATTCTCCACATTATTATGTATATGACTGATCAGCTGATCTTTCTTGTGAGCCAGGTCTCACAAGTCTTAGGTTACTAGCCAGCCAATGGTTTGCTGGTGCTGGTTGGATCAATCCACCCGTATAGTCCAGTGTACTACAGCCATAGCAGTGGCATTGTGTGGGCTGATGTTTATGCAGAAATGAAGCAGCATGGTTGTCTGGAGCAATATCCGACATTTGTTGCCTCATGCCAAGAAAATTGAGGACACAGACACACACAAGGAGTGAATTTAAGAGAGGAGGTTTAATAGGTGAAAGAAAGAGAAAAGAAAGTAACTCTCTCTCCTGCAGAGAGAGAGGGGCTGCCGAGTGGTTCTTCCAGTCCTGTGGTGAAGTGCATGGGGCTTTCTAGACAGGCTTGAGAAATCGGTGTCTGATTTACATAGGGCTCTAAGATTGGTTGGACCAGGTGTGACGTTTACATGGCGTGTGAAGAAGCTGGCCACTCCACTAATCTTTTTATTATGCAAATAGATTTTCTACTTGGCCAGAAATGTTGACTGCTCCTTACAGTACATGTGGTTGGCAAGGAAAAGGGAAGATGGAGCCTCCATGTTGAACATGCCTAGCCCTGGGTAGCCTTTTCCTATTGGCACGGCTGCCCGCATTCACCTGTGCAAGCTTCCAGCTTGCTTGTCTGTGTCTGCAGCTTGATTTTACAAGCTGCTCTTTGTTAGAAAAGAAACAATTTTGGGGCTGCTTTTCATTAAAAGGAACACCTTACCGAGGACTTCCTTATCCTCATTATCTGCCTAAATAATTTCTTTTTAATTACTGTATCAGTATGAGTTGTGAGGGGAGCATGTAATGATAGATATTTTATTTTTTTACAAATAGAGTCAAATAGAAAAAACATAACCCATATAAATTACAAAATGTACTATGATTCATTTGTCTTCAGTAAGACAGAAGAAGGAAGGGAACGAACATGTACAACTTCTGACATGTAGGAAATCACCTTGAAGCAATGGCAGCCTCCAATGATACAACCAGGCAAGCTATCTCAGAAGAGGTCATGGAACAGAAGGTTTTGTAGACCAAATTAAGATGCTTGAATTGCATAGCTTCTTTTTTTTTTTTTTGAAACAGAGTCTCACTCTGTTGCCCAGGCTGTAGTGCAGTGGCACGATCTCGGCTCACAAGATGCTCGAATTGCATAGCTTCTTAATTCTTTTTTTCCTTTTTCTTTTTTTTCTTTTCTTTTTCTTTCTTTCTTTTTGTTTTTTTTGAGACAGAGCCTTGCTCTGTTGCCCAGGCTGGAGTGCAGTGGTGCGATCTCGGCTCATTGCAACCTCCACCTCCTGGGTTCAAGTGATTCTTGTGCCTCAGCCTCCAGAGTAGCTGGGATTACAGGCATCCACCATCATGCCCAGCTAATTTTTGTATTTTTAGTAGAGACGGGGTTTCACTGTGTTGGCCAGGCTGGTCTCGAACTCCTGACCTCAAGGGATCTGCCTGCCTCAGAGCTTATTAATTCAATGAAAATATATGGTGAGAAGCAAGGAAAAGAAAAGCAAGGGGAAAGAGATCAGGTGGATTAATACACTTATGATAAAATGCAACTGGGATGTACAGACCACACTACCTAAAATATGCTATGATATATGTTTTGTCTTTCTGCTGCATTAGCCATTTGCACTGATGCGTATACAAGGACTAGAATTGAGATTTTTTTTCTGTATGTGTATAATTTTATTTTAATTAATTAAGCAATTTTTGGTTGAATTATTTAAAATTAAGTTGATATCACCACAAAAATCCTAAATACTTTAGCATGCATCTCCTAAAATAAGGACAGTCTCATATACAACATAATATCACTATCATACCTAAAAATTCAATAATAATAGAATTGAGATTTGAGCAAAGAGGACCAACAGACAGAAAGTACCCAGGGGCCTAAAGTCACAGTTGATTTTTTTATAGAAATGCAGGAATAAGTACACATAGCATAGCTATAACTTACTAATTAGCTTCACAGGCAGTTATAACTTTTATTTGTGTTTCTTAGGCAGAGGATACCCTGAGCTCTAATGGGTCCATATTGGGTGTCTGATTTTTGGATAACATAGCTATTTAGTCTAGAGGTGGCATGATCATATCTTATGTATTTGTCTTTCATCCCTTTTTATTTATTAGTTGCACTCTCATTTATTCTCTCCTATATTCTGTTTATTTGATTCATCTTTACTATGTCTTGTGAGTAACTGACTTATCATTGATATTTAACATACTCTGTGAATTCTGCCTAAGATATACAAACTATTTGCTAACTTTCTGTCTAAACCTAACATTTCTAATGGATTTTATCTATTCTGTTTTTTTCTTGCCTTCTAGAATAGAACTGAATATTCTCAAATAATAGAGCAAACACACTACAACTTCTATGGCACATGCACTGAGATAAAAATTCCACATATGTTATCTTATTTAACATCCTCAACAGTCTTTCGAAGTAGGTACTACTATCAAGTAGGAAGTTGAGACTAAAATTGTGTAATTTGTGCAAAAATCACATGGGCGATAAGTGGCAGTGTTGGAATTCACAAGATTTCTGTTCTTTATATTTTTGACTCACTGAAAGCTCCAAGAGGGTCTTGGCATGTGGTGGATGTGCATCTAATATGTCCCTTGTATTTCACTGAAAACATTTGCATACAAACCTATGTATCTTCACATTATACTGTGAGGTGCTCTTGAACAAGGA